>NC_133367.1:33160487-33323845 GCF_049309525.1 Garra rufa | reverse complement strand
AGGAAACTACAACCTGATAAGTTGATAACCTGATAAATTCCTTGGTGCTCGACACTCGACTTATCGTGACTAAATTTAAGATGGCGGCGGCCGCTAAACTTCTTGCAGTTACTGTCTGTATAAATCTTCTCGTAAATAAACTACCGGTGCTTTTTCTGAGTTCTCAATGTCTCGTTTTAAATGTCAGGGCCCTTGGAAGTCTACCAATGAAGTGTGGAGCTACTTTGTGCCTCGTAAATGGCATAAAACAGTGATTTATTTACATGGCTTCTTCGATGCCCTGTTGACTCTCATTGACAACCTGTTGTGAGCATCGGATAACTGACCCCAGATTTCGGACAGCAGTGGACAAGACGAGATGAGATATGCAAGGTACATTTACACTCGGTATCATGATTCAATACACTTTAGGTCAAAATCACACCGGAGTTCTCCTTTAAATTGTGTGATACAAACTCGCAATTCTGACTTCTTTCTAGCAAATGCGAGTTTGTATCTTGCAATTGTGACTTTTTATCTCGTAATTCCAAGTTTTTCTCACAATTCGGACTTTTTCCTCAGAATTGCGTGATACAAACTCGCAATTGCGAGTTAAAGTCAGAACTGCATGATATGAACTCGCAATTGCAAGTTATATAGTCAGAATTTAGAGATTTGCCCCCGGTTTCACAGACAAGGCGTAAGCCTAGTCCTAAGCCTAAACAAAAAAAACAAACAAAAAAACAAAACAAAACAAAAAAACATGTCAGTATAAACACGTTGCCCTCCAAATCATTTACATTTAATGGCATTCATCTATTTATCTACAGTATCTATCTATAACACAAATTATAGTGTCATTTCATTACAAACAACAATATTTTAAATGCCAACCATATAGTCTCACATAGCCACCCTTCAGTCTGGCAGCAGAAGGTCTGGGAACCTTGGCTACTTTGAATGGCCAAGGAAAGCCCGAGAGTCCATATGACTGAAAGGTAAAGTAACCAATCACATTTCGTTTTGTGCCAGGTCATGTGGAAACGTCCCCACAATAAAAGTGGTGAGGCCATGCTTTGTTTCCATGTGGTACGTTAAAGAACACGACACACACGCCTCCCAGAAATCCTGTATAAACCATTCAATCAGGTGATGACTCCAAAACTCCTGTTGTGTTTCAAATTGTGTGTGCCATGTGCATCAGAAGTTCAGTTAACGGTCTATGGGCGTGGCGCCCGAGACTGAGACTACCAAGCAAACAACAGTCTAAAATGAAACTGAATGTAAACCTCTTTGTGCCATTGTGTGCTCACGTACCTCTCATTCGACAGGAATCGTTGCGTGTAACATCTGGTTGCAAAACTTGCAGCACCCTTTATATACCTCCATATATATATATATATATATATATATATATATATATTCATTTATCCTTCACATATGCAAAAACATGTCTGGAAAAACCCCACAGCATGGCAATGCTCATGCAGTACGGCACAACCTACATATTGTAGGTAGTCAGATACCTTTTGTATGTTTAGTTGTCTACTTTATTTTGATGATAGCAAGATAATTTAGCAATGCTAGAACTGACAGGCTCTTGTCAGTGAAAAGATATATGTCAGACATTCAAACAGTAAAGGGTCTATTTTTATTTGTGTACCTAAAAAATAACAATGAAACATACTTTTGTAAAATGAAGAAAACAAACAAAATGCGATTTTTTTTTTTTTACCACCCTGGTCTCTGTGAATTCTTGAAATGAAGTAAAAACTGTCAGATGGTTTAAAAGTGCTTTTACCTCAGAGGGTTTTCTCATGCGCTTTGTCGTTGGGTCGTAGCTAGTTGAGCATGTCAAATGGATCGATCCATACATCATCCTCATCCTGGTGGATTTTTGCATTTGCAATAAGAAACAGGCTACAAAAAATATGCAAACTCCAGAATCCATGCAACGAACAGTTTGGCGCCATCATAATCTCCACTGGAACAGACAACAATGAGAACACTCAAACTTAAAAATACTGATTAATTGTTATAAATTGTGTATATAAAGTTCAGACTTTTTTTTACATCTTAAAATGTAGTAAATGCATCTATCAGCCGCCTAGATGTTACACACTGATGGCTGAATAATGAAAACAAAGGCCAAACGTTTACTTACATGTTGCAAGACACCTGTGATACTCCCACTCAGAAAAGCACACCTGCGTTCATCATAACCGTAATTCAAAAACTCAAATATGGATTCATCGCCCCCCAGAGGACAGTGATATATCAGAAATTCAACCTAGACTCCTGAACAAGATCAAATGTATTTAAATACACCATGGTTTAATCAGAGAGTACATATGTTAGATGTAGCATATCTAACATACTTGTTTTTTCTAAGGATGCTTATTATTCATCCAGTGTTGCCTGTTTTCATTCACTCCTGGTAAGCATGATGATAATCAACCATAATGTATTGCTCTCTGATTTTGTAACTTTCATATCATGTTTTAAATGATTATACATTACATGTGAATATTCCCAATTATTCTTAACAATGAAATCTCTCTATAGAATATCTTATTGTTGTCACACTGTAATTAAAATGTAAATAAAATTCTACATGTCCGTATTATTAAGTTAAATCAAGTAAAATTGGATGGAAAACATACTTCGAATTAAATTAAATAACACAGTAGTTTGGGTGGGTGTCCTGTATATTATATTTACTTTAATATAAAAGCAACAGAACTTTGATAACAACTAGTTTATTAACCGCAACTCTCTGTGTTGACTGCACTTATTTCACTCCTCCCCTCAATGCAGCCGCCTACTTGCATCTCAATAAATTAGAATGTCGTGGAAAAGTTCATTTATTTCAGTAATTCAACTCAAATTGTGAAACTCGTGTTTTAAATAAATACAGTGTACACAGACTGAAGTAGTTTAAGCCTTTGGTTCTTTTAATTGTGATGATTTTGCTCACATTTAACAAAAATCTCAACAAATTAGAACAATCAGCTAATCAACTCAAAAGACCTGCAAAGGTTTCCTGAGCCTTCAAAATGGTCTCTCAGTTTGTTTCACTAGGGTACACAATCATGGGGAAGACTGCTGATCTGAAAGTTGTCCAAAAGACAATCATTGACACCCTTCACAAGGAGGGTAAGCCACAAACATTCATTGCCAAAGAAGCTGGCTGTTCACAGAGTGCTGTATCCAAGCATGTTAACAGAAAGTTACGTGGAAGGAAAAAGTGGGGAAGAAAAAGATGCACAACCAACCGAAAGAACTGCAGCCTTGAGAGGCTTGTCAAGCAAAATCGTTTTAAGAATTTGGGTGAACTTCACAAGGAATGGACTGAGGCTGGGGTCAAGGCATCAAGAGCCACCACACACAGATATGTCAAGGAAGTTGGCTACAGTTGTTGTATAACTCTTGTTAAGTCAGTCCTGAACCACAGACAACATCAGAGGCATCTTACCTGGGCTAAGGAGAAGAAGAAATGGACTGTTGCCCAGTGGTCCAAAGTCCTCTTTTCAGATGAGAGCAAGTTTTGTATTTCATTTGGAAACCAAGGTCCTAGAGTCTGGAGGAAGGGTGGAGAAGCTCATAGCCCAAGTGTTAAGTTTCCACAGTCCGTGATGATTTGGGGGTGCAATGTCATCTGCTGGTGTTGGTCTACTGTGTTTTTTTGAAAACCAAAGTCACTGCACCTTTTAACCAAGACATTTTAGAGCACTTCATGCTTCCTTCTGCTGACCAGCTTTTTAAAAATGCTGCTTTCATTTTCCATCAGGATTTGGCACCTGTTCACACTGCCAAAAGCACCAAAAGTTGGTTAAATGAACATGGTTTTGATGTACTTGACTGGTCAGCAAACTTACCAGAAATGAAACCCATAGAGAATCTATGGGGTATTGTTGAGAGGAAAAAGAGAAACAAGAGAAAAAAATGCAGATGAGCCGAGGGCCACTGTCAAAGAATACCACCTCAGCAGTGCCACAGACTGATCACCTCCATGCCAAGCCAAATTGAGGCAGTAATTAAAGCAAAAGGAGCCCCTACCAAGTACTGAGTACATACAGTATATGAACATACTTTCCAGAAGGCCAACAATTCACTAAAAATGTTTTATCTATTGGTCTTATAAAGTATTCTAATTTGTTGAGATGGGTGGGTTTTTGTTATATGTGAGCCAAATCATCACAATTAAAAGAACCAAAGACTTAAACTACTTCAGTCTGTGTGCACTGGATTTATTTAATACACAAGTTTCACAATTCGAGGTGAATTACTGAAATAAATAAACTTTTCCACGACGTTCTAATTGAGATGCACCTGTACATTCAAAGCAAGGCGCATCTCAAACAAGCCTGTTGTCAGTTGGCAGGGCATCAGCGTTGATGTGCCAAGGTAAGTTAGACAGGTTTTTACTGAAATATACATATCTAGAATTGATAGTTTTTATTCAAAAATTGTTTTTCCTAAATTGTGTAAATATATATAGACTTCAAGAATCCAAGTTTTAATTAACACAGCAGCTTAACCAAATGTCTAATTCCTTCCTCTCAGTTAGGTTTGAGTAACTAGAGACATTTTAAATGTTTGCAGTTATGAATCTATAGGTTTGTTTTCCACTGTGGCAGTAAATGACAACTCTCTTCCAACATATAAGGAAATGTTTAACCATCAGTGTATGAATTTTAGGCAGCCAGTATGTAATGTAGGTTAAATGGATCTAGATAATATTACAGTAAAAAAAAAGTGTCCAAGAAAGCTGAACCTGAACTTTATATCATCATTCATATAAGTTTTACCAGTCTGAGTTTTCTCATTGTCTGTTTCAGTGGAGATTATGAAGATGCCACGTTGTTCTTCATTTAGATGCTGGGGTTTCCTTGTTTTTTGTTGTCTGATTGTAATTACAAATGCAAATATCAACCAGGAAGATGATGACTGGGTCGATCCATATGACACGCTCAACTACGACTCAACGACAAAGCACATGAGAAAACCAACAATGGTAAAACACTGTTAAATCATCAGAGTTTGTTTTTTTGTTGTCTGATTGTAATTACAAATGCAAATATTAACCAGGATGATGATGACTGGGTCGATTCATATGACACGCTCAACTACGGCCCAACGACAAAGCGAATGAAAAAACCAGCAATGGTAAAACACTGTTAAATCATCAAGAGTTAGTTTTTTGTTGTCTGTTTGTAATTACAAATGCAAATATCTATTTGAAATTATTGCAATGAAATTATACTTCCTGTTTGCTGTGCTGCAGAGTGATTTGTGTTTGTAGCTCCCTGGAGCTTCATTTAATCTCTGTTGTTTAAATCGATCAAATATAGCTTAACTCCCACCAAATTTCTGATATTATCCACCAAACTAACCTGACTGATCTGATCGTGTGGACACTCATGTCAATATTGGAAAACCTGGTCTATCCTGATAAATTGAGTTACTCTTGAACAAACCACAAAACATGCAGAATGTAAAAGTCTTCAGGGATAGACAGCATCATCGGCCTCAAAGTCAACAGCAAAAAGGCACTAATGAACTTCAGTTCTGAAGATGTTAATGATAGCTCTCTATAAGCAGTAGACTAGTTTGTCTACCTTGGCAGCAAAATTATAGTCAATGGTGGCTGCTTGAAAGACGTTAACAGTATGATTAGAAAAAGCAAACCAAACATATGTTAATTACAAAACACCAAGATCAAGATTTTATAGTGTGCTCAAACATTCACTTGTTCAGCTCTTAATGTCGGAAGACTATTACTGCCATCAAGAGTAAGCTTGATGTCTTCCAAACTGAATGCCTCCAGTACTTATTGAAGATCTTTTGGCCCAATACCATCACCAACGGTCATCTCCTGAGCATCTCAGAAGCCATATAGCTGTGCTGCTGGAGATGCTCAGTTATGTCTGCGGAAAGACGCCCAATGCTTTTCTCAGGACAGCACTCCACTAGACAGCACAAGGACAAAATCTAGACAAAATAAGAGACAGCTAAATGTAAGCAAAACCCCTGCAACTTTAATTGGCTCTTTAAAATCTTAATGGGGACATCAGATGCCCATTTTATTTGGTTAAAATACCTCAGTGGTCAAGTAAAGCAACACTCTTTTTACCTTGTCAAAAACAGCTCTGTTCACAGCTACCCATTTTGGTGCATGTGTCTTTAAATGATAATGAGCTACCATCAATAACAAAACTCATCTACTGCCTCCTCAGTGGCTCTGATATTGGGGGAAAGTAGACTCTTGCACCTGTATTTACACCACAAGCTTGAGTTTTGTGTCTCAAATACCATTAAACTATGGTAGGTGTAGCAAAAACATGGTTCATTTGTGGTTATCATCGTTTAACTATAGTTATACTACAGAGCTGTTGAATGCTTGAATGTTCTAAGGTGTGCAATTATTTTCAGGGAAACACATGGTGAATGTAGTTCCAGGCAGCTGTAGTTCTTAAAGCAGCAAAATAACCAAAACCCACAACAACACTGGCCAAACAAATAAATACAGTAAACAATATGACAAAAAAGGCAGATTATTTTCATGTTTTTGCCACAAAATTATGTTTTATTATGTACTACAACATGCAGATTTTGAATGTTTTATATTATGAAGGGAAAACGAAATCCAAACCCACGTGGCCCTGTGTGAAAAAGTGTTTGCCCCCTAAACGTAATAACTGGTTTGGCCACCTTTAGCAGAAACAACTGCAATCAAGCGTTTGCTATAACTTGCAATGAGTCTGTTACAGCGCCGTGCAGGAATTTTGGCCCACTCATCTTGGCAGAATTGTTGTAATTCAGCCACATTGGAGGGTTTTCGAGCATGAACCGCCTTTTTAAGGTCATGCCACAGCATCTCAATAGGATTCAGGTCAGGACTTTGACTAGGCCACTCCAAAGTCTTCATTTTGTTTTTCTTCAGCCATTCAGAGTTGTGTTTTGGATCATTGTCCTGCTGCAGAACCCAAGTTTGCTTCAGCTTGAGGTCACAAACAGATGGCCGGACATTGTCCTTCAGAATTTTTTGGTAGACAGCAGAATTCATGGTTCCATTTATCACAGCAAGTCTTCCAGGTCCAGAAGCAGCAAGACAGCCCCAGACCATCACACTACCACCACCATATTTTACTGTTGGTATGATGGTCTTTTTGCGAAATGCTGTTACTTTTACGCCAGATGTAAAGGGACACACACTGTTGGCGCGGCCATCTCCAAAAGAACTGGGAATGCCGGTTCTCATAACGGAGGAAAAACTTAGCACACAGACACACAAATTCCTTTGGCCTGCATGCACTCACAAACTGAGAATGAGCAGTGGCCATTTATTGATAATTGCGCACCGGTGTATCACCACGCCCACTTCCAGAAACTAGGTCACAGCGTTGATTCAGAACATATACAATAACATAACTCAACACCCCCACTTGTTCTGAAATTGACAGAGTACAACACAGTGCATCACATACCAAATAGAAAACACACAAATTTATCCATTCTGATTCTAGATACAGGTTTAGTTAAAATATCTGCCACCATATCAACTGTAGAGCAGTAATGAAGAGTTATTTTGCCATCACGGAGTACAGATCGGACAAAATGATACCTAACATCAATGTGCTTACACCTTTGACGACATACAGGGTTTTTTGAAAGAGCAATAGCACCCTGATTGTCCTCAAAAACTGTCACTGGTGCATTTTCAAGTACATTGTCCATTCCACTTATTAAACTAACAAGATACAGACTTTCCTGTACAGTAGCTGATAAAGCCATGTATTCAGCTTCACATGTGGATAAAGCAACAGTTTGTTGTTTCTTTGACTTCCAGGAAATAATAGGCCCATTCTCAGACAAACTAAAACAGTAACCAGTAACACTACGCCTGTCATTCAGGTCCGCTGCCCAGTCTGCATCACTATAGGCCACAAGTTTAAGATTTGCATCATTTTTCTTGTAACACAATTCCAGATCCACAGTGCCTTTCAAATACCTCAACACATGTTTAGCTGCAACCCAATGTTGTTCCTTTGGTACAGATAGATATTGTGATAATTTACCAACAATAAAGCTCAGATCTGGGCGAGTACTTGTCATTACATAAATTAAACTGCCAACCAATTCACGATAACTCTTTGGATCAGCAAATTTACCATCATCATCAAATTTCATTTTCATTTCACATGGTGTTGATCTTGGTTTGCAGTGAGCCATGTCAAATCTCTCCAAAATTTTTGTGATGTATCTTTTCTGGTCCATTTTTATTTCACCACTTATTTGTGTAAAGTCAATGCCCAGGAAATGTCTAAGTTTTCCAAGATCTTTAATTTTAAATTTAGCTCCCAACATTTCCTTCGCACCTTTGAGCATTTGACCATTACTCGCTGCAATAAGAAGATCATCAACCCAAATGACCAATATGACTCTTTCTTTGTCAGTTTGTTTACTATAAGCACAATAGTCAACTGAATTTTGAACAAAACCTTTTTCAATTAGAAAATCATGCAACATCTTATTCCAATTGCGTCCTGATTGTTTCAGACCATACAATGACTTATTGAGCTTACACACCAATTTCTCTCCTGTTCTTAACTTGACCTCAAATCCTTCAGGCTGCTCCATATACATTTCGCAGTCTATAGGAGCATGCAGATATGCAGTTTTAACATCCATCTGATGTAACTGTAAATCATACTGCGCTGCAAGCTGCATTAGGATACGTACAGATGTCATATCAGCAGTCGGTGAAAACGTCTCGTTATAATCAATACCAGGCACTTGACTATAACCTTTTGCCACATATCTGGCCTTATAGATTGTCTCGTCAGGATTTTCTTTTATGGCGTAAACCCATCTGCCCCCCACTGCATGTTTACCTTCAGGTAAAGTTGTTAATGTGAAGGTATTGTTCTCTATCAGAGAGTCCATCTCCTCCTTCATAGCTTTAGCCCACTGCTCTGATTTTGAAGAGCTCAATGCTTCCTTCAGTGTCTGAGGAACATCACATGCAACACGATAGCAATAGTCAATATTTATTAACGCCTGATCCTCATCACCTTTTATCTCATAATCATAATCTGTATAGTACTGGGGAGGTCTCCTCTCTCTCTTTGGATATCGAGCACTCTGACTACTCTCACTTTCGCTTTTTAAGTCAGTTTTAGCATCACACTCTACTTTTATTTCTTGTGGGATTACTTTAGTCATGTCAAGTTTTGGTAACAGGGTTTCAGCTTGCTTTTTATATTCAAAGTGTTCATACACATCCTCCTCTGTTTGAGTATCACATTCATTGGTACTCTTTGTAACAAACTTTACCAGCCTATTTTTGAGTACTTTCCCTGTGTCTGGATAAAAAACAAGATATGCCGGACTATTTTTGTCATAACCAACAAATATTCCCTTTTCACAACGAGTGTCAAGCTTTTTCTTGTCATATTTGTATGCATAACATTCCAACCCAAATGCTCTCATTTTGGACAGGTCAGGCTTCTTCCCAGTTATCAA
The DNA here is from genome assembly GCF_049309525.1 of Garra rufa. Lineage (NCBI taxonomy): Eukaryota > Metazoa > Chordata > Actinopteri > Cypriniformes > Cyprinidae > Garra > Garra rufa. The sequence goes on along the minus strand of NC_133367.1, from coordinate 33,314,338 downwards.
GTAATGTGGAGTTTGTCCAAGACGTCTATTATAACATCTATTTCTAATTATAGCCGCAGTTTGTACTGCATACGTCCACAACTCTTTTGGTAATTTACTCTCAATTAACATGCATCTTGCCATTTCAAATAGAGTTCTCCAAGCTCTTTCAGCTGTCCCATTCTGATGGGGTGAATAAGGAGCTGAGGTTTCATGTCTAATGGTGTTTTTACTGAGCAGTGACTGAAACACAGAAGATGTAAACTCCGTTCCATTATCTGATCTTACACACTTGATTTTACCATACGGTGCAACATCAGCAATGAACCTCTCTGTGGCTTTAACAGTATCACTCTTAGTTTTCAGAAAATAAGTGAACACAGCTCCTGAATAGTCATCTGTGAACGCTAAAGCAAATCTGAAACCATCTTTTCCTGCTGGCTCTATAGGACCAGCCAAATCTGCATGAACAAGTTCAAATACATCTTTTGCTTTCTCATCTGGATCTCTGTTTCTGTCCTGAGCAAATTTACCTTTTATACACACTTCACATTTCAAATTGGTCTTGTCAGTTTTACCTCTAATTTTCATCCCATCTGTAACACTCTCCAACTTCAACACATCATCATAGTTACAGTGACCTAATATTTTATGCCATGTCTGAAGATCATAGCACACGTTACACTCATCAACCTCAGCTGCAACAGTACTTAAATAAAACAATCTATCATACATATGAATATCAAAAGTTGTACCACTTTTATGGATGAGCCGGTTCTGTCCTTCTTTGAAGATGACCGTCGCTCCGTGCGTAATTGCCGCTTTAACGGAAAAGATGTCCTGGGAAAATGATGGCACATAAAGCGCCTCCATCAACATCATGTCCACAATGCGGCCTTTACTGTCTCTCAAACGCACTTTAGCGGTGCCTTTCTTCAGCGCGATGCCGCTAGCCCGCTCTCCATCAGTCAACTCTAGAATATGGCTCTGAGGCTTAAAACTTGAGTCAAAATCCAAGAATTTCCCAATGTCTGTTACGATGTGTTTAGTAGCTCCGGAATCTACCATGAGGCCTTTCATCTTCACTCCGCCGACCGGAGCGCCGTCCACCTGCTCCACCTTGAATGCGAACGTGTGATCCTCCTCCTCGTCCACTGTTTGCTTCACCTTATCCCGCTTTCTCCGTCGACAGTGCAAGTCTTTGTGCGTGGCGCTTTTACAGAAACTGCACCACTGTCTCAGCTCCCTGCGCTCCCCAGCAACTGACGTGCACTCCGCGGCTTTGTGACCTTTCTGTCCGCAGTTGTAACAGGTGAGTTTCACACTCCAGTTGTCTCTTCCTTTGACTTTCATCACGCTGTCCTCACCCATGCTAGCAGTAACAGAGTTCTCTGTACTCTCATAGCTCCTCAGTTTCGTTTTAAAATCGGCAAACGTTAACTTTTCATCACGCTGTGTAACGTAAACAGAGAATGGTTTAAATACATCAGGCAGACCTTTTAAAATCATTGCGATCAATAAGCCGTCACTCAGAGTCTCCCCTGCATTCCGCAATGCTGTGATGGCAGTCTCTGCACGAATAATATAATCTGTAACGGTTTCATTCACACCCTTCTGAAGAGATGTCAGCTCCGTATACAAACTTATTACGCGTGGCTTCCCTTTACCAGCGTAATGGTCTCTCAGGATCTGTAGCGCCTTCCTGCCGTCATCAGCAGCGTCTCTCATTACAAGCGACAGACTCTTATCATCCAACAACTGAATTAGAACTGCATATGCCTCTTCATTTTTACTGGCGTCTTCCTCCGCGTCATCCATGGCTGGAGCTTCACCCAATATCGTGGTTTTTAAACCGAGCAGACGCAAATGCGCCAGAAATTTCGTTTCCCACAGTTCATAATTCTTTTCCTCTCTGTCAAAACATAACCGATTCCATCGGCTCCCAAACTCTGATCTGGGCCCATAACCTGTTGGCGCGGCCATCTCCAAAAGAACTGGGAATGCCGGTTCTCATAACGGAGGAAAAACTTAGCACACAGACACACAAATTCCTTTGGCCTGCATGCACTCACAAACTGAAAATGAGCAGTGGCCATTTATTGATAATTGCGCACCGGTGTATCACCACGCCCACTTCCAGAAACTAGGTCACAGCGTTGATTCAGAACATATACAATAACATAACTCAACACACACCTTCCAAAAAGTTCAACTTTTGTCTCATCAGTCCACAGAGTATTTTCCCAAAAAATCTTGGGGATCATCAAGTTGTTTTTTGGGAAAACTAAGACTAGCCTTTATGTTCTTTTTGCTCAGCAGCGGTTTTCATCTTGGAACTCTGCCATGCAGGCCATTTTTGCCTAGTCTCTTACTTATGGTGGAGTCATGAACACTGACCTTAACTGAGACAAGAGAGGCCTGCAGTTCTTTAGATGTTGTTGTGGGGTCTTTTGTGACCTCTTGGATGAGTCATCGCTGCGCTCTTGGGGTAATATTGGTCGCCATTTGTGGATAATGGCTCTCACTGTGGTTCGCTGGAGTCCCAAAGCTTTAGAAATGGCTTTATAACCTTTTCCAGACTGACAGATCTCAATTACTTTCTTTCTCATTTGTTCCTGAATTTCTTTGGATCTCAACATGATGTGTAGCTTTTGAGGATCTTTTGGTCTACTTCACTTTGTCAGGCAGGTCCTATTTAAGTGATTGACTGCGAACAGGTGTGGCAGTAATCAGGCCTGGGTGTGGCTAGAGCAGTGGTTTCGAAACTTTTTTGAAGGGGGCCAACACTTTTTCACACAACTGTATGATAATATTGTCCCTTGAGAAGAAATACTAAAATGGTTGCTGAAATGTGAGGGGTGTACTCACTTTTGTGAGATACTGTATGTATTACATGGATACAGTCCATATGTGATTACTGTATTGTGTAGTCTAGTGATTTTATTAGGGGTATTATCACAACCTTGAGAACACTGACTGTATACTCCGTCATGAGTATTTCATAGTCTTCAATAAAAGGGTTAATTCACCCCAAGTTTTGTCCCCATTTACTCACCCTCAAGTTGTTGTGGGTGAGTAAACTCACCGGCTGCGAGCAGCTTGATCTCCTTTGGCAGGTCTGAAGAGGACGTTATCATTGATGGCTCCATGTCCCTGACAGCTTCAGATGCTGAAGAGTGGGCATGTTCTGGCCAGGACCCCAACACAGTCCTTCCGAAGGACGCTACCAAGATCGCCATCCTCGACACCCCAGTCTTTCCCAAGAAACTGCTTGGGCCTGCCCGTAAATGGATTTGCTGAGCAGTTTAAGTCAGCACAAAAATCATCACAGGCAATGTGTCACTTCCTGCCAAAGCGCCCCAGTTTGGCGACTGGTACATGTCACCAAAAGGCTCCTTTCTCCCACCAGCCTGTGAAAACTGTGCCACCCCCAGCCCAGTCCCAGCTTAAATTTGAGCCTAGGCTTCAGCATTGACCTCAGACAGCTAGATGCTACACGTTTCCTAAGTGTCAAGGTCCTCGCCCCAGAGTAGTGATGGACCCTGAACCTCAAGCTGTCCTGATCCCAAAGCTGAGGCTGGACTACCCTCAAAGAAGCTTCGCACTCACTCTCCATTCCGGAGCTCTAGGCAAAGGAAGCTCTGTTCAGGCTGGGCCCGTCCTTCTCACTTAGCACATGCCCTAGCAAACTACCGCTGTGAGAGCAGATAGACTAACTCAAATGACCACTTCTTCTCTTCCCACTACCACGTGTCGACTTACGGCCCCTGTTGCTTAAGACCACCCTACTTCTGGAATTAGCGTCGGTCAAGCGAGTGGTCAATGCTTCATGCCTTGAGTTTGGAACTAACAACTTTAGAGTCAATGACTGTTGCTATTAGTTGAAGGATTCTGACAAAATGGCACTCAAAGCTGACTTATATAGCAGCCGACATTTGGCAGACATCAACCCCTCATGCCTTGCAGTATCTATCTGACATTTCCATGCCACCTGTTATCCAAGACAAAACACGTTTCCAGCCACAAGCGTTCCTTGATCACTAAATTACTAACTAACCTGGCATTTGACGTCACAGCTGGAACACGTTCAGCCGCGCCCATCGACCAATCAGGAGCCGGGAGTATTCCCGGTGGGCGTGGCCTCACTGTTAGACGAAATAGAACGTTCTTTCAGTTGCTCACTGACTTGTGAACGTCACAAAGAGTCGATTGAGGAACTACTATAAACACAAACAGACCACACGCTATTTTAATACAGCAAGTGTGGTGTGCTTTTAATAAAACAAGGTAACACATTAGCTCACATTAAAACGGCACGAAATTTGAACATCACTTCTGAGGAAAAATCACATTCAATGAGGACTCCACACTTAGTCTTCCAAAAAAGTTTTATTTCACCATGATATGACAAAACCAGTTAATAATAATAATAGTAATGTTTGGCCTACTTTCAGCCAGTGCTCAAGGCACTTAACAATGTATGATAATAATGTAAACAAAACAAGCAAAATACGTAATCAAACTGACGTAAAATGAAAAAGTATCCACCTTTATTCACCATTTGTAATTTTTATGGGTCTCATCAGCTATTTTTAGCTGTGCAACACAGCTCGTTTGGCTTATTGATATTGCAAATTGGTGTGTCTTGCCATATTATTTTATTGTATTATCTTATTTATGAACACATTGCTTTGTAGTGCAAACAGTTTTACCATTTACTGCACATTGTTATTCTTCTCGTCATTTCCCTATAGTGGATAATGAACTGGAAGTCTCGCCATTATGCTTGCTTACAGTAAGTGTTAAAGAAAAAGGTAGATAACTGAAAACTGGCAAAAAAATGTCCATAAATATTGTAACAGCTAAAACTCTCGACAACACACACCATTGAGATCTGATGCAAGAATGTTCATTATCAATATGTGTGATGGATGAAATGGAGAAAACAAAATAATTAACAGCTTTGTGTAAAGCAGCAAACTTAACACATCTTGACCAGAAGGTGTCAGTATAACGTTTAAAACCAGTGATATTCTTGTACCAAAGACAGAAATTGAAAAAAACCCTGCACCGTTCAGAGGCTATGCTGTTTATAATATCATAAGGATAGTTTAGCAGATTTACTTCAAAATGAAACTAAGGAAAGTGTATTGCCCTGATTCTTGGAGTAGATTCTCAAATCTTCTATATCCCTTCTCTCCGGTTCTAATTCTGCTGAAGCCCCTACAAAACAAACTGCAGAAGGAGCCGGGTGTGAGGGGTTACACAAGCACAATGAAATAAATAATGCACATGTATTAGACTATTGACTTAAAGGGACGGTTCACCCAAAATGAATATTACCCCATGGTTTACCCACCCCCAAGCCAGGTGTACATGACTTTCTTCCTTCAGAAGAATACAATCAGAGTTATATATATATAAAAAAATAAATGCCCTGGCTCTTCCAAGCTTTATAACGGCAGGGAATGGCTAAATATTTGAAGCAAAATAAAGTGCACCCATCCATCATAAAAAGTACTCCACAAAACTACAGGGGATTAATAAAGGCGTTCTGGAGTGAATATATTTCGGAGTGAAATATCTATATTTAAAACTTTATGAAGAGTAATCCTTAGCTTCCATTAACTATTGTCTGCACATTCACAAGAGAGTGGTGTTCCAGCAGATGAAGTACACTGCTTGAAAACACATTTCCTGGATAAATCGGACAATGGATATTTCAGTGAAATTTTGTGTACGAAAATTACCCGTACACGTTCATACACTCAAGATCCATTGAGCTTTTTGGATACCGGATATTTCTGATTGCACACACTAGACATGATGTTCAGAGGTTTCCAGTATAACAGCCATATTTGTAAAACCACGGTTTTACTGCAAAAACACTTTTAAACTGTAATAACCATGTTTTTTATGCACCATGGTTACTATTTTGTAACCGATAAACGCCCCCAAAAAACAAGGCAGTGCTTGCTCCTTATGACAACATAAGGAGCCAGCACTGTCTTGTTTTTTGGGGCATTTATCTGTGAAAAACAATTGTTAATCCGAATTTAATAAATCTAAATAAATCCTCTGATTTACAGAATCACAAAATTTGAGTGAGATTAATAAAAATCCACACATTCGCGGATAGTGTATCTCTGGGTTTGTTATAGTGTGGTAATAGAGGAAATGAACACAGTAATATCACGCACGGACATTTCAGGTCTAGCTTTTGGAGTTGAATCACCCGAGACTCGCTATTCTTGACGCCCGTGAATCGAATCTTTTTGGAATCAACTTTGAGCATCACTGCTCTTACCCCTCCCCCACTCTGCCTCACTGTCTGCAGCAGTGTTTGCGTGTGCGCTGACAGGTATTTTACGAGATTTACCGCAGACAAAGGTAAGTGTTAATATATAAAACCATTTTAAATAACATGTTTATAAGAACATAATAAAAGTAGTTCGAAGTTGTAATATTTTTAAACTATTTCTAGCTTGACATTGTCAAGAGTCATTTTTTCCCGCTTCGACTGCTCCGTTGCTGATTTTCTGAGAGATTTACCTCAAACGAAGGTTAGTATGCACACATAAAATCATTTAAATAACGGTATGTTTATCAGACATAACGCTCTGATTACTCACCTAACCTCAGTTCCCTGAGAAAAGGGAACAAGCGTTGTGTCGCCATTTTGACGACTGCTTCCTGTTTACTCGGATACTGAAACCAGTGGTGCTTAAGGCCGCCAGAAGGGGTGGAGCCGACTGCTATATAATTCGGCTAAAAGCGCCATTTCATCAGAACCCAAAGACTGAAGCGACAGCCATCAATTGGTGTGCAACTGTAGCAAGGCTATGGGTTATGCGAGTAACCGGAGCGTTCCCTATCGAAAGGTAACTCTCGTTCCGTCGTCATTTTGATGACTGCTTATAGGGAACGTATCCAGTCACGCCGTGATAAAAGCAAAAACAGTACTACTCTGCTCAGCGAGCTCAGCCGAAGGACACTCAGAGAGGGCCCCAAAAAGCCCGAGCTACCAAGAGACCTGAAGGTAACCTGAGGTCTACTAAATATAACTCCACCCACCCAGAGGGGGGGGTTAAAGGAGAGTAATTAAGCGGATAAAACCCGCGGCTGCAAGGCAGGAACGTCCAAATTGTAGAATCTTATAAAAGGTAGACGGCGACGACCAGCCGGTCCTGAAAGGACACAGCAAGTTAGGATCCTGTTTGCCATCCGACAGGGAAAATACCTGTGCTCTAAATGGTGTTGAGAGAAACTCAAGACAGGAAGCACTGATAGACAGGGTTTGCAAGTCACCCACTCGTTTGACCGACACTAGGGCCAAAAGCAGAGCGGTTTTTAGTGTTAGGGCCCTCAAGCCGAATGACATGAGCATCTCAAAAGGGGGCCCTTAGAGGGCTCTCAGGACTACAGATAAGTCCCATGTAGGCACGGTCCTAGGGCGAGGAGGGTTCGACCATTGAGCGCCCCTAAGGAACTTAATGAGTCGTTTCTGCCTATCATTCGGCCAGCTTCGGGGGAATGGTTTACCGCGATAGCTGCCATATAAACTTTGAGCGTGGAAGGGGTACGGCCCTTGTCTAGTAGCTCTTGTAGAAATGTCAGCACATGGGACACGTCGCATGAAACTGGATCCTGGTTCCTGAACACCAGTCACTAAAGACTGACCACTTAAGAGCATAGCTTCTAAAATGGTGTTTTTTACTCTCACTGGGAGTTGGTTAGGCTCCCTTCGAGCGACCAGACATGAAGACTCTGGCTGGGGCTGCCAAATCTTGCCCTGCGTTTGCGAGAGAAGGTCTCTCCTCAGTGGTATCAGCCACGGTGCTGCAGACAGCAACTGAATCATCTCTGGAACCCAAATCTCGTTTCCCTGATTTGCCTGATAACCTGGGGTAGCAGGGCGATCGGGGGAAAGGCATACAGGCAGGTTTTTGGCCAATCATGGGCCAGAGCATCCCGTGTTTTTGAAAAATAGGTTGTGCAGTGACAGTTGTCTTCAGAGGCGAAGAGGTTGACCTCTGCCTTGCCAAAAACTGACCAGATTTTCTGAACCGATAGAGGGTGCAACTTCCATTCTCCCAGGGCTATGCTGTTCCTCGACAACAAATCTGCTCCCTGGTTCAATCTTTGTAAATGTGCGGGGGTGCCAGGGACATTTCAAAATGAAAGGACCTTATACTGATAGGCCACTCCCTCGGAGCGAAGCTCAAGAAAGGCTCCATTATCCCGGGGCTATGTTATTCTTTTCTGTGCCATCAACGTTGCATCAACCTGTAAAGGGAACGAGACCTGAGGCCTCCTGATGGTTGATCAGATCATCACCTGATTGAGATCATCAGCTCGTTAGTTCAGTTCATGGATCTCCCTCTTAATGAGTTGATGATCTCAATCAGGTGTGTTAAATAAGGGAGACATGCAAAATGTGCAGAGCAGGGGTCCCCCAGGACCAGAATTGAGAACAAATGATGTAGGCCACCTTATTCTTTAACCCTTCCTATGTACATATGTACAGTGACCAGAAGGAAACAACTTCCGTTCACTTGGTTTTGTTGTGGCCAAGTCATATTAAAGGTTGTATCAGCGATTTCTAGCCTGAAACATAAAGTGTCAAATTCAGCTGACTTTTCATCACGATCCGCTCGCTGCCTGCCCCATAAATTGTCTGTGAAAAAACCACATCTCTCTGGTCAGCCTAGGGTCCGAGATATGCCAAAAAAAACAATCGGCACTACCAACCTTTCCACAGATAAACAAACAGTGTTCCAACCAATCAGCGTCAGGGGTTTGGTGTTGTGGACTTTCGCTCCGCCTCCCTCACATCCCTGCACCAGTAGGAAAGTCCATCCAAGTGCACACACACAGTAGTGAACACACACCCGGAGCAGTGGACAGCCATATTGCTATTGCTGCGGCGCCCAGGGAGTAGTTGGGGGTTCGGTGCCTTGCTCAAGGGACTCACCTCAGTCGTGGTATTGAGGGTGGAGAGAGTGCTGTACATTCACTGAACCTGCAACCTGCAATATACACTCCCACTGATAGAATGAGAAATCTTTTAACCCTTTCAGTGGTGAGTTTTAAATTTAAGCGACCGTTATTTTAGAACGTTCGCCCTTATTGTTTCCATGGCGACGCGTCAAGCTTGTCACGTGACACAACACAGACACAATAACACTGTATGACAGATAGATCGCTTTTATTTCATTTTTCCTTTTTTATTCAGACACTTGCTTATCATGCCATGAACTATCTGATATTCCGATTCACAAATATGTCGTTTAAAGCCCTATATAAATGATCTGGATAGTAATCTATAATGTGAGATGGGCGCCGCCATGTTTGTTAGCGCTGCCGTTCAGAGAGTCCTGTCAGCCGGATTTATAGCACGTAAATTCATCTGTTTCTCCCGAAATACATGAAAGTAAGTGGCTGGTGAACTGGAAGAGGAATAGAGTGAACTTTTTAGTTACTTATGTGTATGTGATATGATTAAAACACATCTGCAAATTATATTTGAATAGACTGCTGTTTGCTGCTTCCATATACACATATGTGTGTATTTTACAAACTCTAAATGTCTCGTTTTCAAGTACTGTGTAGTAATGTGTATTTAAATGTCTGAAACCTAAAGCGCAGTTTGAATTTGTCAGTTGCTGTCACTGAACGTTCTAAATCCCATATGTGGGACCGTCTTTGAACCCTTTCCAGCAGTGACTGTATGCTTTCAGATCTATCTTCACACCAAGGACAATTTGAGGGACTCGTACATGACTATTACAAGTAGCAAACACATTTACTGATGCTCAAGAAAGCAACACAATGCATTAAGAGACGTGGAGTGTAAACTATTTGAATTGGAAGATCAGGGTAAACTATGTAGTTTCTGAAGGGCATTACTAAAAGAACAAATATCATCATCCTGTTCAAAAGTTTACACCCTTAGCTCTTAATGCATTATTTCCTTCTGGAGCATGAGTGAATGTTTTCACCTTTTACAATAGTTGTGTAGGAGTCCTTCAGTTTTCCTCAGAGTGAAAGGATGGATCTCAAAATCATTAGGAATTGTTGGACAGGGGCCAAATATGCAGAAAATGCTGGGAAACCAAAGAGTTTGCGGGACTTGGAGGATTTTTCTGAAGGACAGCAGGCAGTTGAACTGCTCTGGGCTGCATTTTCCAAAACACTGTAAGCCTAAGCAGATTGCAGAACCTGCAGTCCAGGACAATCCAGGGACTCATGAAAAACAACACACAACAGCTGTAAGAATCAAGTATTAAGAATCAAGTGTATGCAAGTGTATTCATTATTGTGTTTGTTTTTGATTAAGTTTATATTGTTTCTTTTTCAAAAAATATGTAGTATTTCAGTTTAATGATTTACTTTAAGTGTTTGCTTAATCTTTTTTCAATCTAAATGATAGTTAAATGTTGCAGTCCTGTTCACTGACGCACCTTTTCATGCAGTGGTAGGATGCAGGTGTAGCATAAGCTCCGGTGAGAAATGATGAATGTGGAAGTGCAGAGCAGAGAGCAAAACAAAACACCAGTCATGAATCAAAAGCACAAAAATAAGAATTTGTAAAGAAAAATGACGGAGGATTTCGATATAGGCCAAAAGGAGACTGGTTTTCCATTACTGAAAACAAAATTTGGTTCTCGTGTGACTAGCATATTCTCACCGGAGCCTATACTATGCCTACATCCTACGTCATCCGCTGGAGTGCCACTCTTTTGTTAACGTGTTAATGTGACATTTAGAAGAAGCTAGAGATTAAAATTTTTTAAAAATTTTTTTTTTTTTTTTTTTTTTTACACAAATGCACCGATTTGCTTTAGAAGGCCTTTATTATGCCTTTTTATGATGGATGGATGCACTTTATTGGACTTCAAAATCTCAACAGCCATTCACAAAGAATCCTAGGGAGGAAAATGCCTCACAGGAATAATTTACAGAAATAATCGTGTACGTTTGTTTGTTTATTTACTTATTTGGGTGAACTATCTAGAAGAGGAATTGAAAAATAACTGAAACTTACCTCATTTCCTTAATTAGCTCCCATTTTCATCAGAAGGCACATTGGTTTCAGCCTCACTTCTGTCTGGACTCTGTGTGTCTTTCTGCTCCTTTTTGTCCATAGTAGATGCACTTTTTTCTTTCCCCTCAGCTTTCACTTCAGGCTCTGCATTTTCCACTGTACCAGGATCCACCTCCTCTGTCTGCTGCTGTAAATCAGACTCATCGTCTCTGGACATGTAACTTGCAGCACGCACAGTCTCAACTCTCTGGCGCCCTCTGGGACCGCCGGAAAAATCTTGTCTGAGTTCAATGCTTCCGTCCTCCTGTCTATTTTGTGGGTCATGAGCATCTCCTGCCCTGAAGCCCTGGTCACCTCGGTTTCCTGCTTGATTTACTCTGTTTCTGTTGTCTTGGGGCACCTGTAGTGGCTGCGGAGCATCACCACCAGCTTCCTCATGCTCCCTCAGCTGACGAGCTTGATGCTGTCCTACCGCAGGAGGTGGCTGGTCCCGTCGCCAAAAGAGAAAAGGCAAGCGAACTGCCTGATGTATAGCTGCTTGAGCAGCTCCTAACATGAACACCTGAGAGGAGAAAAGATGCCTTAGTATGGTAACAAATAAGAGATCCCACAATATTGCTGTTCACAGTCCTTACAAAGATGACAAATGCAAAGATAAGCAGCACAGGTAACTGGAGAGTGATTGGTAGATCCTTCAGCAGGGCTCTGAGGAACTCATTGATGCCCTGCCCAATTTGCTTCATGGGATCCGTGAAGAGACTGGTTATTGTGACCGTGAGAGCCTGGAATAAAACCCCACAAAACTTAATATTATTAATGTATTTCATCTCACTTTATTTTGCAATTAGGTTTAGATTATTTTTCATTGAAAATTTGATTAAACATACTGAAATTTATTAGCTAATGAGTCATTACTAGTCAACCGCTAGTGTCTTATCAAGTTAAAATTTCTCTTGTTGGAAACTAAAAAATACAAACCTTTGTTGGAGGCACGAGTAAAATAGGGTTCACCACCAGGACCTCGTAGTACTTTTTGCAAGGGTCATCTTGAAGAGTCCATGTCCGTCTGTACCACTCTAAATAAACAAGGAGTTACAACAGTCTCATCTCTAAATCATTATTTATACTCATCTTCATGTCATCTAAAATCTGTACGCTCTTCAGTTAAACGCAAAAGAGGAATCTTATTCGTTTAATTTTTATTTAAACATATTCCTTCAAAAAACATTAAGCAGCTCACCAGCCAAATTGTCCATCCAGCCCAGTTGTTTTAGCCCAGTGCATTTGGCATTGAAGCTCTCCACCTCCACAATGTTCTTCTTGTGTTCAGCAAAAGCAACCTAGCCATGGAGAAATATTTAAATCAATTAAACTCGTTATTGTACAATACCTTTGAACACATCTTTCAACTCTTCACTGTCATCTGTACAGTACTGCTCTAAAACATATCGTGGACAGTCAACAGCACAAGAATAATTACCATATAAAGACAGAACCAGTTCCAGATCAAGCTAATGAAAAAGCAAACAGCAAACATTCTCCTGAAATTGACAAACCAGGAGACCACAGACCAGAACCTAGTGCAGATTATGGCTATAGTCAGAGCAATAAGAACAATCAAAGAAACCTGTAGAATAAAACACAGTACATGTTACATTTTTTAATATTCATTTAAACAAATATGTTGTTTGCCCTTGAACAAGTTTTGAACAACAAGAACTGACCTTTAGGGCGGTATCAGCCTCTACATAAAATGTGTCTTTGACCCAGGTTTCATGGTCTTGGAGTTTGAATTTGACTAGAATCTGACTGAGAGCCTCATCCATGGCTCCAGTGGTCCAGTCAGTCTCTCCATTCAAAAAATTCTGGATCTCCACCAGTGATTTCTTGGACAGCTTCACTTCAGCAGCATAGTGCACGGATGTCTGTTCATCATCAGGCTAAAGTATTAAAAAATGGAAATTTGTAAAACCATCACTGATAATTCAATTAAAGTCGAATCATTACACTGGCGAAAACATAGTCCCATACCAAGCCAACTTTTGAAGTTTCTTTAAGGAACCTGGAAAGGAATCGCTTGAATACTGGCAATATGGTGGTGCTCTTCTTTTTATGCTCATCAAACTAAAAAAAAGTAGGTAGCAATAATATCATATAACAATATGGAAATAATAATGTAATATTTTCAGCCATTCAAAGTGCTAAATGGTACATTACTAGTCTTCAGTATTTCCAGAAAACATGGCAGTACAATTAGGTTATTAAGGTCTACTAAACATATTCTTCACCTCTTTCTGCAAACTCTCTAGATTACTGGCGCACTCAAAAACATCAGGACACTGTTGTGACACAACCTGAAAAATAAAAAAGGTCAGATGACATTAGAACAATTAACTGGATGAGTAATTTTTTAGACTAGAGGAACTATCTCTTTAATTTATCCAATTTTTGGTTCCCAGAAAGTAAATTATTGTTTATAAATAGAATGTTAGTTTTTGGTAGCATTATTTTAACGTTACCCTAAAGGCTGGAATACACTACACGACTTTTAAAATCTGAACAGATTTTTTAAACAATAGGCATCATACACTGCATGACTGAGGATAATTACACTAGCAGACTTTGAAATAGCTGCGATGATCACAACAAACTTGTGCAGAAACTTGTGCCTTGTTGCTAGGAGATGCATAACAAATGAATACAATATGCGTTCTAAAATCGGCTGAAAATACCAAACATGTTTAATATCCTCCAACTGGATGGAATCAAAGTCTGAAGCTAAAAAGTCAGAGTCTGTGACCAATGTCAACTCAAATCTGCAGACTCGCTCTGACTTTCAGCAACTCAACTTCTCTTGCACGTCGTTTAGATGTGTAGAATTGGTCTTGGACCAATGGACGCAATATAGACATAATCAGCACCACCTTCAGACGTCTAATGTTTAGAGGGTTAACGTTTCAACAGGTAAAACACAGGTTTCAAATAAAAGCACAGGTGTCCTCCGCAGTATTATGGTGCAGTTGCGGGTGCGCCGGTAGATGATTCAGTTTTTGTCCACTGTTTTGTTGTTGTTGTTGTGTAGTGGAGTCATTAGGTGTGTGCTCCTTTCTGATTGTCAAAGACTAAAATTGGTTCCATTCGATGGAAACTGTCGTTAAGTGTGTTCGGGTCAGTCTTAGAATGTTTCTGCTAGTCTGTCCCCAGTTAAGCTGAGAACCCCGCTGTGTATAAGTATGTAAGTTAAAAGTATTTAATAAAACAATTGTCTTATGTAATAGGTCAAAGTGTTTCAAAATGTCAGCAATACTTGAGAATAAAGCTTTTGAATTGTCATAATAGTTTACAGGGTTAAAAAAATAACCTAATAATAACCATCTGTTCTATTAATGTTATTTTACTGTTGCAAAACTTGCAATCACTCGCCAGAATAAAATGCGATTGTAAAGCGTATTCAGAGAAGTTATCAATACACAATCAATGCACATTATGTGTTAACTAGATAAAAAGTTTGTTAGCAAACTTTAAGTTGGCTTGAGAAAGCCTAGCCAGTAAGTTTTAAGTAGTTTTAAAAGCTTTTAGTTTAAAGAAAGTTTAAAGGTTTTCAGTTTGAAATAGTTTTAGTTTGATTAATAAAGTTTGAAGATAGATAGGCTAGATAGATATAAATAGTTTGAAAATAGATAGATTTATAGATATAAATAGTTAGAAGATATAAATAGTTTGAATGTGAATAGATGCTAAGGTGTTGCTATGCGGTTGCTAAGGTACCCAGGGTGGTTGCTAAGGTGTTGCTATGCGGTTGCTGTGCGGTTGCTAGCATTATTTAAGCAAGACTAGGAAGTCGTTAACATGATTTTTAGCATGACTAGCAAGTCGCTAGCATGATTTTAGCATGACTAGCAAGTCGCTAGCATGATTTTAGCACGACTAGCAAGTCGCTAGCATGATTTTAACACGACTAGCAAGTCGCTAGCATGATTTTAGCATTATTTTAGCATGACTAGCAAAGTCACTAGCATGATTCTAGCATGACTAGCAAGTCGCTAGCATGATTTTAGCACAACTAGCAAGTCGCTAGCATGATTTTAACATGACTAGCAAGTCGCTAGCATGATTTTAGCATTATTTTAGCATGACTAGCAAAGTCGCTAGCATGATTCTAGCATGACTAGCATGTCGCTAGCATGATTTTAGCATGACTAGCAAGTCGCTAGCATGATTTTAGCAAGACTAGCAAGTCGCTAGCATGATTTTATCATTATTTTAGCATGACTAGCAAGTCGCTAGCATGATTTTAGCATGACTAACAAGTCGCTAGCATGATTTTATCATTATTTTAGCATGACTAGCAAGTCGCTAGCATGATTTTAGCACGACTAGCAAGTCGCTAGCATGATTTTAGCATGACTAGCAAGTCGCTAGCATGATTTTAGCATTATTTTAGCATGACTAGCAAAGTCGCTAGCATGATTCTAGCATGACTAGCAAGTCGCTAGCATGATTTTAGCATGACTAGCAAGTCACTAGCATGATTTTAGCAAGACTAGCAAGTCGCTAGCATGATTTTAAACATGACTAGCAAGTCGCTAGCCTGATTTTAGCATGACTAGCAAGTCGCTAGCATGATTTTAGCAAGACTAGCAAGTCGCTAGCATGATTTTAGCATTTTTTTAGCATGACTAGCAAGTCGCTAGCATGATTTTAGCATGACTAGCAAGTCGCTAGCATGATTCTAGCATGACTAGCAAGTCGCTAGCATGATTTTAGCATGACAAGTCGCTAGCTTGATTTTAACAAGACTAGCAAGTCGCTAGCATGATTTCAGAACGACGAGCAAGGCGTTAGCATTATTTTAGCATGACTAGCAAGTCGCTAGCATGATTTTAGCAAGACTAGTAAGTCGCTAGCATGATTTTAGCTAGACTAGCAAGTCGCTAGCATGTTTTTTAACATGACTAGCAAGTCGCTAGCATGATTTTAGCATGACTAGCAAGTCGCTAGCATGATTCTGGCATGACTAGCAAGTCGCTAGTATGATTTTAGCATTACTAGCAAGTCGCTAACATGATTTTAGCATGACTAGTAAGATAGATAGATAGATAGATAGATAGATAGATAAGGTTTGAAGATAGATAGATAGATAGATAGATAGATAGATAGATAGATAGATAGATAGATAGATAGATAGATAAGGTTTGAAGATAGATAGATAGATAGATAGATAGATAGATAGATAGATAGATAGATAGATAGATAGATAGATAGATAGATAGTTAGATAGATAGATAAGGTTTGAAGATAGATAGATAGATAGATAGATAGATAGATAGATAGATAGATAGATAAGGTTTGAAGATAGATAGATAGATAGATAGATAGATAGATAGATAGATAGATAGATAGATAGATAGATAAGGTTTGAAGATAGATAGATAGATAGATAGATAGATAGATAGATAGATAGATAGATAGATAAGGTTTGAAGATAGATAGATAGATAGATAGATAGATAGATAGATAGATAGATAGATAGATAGATAGATAGATAGATAGATAGATAGATAGATAGATAGATAGATAGATAGATAGATAAGGTTTGAAGATAGATAGATAGATAGATAGATAGATAGATAGATAGATAGATAGATAGATAGATAAGGTTTGAAGATAGATAGATAGATAGATAGATAGATAGATAGATAGATAGATAGATAGATAGATAGATAGATAGATAGATAAGGTTTGAAGATAGATAGATAGATAGATAGATAGATAGATAGATAGATAGATAGATAGATAGATAGATAGATAGATAAGGTTTGAAGATAGATAGATAGATAGATAGATAGATAGATAGATAGATAGATAGATAGATAGATAGATAGATAGATAAGGTTTGAAGATAGATAGATAGCTATAGATAGATAGATAGATAGATAGATAGATAGATAGATAAGGTTTGAAGATAGATAGATAGATAGATAGATAGATAGATAGATAGATAGATAGATAGATAGATAGATAAGGTTTGAAGATAGATAGATAGATAGATAGATAGATAGATAGATAGATAGATAGATAGATAGATAGATAGATAGATAGATAGATAGATAGATAGATAGATAGATAGATAGATAGATAGATAAGGTTTGAAGATAGATAGATAGATAGATAGATAGATAGATAGATAGATAGATAGATAGATAGATAGATAGATAGATAAGGTTTGAAGATAGATAGATAGATAGATAGATAGATAGATAGATAGATAGATAGATAGATAGATAGATAGATAGATAAGGTTTGAAGATAGATAGATAGATAGATAGATAGATAAGGTTTGAAGATAGATAGATAGATAGATAGATAGATAGATAGATAGATAGATAGATAGATAGATAGATAGATAAGGTTTGAAGATAGATAGATAGATAGATAGATAGATAGATAGATAGATAGATAGATAGATAGATAGATAGATAGATAGATAGATAGATTGATAGTTTAAAGCTTAATTGAGTATCAATGGCTTCTAGCAGTTTACATTAAACATAGTTCAAACAGACATGGACTTTTGGTCAATGAAAGTCTATGGGACTTTTTATGATTTTTAATATTAATTTTTAAGAAAACCATAACTCAAACCAGTCTGAAAAGATATAGCAATCTAAGTCTGAACAGTATGAAGATCTGACCCGAGTTTGGAGTATGTAGCTTGAACGGTCTAGGAGGAGTTAGTGTCTAAATATTTTTCGGTAAAAAAAATAATAAGAAGAAGAAGAAGAAGAAGAAGAAGTTTAAATAGGATTTCAGTAAGTTGGCTTTCCCAAGCCAACTTAATAATTACTCGAAATTGCTGCAAATATAGTAAAACTGCTGTCTATCCTACTTAAACCCATTCAAACACATTGACAGCGCAGAGTTGTTAGGAACTATTGAGAGCTCCATGAACCACGTGACCGCGCGGCGGCGAGATCAAAGCGTGTCGCAACTCTCTTTCTATAGACGTTTTTCCTGAACATGGAAGTAAGTCCGACTCTTAACTGAAAGAATGCTTTGCATTTCCGGTCTGCATTGTTTCTAGTCAAATTATGGTATATTCCGAGCTAATAAACTAATGTTAAACCTATTAAAATGTTTTTAAAAAGCACATGGCTCCATAGCGCCATCCCCTGGCAATGTCGCAATGACCGTCATTTGTCCAAGAAGTGCCTCACTTTAATGAGTGTGTAGATGACACGAAGCAGCGGACGTTAGCTACATTAAAAACAGATGGACACTATTTGAATGGGTTTCCTATGGAAACCGGAACAGAAAAGCATTCAATCTGACGTTAGAATTTGTAATGGCGTCGCTCATCGTTTACTCAGGAAAAAGGTCTATATGGCTCTGGTTCTTTTCAAATAATGACCGCTCCAAAGTAATAACGCATAGCCGGTACTACTTGTATGTTTAAAATCCCTCCGCGCCAACAAAGATCACCGTTTGGCGCCATCTTGTGGAAAATTTCGACATTAATTTTAACATGTACGGTAAAAACAAAATGTTAGAACCGTGGATAGATTCGGACAAATCAAACTCCCGAATTAAGACGAAAATTGAACTACGAAGAACAAACAACGACAAGACACAGAGAGCTTACTGACTGAACTTGACAAAATAGAGCATAACAGCTACGAAGCCAACACACAAAAAAATACAGAATGTATCGTTTGAATGTTAGTCACATGGTACTATATCGTTTCGCGGAAGGATAAAAATGGTAATTTAAAACAAATATGCCTATAAAATGTTTCAAATTCATTTTCATGTCCCGTTTTTTCCTTATGTGTCAAGTAGCCGTGTAATAAGCGGGATAATGTACAGGCAGCCTGTAGTTATCACGAAATAGCCCCTTCAGTGTGACACAAGATCACACTCCTGATCACACTGTCGGGGCTTATTTCTGCGTTAACTACCGGCTGCCTGTACATTATCCCTTACGTATATTCGCAAAAACTCTAATATCTCCATAATAAATGTTCGACTACGGTAAAAAAAAACTTCGGATGGGGTATTTACATGGGCTTCGGAGTGCATAGCAACTCAATTCTACTCCGAACCATCCCTTTAAAATACAGTTTAAACGGATTCTGTTTTCACTGGAAAAATGTGAAGACGAGGGATTTCAATTTCCTGCAAGCCCTGTAATACATTAATAAACTGCCAGATGGTTTAATAGTGTTTTACCTTTGCGGATTTTCTCATGCGCTTTGTCACTGGGTCATAGTTGATAATGTCAAATGGATCACTCCGAACATCCTCCTCGTCATTCTGGTTAATATTTGCATTTGCAATAACAAATACACTACATAAAACGAGCAAACTCCAGAATCCAAACGATGAACAGATTGACACATTCATAATCTCCGCTGGAACAGAAGAGAACAGGTCAGTTTTTATAAAGATAGGCTAGGCCTATATAAAGTTCAGTATCATCTTTCTTAGACACACATTGATGGCTAAACATATCCTTACATGATCGAAGAGAGCTGCCATATACAATATTGTCGCCTATAGATTCACAACCGCAAATCAAAATTCGGTCGTTCAAACGAAACACTGAGAGGACGGAATGTGCGTGAAGATGCTGTGTTAAAAACTTGAACTTCAGCATATATACAGTAATTTTCGAAAACAATTTATATGCGAATGAAAACTATAAACAGCATGACAGTGTATACAAGCTGTTTATAACTCCTTTAAAAAAATACAGCACTTTGAATTCTTCGTTGTAGCCTTGTGAATGTAGGCTATCCATATTTGTCATGTAAAACAATTTTAGATATTTCGGTAAAATCTTTGTCTAACTTACCTTGACACGTCAACCCTGACGCCCTGACGCAAGTTACTATTCCTATCGTTGAGATGCGCCTCGCATGGCTTTGAAATTACTAGGAGGAGTGAAATAAATGCAGTCAGTGTTTCACGCGATATGGCAAGCCGTTTTAACCTAAAATATTCTAATGCTAATGCTACTCGTCGTAATTGCATTTTCCCTAGTAACAATTCATTTAGAGAGCTCTATAATTCAATTCTTACTAGTAACAATTACAATCAGAGAGCTCCACAAATTAATTTTTACTAGTCATATGTCTCCATTGACTTCCATTCATTTTTAATTACAGAGCTCTATTGAATTATTACTAGTAAGAATTACAGTTAGAGAGCTCTACAATAAAATTTTTACTAGTAACAATTACAGTTAGAGAGCTCTCTAAATAAATTTTTACTAGTAATAATTCCAAATTACAGAGCTCTTAAATTCAGTTTTTTACTAGTAACAATTCCGATTAGAGAGCTCTCTAATTAAATTATACTAGTAAAAATGCCATAAGTAATAATTCATTTTAGTAATAATAAAAATCCACATTAAAGATATGTTTTATTTCAGAGCTCTGTAATTAAATTTAAGAGCTCTCTAAATTGAATTCTTACTTGTAAAAACTGAATTAGAGAGCTCTCTAATTTGGAATTGTTACTAGTAATAATTCAATTCTAGAGCTCTCTAATTGAAATTCTATGGAGCCAGAATGGTGACTTTAAAATTTGGCATCAAAGATTAAAACTGGCATTGAAAACAAAAGCAGAACTGAAAAAGGAAACATTGGCATTGAAACATTTATACTGAAACCAGTTGTAGTGGCATTGAAAAAAGTATTGGCATTGAAAACAAAAGCAGAACTGAAAAAGGAAACATTGGCACTGAAACATTTGTATTGAAACCAGTTGTAGTGGCATTGAAAAAAGTATTGGCACTACAATTCGCACTAGTAAAAATTATGTTGTAGAGCTTTGTAACTAAAAATGAATGGAAGTCAGTGGCCGTGGCCACCAGGGGGCCCTCATGAGTACATGAAATTACATCGTTTTTTATTTTTATGTTTTATTTATATATGTATAATATTTCAGTGGATATCATATTGGTAATGAAAACCATTATTCAATAAAAAAAAAAAAACCGCAATATTATTTTAACTGGCTGCTGCTGGATGCATGCACAGTTGGAGTATGACAGCCATACGATGCCTGACTGAGGTAACTTTAATTAATCGAAGAAGCAGCGTCACTGCAGCAAAACAATTAATAATGTCACAAAAAAAGGACATATCTTTCTGGTGCAGAGAAAAGAACATGGAATAAATCAGAGGAAGAGAAAAAACAGCAAGATAAAGGTATATTTAAAAAAATGAGTATAAACTAAATGAGGCTAAATTGCAAGCTAACGTTAGCTGGCTAGTTAATTAAGCAAACAAGAAAGTTAATGTTTTAATTAACATCCGCAAATTTAAGCTTTGCAATATTAATATATAATAATACAACATGTTACTTAGCTGGATTCAGATTCAAGTTTTTGCATTCTGTGTAAAAATAACTTTCCTAGCTTATATTTTTGTAATACAAATAAGGTTCTGTTTCATAAACTTGGTGATAATAATAAAAATAAGCTTCTGTTTTATAACTTTGGTACTGATAACAGTTTAACATTACTTACATTGGCCTACGTTTGGAGTCTGTGTTATTATATCATTATGTCTTAATGTTTTAGGTGTACAGATGGCTTGCTGCCATATATATTTTTCATATAAAAATACCCTGTTTGTATTTGACTAATTTGTAGTTCTTTGGCATTTAGCTTTATTTTATTATTTATTATATTATTTATTATATTTGTAGTTGATTGTATTGCACTTTTTACATGTTGCAAAAGTTTCTGACCAAAAGTGAAGTGGTTAACGTTAGCCTTATATTTTTATTATTTATTTTATTTGTAGTTGATTGTATTGCACTTTTTACATGTTGCAAAAAAATAATAATAATAATTAAAGTGGTTAAAGTGTTTACGGTAAGAGCATTGACTATTAGTTTTTTTGCTACACAAGTATGCCAACTGGTACTGCAAGACTTTGAATGTTAAAGTGCAAATTATTACCTGTCTACTCCTGTGGGTTTGCTACTGTTACAATTAAAGATCATAGCAAGGGTAAAAACAGTGGTATGATGTAAGCAACACAGCTACAAAAAAAAAAAAAAAATTATATTGGATGTGTTAGATTTATAGTGTGCGAATAATAAAGGATTCACAATAATTAGTCATATTGGTGGCACAGAGGGGCCCCCAAATAAAATTCTGCTTAGGGCCCCCTGAAGGCTTGGGTCGGCCCTGACAGCTGCTGAGATGGCCACTGAACAAAAAAAAAAAAACTTTAAAAGGTGACTAAATTTATGTTCTCCCAGTAAAACGATAAGAATTAATAATTATTACTCAAGAACACGCTAAACTACATTCATGTAAACCACATTTAATTGAAACTTGTATCTGCCCAGAACTTTATCAGCTGACATAATGATCTACAGTACAACATGGACCTTATTGCCATGGGAGAATATATGGAATAACTATGAAGTACCCATCATGAGGAAAGAGTTAAAATACAGAAGAAAACCTTGGTGATTGTCACAATAGAATGAATTTAATGACAATGATCAAAACAAGGCTGTGAGGGAAAGTTTTACGTTATTTGTAATTGCATGCACTGTATAAAGGTCTTAGACCTTTGAAAAAAGTCTTTTCAAAAAACTTTATCAGCTGAACAATCAGCATGTTGTTGAACAACAGCACAATCCAATGAATCACTAAACAATACATACCATTTTTTGACAAGAGCAGGGTTTAGAACAGGATGAGCCTGCTCTGAACACATTTTTGTGCTATGACAGATACTTGAACTTTGACTTTTGACAGCCTTCACCAAGAATCGCTATGGAAGATTCTCAGGCATTAAGGAATACCACAGAAATCAGGCAGTCACATCAAATAATTATTAGAAAATTTGAAATGCAAAGTCATCCAGGAGAAGCTTTCTGGTAAACACTGTTAAACAAGGCTGCCATTCTTCAAAACATACCTAACCAGCATATGCTGTTTTGTTTTTTTTAATCGGGGTGATGTTGGGAAATCTGGTAAAAAGCATAATAGTGATTGTACATCTAAACAAAACAGGCAAACCAAACAACATAACAAAACATCACATCACTGACACAACATAAGGGTAGAGCGGGGCGATTTGAGTCTGTGGGTAAGTTGAGCCACCCCTTGTTTCAAGTCTTTTCTAGAGAGAAGCCCATTAAGTAATTGGTAACTACATTTAGGTTCTGTTAAAAACAGTTTAAAGTGATTTTTTTATGTTTAAGCACTTTCATTCTTGTCAGATAATTACAGACAAATCTAAAAAAATATATATATATGACATTATGCTTAAGCTTAAGGAAGTTATAATATGTAGCTATACTGTTTGTTACAATGATAGGAGTGGGATAATTTGAGTCAAAAGCCATGGGGCAAATTGAGCCAGTGGATCACCCCTTCTCATGATTATAAAGTATTGTTTTACTTTATTTCTATGTTATATTTCAGTACTATATTATCAGTTCTAAAAAGTGGCTCAACTTACCCCGCTCACCTCTAATAATTGGCTCAACTTACCCCACTCTCCAAAAATGGGCAAAACAGCTTTGTTTGTAACAACTCAACCCCCCTAAAACACACGCACACACAAAAAGAAAAGTCATTGAGATCCAAAAATGTTCACTATTAATGTGTGTGATGGATGAGATTGAGGGGGAAAAAGAGCTATTTTGAGTGAAGGAGTAGAAGTTAGTAAACAAGCTTATCATCCTGGCCAGAAGGTGTCAGCATAACATCCTAAATTAATGGGGCTAATAAATGTAATCAAATGTAAGCAATGTTTGCTTAAACGTAAGCGAAAAGCCTGACCATTTAATTGGCTCTTTAGAACATTTTGAAGGATAGCTAAGGAGATTTACTTCAAAATTGAACTAAACACGCACACGCACAAAAACAAAGTAGCATAAATATATTTACGGAAAAAATATCAGGAATCATATTCCTGCCTGTTCAGGAAAAAATGTATTAAAAAAGTAAATGACACAAAAAACTGTGTTGAAACAAAAACAGTTCTGAGTCTGTTTTATTCCTGTGTTTCTTGAACTGGAGTTTTAAAGCTTAAACCTTCTTTGACAGCAAGATCTGCTGATACTGCATTTTCCTTTGTACGAGGATCCACCTCTTCTGTCCACTGCTGAAAATCAGTCTCATCATCTCTAGACATGTTACCTGTAGCACGCAGAGTCTCCACCCTCTGAGTCCCTCTGGGACGGCTAGAAAAGTTCTGTGGGAGATCCATGCTTACATCCTCCTGTTTATTTTGTGGGTAATAAGCATCTCCTGCCCTAAAGCCCTGGTCACCTTGGGTTCCTGCTTGATTTACTCGGTTTTTGTTGTCTTGTAGCGGCTGTGAAGCATCGCCTCCCCATGCAGGAGGCGTCTGGTCCCTTCGCCAACCAAAAATTGCTTGAACGCCATACATGAACACCTGAGAGAAGAAAAGAGGACTTAGTATGATAACAAACAAGAGATCCTATAACATGTTTTCTACAGAGATGGTTAGTGCAATGATGAGCAGCACAGGTAACTGGAGAGTGATTAGATCCTTCAGCAGAGCTCTAAAGAACTCATTGATCCTTTGCCCAATTTGCTTTAGGTTATCCATGATGAAACTGGATACGGGGACTGTGGGAGCATGGAATAAAACTCCCATTAAAATATAAATGCATTTCATCTCTGATTACAGCTCTGATAACAGCTTTGGAAACAATCATTTACCAGAAAAAAAATGATGGACCTCTAGTATCTTGTCAAGTTTCTTTGCTTCACCTCATTGCCATCTGTTCAAAACGCTTTAGCAAAAACATCATGGACAGTCAACAGCACAAGAAAAATTACCTTAGAAAGATGGGACCAGTTCCAGATCAAGCTAATAAAAAAGCAAACAGCAAACATACTCCAGAACAGGACAAACCAGGAGACCACAGACCAGAGCTCAGTGTGGATCAAAGAAACCTGTAGAACAAAATACAGCCCATATTATATTTATCAATACTAATCTAAACAAATATGTTTGTCTTTGAAAGTTTTTACAAGAACTCACCCTCAGGGTGGTATTAGCATCTACACAAAATGTGTCTTCAAAACGCCACTTCCAGGCTTCGTGGTCGCGGATTTTAATTCTGACCAGAATCTGACTGAGAGCCTCATCCATGGCTTCAGCAGACCAGTCGTTCTCTTCATTCAAAAACTTCTGGATCTCCAACAGAGATTGCTTGGACAGCTTCACCTCAGCGTCATAATGCATGGATGTCTGTCCATCAATAGGCTAAAGATTTTAAATAGGAAATGTTGTAAAACCTTAACCAGTGTAGATTAATATTGATTTAGCTCCCTGGTAAAACACAGTCACATACCAGGCCAAGTTCTGAAGTTTCTTTAAGGAACCTGGAAAGGAATCGCTTGAATACTGGCTTTATAGAGGTGGAGTTCCCATTCTTTTTCTGTTCATCAAACTAAAAAAAAACAGAGATAGCAGCAAGAATATGAATTTTCAAATATTCAAAGTACTTCAACAATACCAAGATAATTCCATTGTTCTATGTCCAAAAACATGACAGTGTCATTTTTGTTATAGAGGCCTACTAAACAAAGGTGTATTTCCATATTTTTCACCTCTTTTTGCAAACTCTCTAGTTTACTGGTGCACTCAGACACATCAGGACACTGTTGCGCTTCACAAGATTCTGAGCTGAATTCCCTCCTCTTGGTTGGCATGTTTGGGTAACTGGCAGACTGTAAAACATTAAAGAAATGTTAAAATATGATGTAGACTTGTGTTTCCTGCAAAAATGGCAGTGCTTTCAAGGCCTTGTTTGATAAAAACAAACAAAAAGTAATCACACTTTGTTGACGTCAGAATAGTGACAGTTTAGTGAGGTGGAAAGATGTGTACTTGGCACAATGTGAACTGAACAGTACAAAAGAAATGGGTTAACTGAGTTAAGGTGCGGTTCCATTTTTTATTGTTGTTCTACAAATTTCAATAGGGATCCAAAAGATTTCCGCACAGAGACTTTGAAATGGATTCAGGTTGGTCAGGTGAATTTGTTGCGTTGACTAGCAGTTCACAAGTTCACGCTTACATATAATTAGCCGGAGTATAGTAATGCATATTTGGTGTGCTGTCCAGTGAAGGGCTCCAAGCTCGGGAGTGGCCCGAGTACCCCCTGAATGGGAGTAGTGAGAACTCAGATGGGGTGGTGGAGGAGGAGAGGAGATGGGGTGGTGGAGGGATACTGATAAACCATCAAGTGAATAGAGGCGAGTCAGCTGCATAAACCTATGGCGTTGATTCACTTGAGTGGGCTCCTCTTGTGATGGTTAGGCTAAGTATCTGACTCGCTCCTCCCGAACCTTGTTAATGAAACATCAAGTGAATACATTATGGAAGCCCATTTGCACCACTGAATATATATATATATATATATATATATATATATATATATATATATATATATATATATATAAAGGTTAGGACTTTTTTTTTCTTAGAATTTAAAGATATAAACTCAACTGCGAGTTATAACTCGACTTATCTCGCAATTCCAAGTTTTTCTCACAATTCTGACTTTTTCTCAGAATTGCATGATATAAACTCACAATTGCGAGTTATAAAGTCAAAATTAGGAGATATAAACTTGCAATTCTGAATTTCTTCTAACAAATTAATGTTTGTATCTCACAATTGTGACTTTTTATCTCGCAATTGTGAAATTTTCTCACAATTCTGACTTTTTTTTTATTAGAATTGCGTGATACAAACTTGCAATTCTGACTTTGTATTAGAGTTGCGTGATACAAACAATTCTTACTTTTTTTCTAACAAATGCGAGTTTGTATCTTCCAATTGTGACTTTTTATCTCGCAATTGGTTTTCTCACAATTCTGACTTTTTTCTTTAAAGGAGAACTCCGGTGTGATTTTGACCATTGAGAACTCAGAAAAAGCACCGGTAGTTTATTTACAAGTAGATTTATACAGACAGTAACTGCAAGAAGTTTAGCGGCCGCCGCCATCTTAAATTTAGTCACGATAAGTCGAGTGTCGAGCACGAAGGAAACTACAACCTGATAAGTTGATAACCTGATAAATTCCTTGGTGCTCGACACTCGACTTATCATGACTAAATTTAAGATGGCGGCGGCCGCTAAACTTCTTGCAGTTACTGTCTGTATAAATCTTCTCGTAAATAAACTACCGGTGCTTTTTCTGAGTTCTCAATGTCTTGTTTTAAATGTCAGGGCCCTTGGAAGTCTACCAATGAAGTGTGGAGCTACTTTGTGCCTCGTAAATGGCGTAAAACAGTGATTTATTTACATGGCTTCTTCGATGCCCTGTTGACTCTCATTGACAACCTGTTGTGAGCATCGGATAACTGACCCCAGATTTCGGACAGCAGTGGACAAGACAAGATGAGATATGCAAGGTACGTTTACACTCGTTATCATGATTCAATACACTTTAGGTCAAAATCACACCGGAGTTCTCCTTTAAATTGTGTGATACAAACTCGCAATTCTGACTTCTTTCTAGCAAATGCGAGTTTGTATCTTGCAATTGTGACTTTTTATCTCGTAATTCCAAGTTTTTCTCACAATTCTGACTTTTTCCTCAGAATTGCGTGATACAAACTCGCAATTGCGAGTTAAAGTCAGAACTGCATGATATGAACTCGCAATTGCAAGTTATAAAGTCAGAATTTAGAGATTTGCCCCCGGTTTCACAGACAAGGCTTAAGCCTAGTCCTAAGCCTAAACAAAAAAAAAAAAAAAACATGTCAGTATAAACACGTTGCCCTCCAAATCGTTTACATTTAATGGCATTCATCTATTTATCTACAGTATCTATCTATAACACAAATTATAGTGTCATTTCATTACAAACAACAATATTTTAAATGCCAACCATATAGTCTCACATAGCCACCCTTCAGTCTGGCAGCAGAAGGTCTGGGAACCTTGGCTACTTTGAATGGCCAAGGAAAGCCTGAGAGTCCATATGACTGAAAGGTAAAGTAACCAATCACATTTCGTTTTGTGCCAGGTCATGTGGAAACGTCCCCACAATAAGAGCGGTGAGGCCATGCTTTGTTTCCATGTGGTACGTTAAAGAACACGACACACACGCCTCCCAGAAATCCTGTATAAACCATTCAATCAGGTGATGACTCCAAAACTCCTGTTGTGTTTCAAATTGTGTGTGCCATGTGCATCAGAAGTTCAGTTAACGGTCTATGGGCGTGGCGCCCGAGACTGAGACTACCAAGCAAACAACAGTCTAAAATGAAACTGAATGTAAACCTCTTTGTGCCATTGTGTGCTCACGTACCTCTCATTCGACAGGAATCGTTGCATGTAACATCTGGTTGCAAAACTTGCAGCACCCTTTATATACCTCCATATATATATGGATCCATCCATTTATCCTTCACATATGCAAAAACATGTCTGGAAAAACCCCACAGCATGGCAATGCTCATGCAGTACGGCACAACCTACATATTGTAGGTAGTCAGATACCTTTTGTATGTTTAGTTGTCTACTTTATTTTGATGATAGCAAGATAATTTAGCAATGCTAGAACTGACAGGCTCTTGTCAGTGAAAAGATATATGTCAGACATTCAAACAGTAAAGGGTCTATTTTTATTTGTGTACCTAAAAAATAACAATGAAACATACTTTTGTAAAATGAAGAAAACAAACAAAATGCGACTTTTTTTTTACCACCCTGGTCTCTGTGAATTCTTGAAATGAAGTAAAAACTGTCAGATGGTTTAAAAGTGCTTTTACCTCAGAGGGTTTTCTCATGCGCTTTGTCGTTGGGTCGTAGTTGAGCATGTCAAATGGATCGATCCATACATCATCCTCATCCTGGTGGATTTTTGCATGTGCAATAAGAAACAGGCTACAAAAAATATGCAAACTCCAGAATCCATGCAACGAACAGTTTGGCGCCATCATAATCTCCACTGGAACAGACAACAATGAGAAAACTCAAACTTAAAAATACTGATTAATTGTTATAAATTGTGTATATAAAGTTCAGGCTTTTTTTACATCTTAAAATGTAGTAAATGCATCTATCAGCCGCCTAGATGTTACCATGTTACACACTGATGGCTGAATAATGAAAACAAAGGCCAAACGTTTACTTACATGTTGCAAGACACCTGTGATACTCCCACTCAGAAAAGCACACCTGCGTTCATCATAACCGTAATTCAAAAACTCAAATATGGATTCATCGCCCCCCAGCGGACAGTGATATATCAGAAATTCAACCTAGACTCCTGAACAAGATCAAATGTATTTAAATACACCATGGTTTAATCAGAGAGTACATATGTTAGATGTAGCATATCTAACATACTTGTTTTTTCTAAGGATGCTTATTATTCATCCAGTGTTGCCTGTTTTCATTCACTCCTGGTAAGCATGATGATAATCAACCATAATGTATTGCTCTCTGATTTTGTAACTTTCATATCATGTTTTAAATGATTATACATTACATGTGAATATTCCCAATTATTCTTAACAATGAAATCTCTCTATAGAATATCTTATTGTTGTCACACTGTAATTAAAATGTAAATAAAATTCTACATGTCCGTATTATTAAGTTAAATCAAGTAAAATTGGATGGAAAACATACTTTGAATAAAATTAAATTACAAGTACTTTGGGTGGGTGTCAGTGGGGAAGAAAAAGATGCACAACCAACCGAAAGAACTGCAGCCTTGAGAGGCTTGTCAAGCAAAATCGTTTTAAGAATTTGGGTGAACTTCACAAGGAATGGACTGAGGCTGGGGTCAAGGCATCAAGAGCCACCACACACAGATATGTCAAGGAATTTGGTTACAGTTGTCGTATAACTCTTGTTAAGTCAGTCCTGAACCACAGACAACATCAGAGGCATCTTACCTGGGCTAAGGAGAAGAAGAAATGGTCCAAAGTCTTCTTTTCAGATGAGAGCAAGTTTTGTATTTTATTTGGAAACCAAGGTCCTAGAGTCTGGAGGAAGGGTGGAGAAGCTCATAGCCCAAGTTGCTTGAAGTCCAGTGTTAAGTTTCCACAGTCTGTGATGATTTGGGGTGCAATGTCATCTGCTGGTGTTGGTCCACTGTGTTTTTTGAAAACCAAAGTCACTGCACCTGTTTACCAAGACATTTTAGAGCACTTCATGCTTCCTTCTGCTGACCAGCTTTTTAAAAATGCTGATTTCATTTTCCATCAGGATTTGGCACCTGTTCACATTGCCAAAAGCACCAAAAGTTGGTTAAATGAACATGGTTTTGGTGTACTTGACTGGTCAGCAAACTTACCAGACATGAAACCCATAGAAAAAACCAAGGTAACACTTTATAATAACTATCCGTTATAACTAGTTAATAGACCATTAATAAACTGTTAGTTAATGAGTAATAAATGACTTGTTAAATAACAGTTAATAGTTTGTTAATTATTTATAACTGTGCCTTATAGATAGCCAATAGATAGCTTACAAGCTGTTAGTTAACAAGTTATAAATTACTTGTTAACTGTATTTTAATGATTTATAACTATACCTAATAAATTAGTAATAGATCATGAACAAGCTGTTAGTAAATTACTTACTAAAGACTTGTTAAGTATCATTTAATAGTTTATATATGTTATTGGGACGTTATTCTAAAGTTGCAACTATTCTTCATTTATTAACTGTTAGTAAATGAGGAATAGTTGCAACTTTAGAATAACGTCCCACTAACATACATAAGCTAATAACTAACACTTAACTAATACATTAACTCACACTTTACAGATCAGTTGTTCATAGTTAACCATCTACTAATACCAGTGACTTTGTACTTTGTAGAACAGCAAATGGATGGAACAAGTTCAAGCTACAGAAATTTGATGTGATATTTAAAATACACAATTTTTGTACCTCAACCTTGTTCCACCCATAGGCTTTTCTGAGGTTTGGGCACTTTTTGTGCTAAACATGAAAACAAAATAAATAAAAATCTAGCCATTGGCATTATTGATATGAAGATGTTTTATCACACCTTGGACCCTCTATACTGAGTGAACCAGCGGCGATCCATTTGCTGTTCTACCATGTTTCACTTTTATTAGTAGGTGGTTAAACTATGAACAACTGATCTGTAAAGTGTGAGTTAATGTATTAGTTAAGTGTTCGTTATTAGCTTATGTATATTAGTGGGACGTTATTCTAAAGTTGCAACTATTCCTCATTTACTAACAGTTAATAAATGAAGAATAGTTACAACTTTAGAATAACGTCCCAATAACATATATAAACTATTAACTGATACTTAACAAGTCTTTAGTAAGTAATTTACTAACAGCTTGTTCATGATCTATTACTAATTTATTAGGTATAGTTATAAATCATTAAAATACAGTTAACAAGTCATTTATAACTTGTTAACTAACAGCTTGTAAGTTATCTATTGGCTATCTATAAGGCACAGTTATAAATAATTAACAAACTATTAGCTGTTAAATCATCAGAGTTTGTTTTTTGTTGTCTGTTTGTAATTACAAATGCAAATATTAACCAGGAAGATGATGACTGGGTCGATCCATATGACATGCTCAACTACGACCCAACGACAAAGCGCATGAAAAAACCAGCAATGGTAAAACACTGTTAAATCATCAGGGTTTGTTTTTTGTTGTCTGTTTGTAATTACAAATGCAAATATTAACCAGAATGATGATGACTGGGTGGATCCATATGACACGCTCAACTACGACCCAACGACAAAGGACATGAGAAAACCAGCAATGGTAAAACACTGTTAAATCATCAGTTTTTTGTTGTTGTTGTTGTTGTCTGTTTGTAATTACAAATGCAAATATCAACCAGAATGATGATGACTTGGTCGATCCATATGACATGCTCAACTACGACCCAACGACAAAACACATGAAAAAACCAACAATGGTAAAACACTGTTAAATCATCAGTTTTTTTTTTGTTGTTGTTGTTGTTGTCTGTTTGTAATTACAAATGCAAATATCAACCAGAATGATGATGACTTGGTCGATCCATATGACATGCTCAACTACGACCCAACGACAAAACACATGAAAAAACCAACAATGGTAAAACACTGTTAAATCATCAGTTTTTTTTTTGTTGTTGTTGTCTGTTTGTAATTACAAATGCAAATATCAACCAGAATGATGATGACTTGGTCGATCCATATGACATGCTCAACTACGACCCAACGACAAAACACATGAAAAAACCAACAATGGTAAAACACTGTTAAATCATCAGTTTTTTTGTTGTTGTTGTTGTCTGTTTGTAATTACAAATGCAAATATCAACCAGAATGATGATGACTTGGTCGATCCATATGACATGCTCAACTACGACCCAACGACAAAGCACATGAAAAAAACAACAATGGTAAAACACTGTTAAATCATCAGAGTTAGTTTTTTGTTGTCTGTTTGTAATTACAAATGCAAATATCTATTTGAAATTATTGCAATGAAATTATACTTCCTGTTTGCTGTGCTGCAGAGTGATTTGTGTCTGTAGCTCCCTGGAGCTTCATTTAATCTCTGTTGTTTAAATTGATCAAATATAGCTTAACTCCCAAAAAATGTCTAATATTATCCACCAAACTAACCGACTGATCTGATCGTGTGGATACTCATGTCAATATTGGAAAACCTGGTCTATCCTGATAAATTGAGTTACTCTCGAACAAACCACAAAACATGCAGAATGTAAAAGTCTTCAGGGATAGACAGCATCATCGGCCTCAAAGTCAACAGCAAAAAGGCACTAATGAACTTCAGTTCTGAAGATGTTAATGATAGCTCTCTATAAGCAGTAGACTAGTTTGTCTACCTTGGCAGCAAAATTATAGTCAATGGTGGCTGCTTGAAAGACGTTAACAGTATGATTAGAAAAAGCAAACCAAACATATGTTATGGTCAAACCCATATCGTGGTCCAACATATTAATTACAAAACACCAAGATCAAGATTTTATATTGTGCACAAACATACACTTGTTCAGCTCTTAATGTCGGAAGACTATTACTGCCATCAAGAGTAAGTTTGATGTCTTCCAAACTGAATGCCTCCAGTACTTATTGAAGATCTTTTGGCCCAATACCATCACCAACGGTCATCTCCTGAGCATCTCAGAAGCCATATAGCTGTGCTGCTGGAGATGCTCAGTTATGTCTGCAGAAAGACGCCCAATGCTTTTCTCAGGACAGCACTCCACTAGACAGCACAAGGACAAAATCTAGACAAAATAAGAGACAGCTAAATGTAAGCAAAACCCCTGCAACTTTAATTGGCTCTTTAAAATCTTAATGGGGACATCAGATGGCCATTTTATTTGGTTAAAATACCTCAGTGGTCGTGTAAAGCAACACTCTTTTTACCTTGTCAAAAACAGCTCTGTTCACAGCTACCCATTTTGGTGCATGTGTCTTTAAATGATAATGAGCTACCATCAATAACAAAACTCATCTACTGCCTCCTCAGTGGCTCTGATATTGGGGGAAAGTAGACTCTTGCATCTGTATTTACACCACAAGCTTGAGTTTTGTGTCTCAAATACCATTAAACTATGGTAGGTGTAGCAAAAACATGGTTCATTTGTGGTTATCATCGTTTAACTATAGTTATACTACAGAGCTGTTGAATGCTTGAATGTTCTAAGGTGTGCAATTATTTTCAGGGAAACACATGGTGAATGTAGTTCCAGGCAGCTGTAGTTCTTAAAGCAGCAAAATAACCAAAACCCACAACAACACTGGCCAAACAAATAAATACAGTAAACAATATGATAAAAAAAAGGCAGATTATTTTCATGTTTTTGCCACAAAATTATGTTTTATTATGTACTACAACATGCAGATTTTGAATGCTTTTTATTATGAAGGGAAAACAAAATCCAAACCCACGTGGCCCTGTGTGAAAAAGTGTTTGCCCCCGAAACGTAATAACTGGTTTGGCCACCTTTAGCAGAAACAACTGCAATCAAGCGTTTGCTATAAGCTGCAATGAGTCTGTTACAGCGCCGTGCAGGAATTTTGGCCCTCTCATCTTGGCAGAATTGTTGAAATTCAGCCACATTGGAGGGTTTTCGAGCATGAACCGCCTTTTTAAGGTCATGCCACAGCATCTCAATAGGATTCAGGTCAGGACTTTGACTAGGCCACTCCAAAGTCTTCTTTTTGTTTTTCTTCAGCCATTCAGAGTTGTGTTTTGGATCATTGTCCTGCTGCAGAACCCAAGTTCGCTTCAGCTTGAGGTCACAAACAGATGGCCGGACATTGTCCTTCAGAATTTTTTGGTAGACAGCAGAATTCATGGTTCCATTTATCACAGCAAGTCTTCCAGGTCCAGAAGCAGCAAGACAGCCCCAGACCATCACACTACCACCACCATATTTTACTGTTGGTATGATGGTCTTTTTCTGAAATGCTGCTACTTTTACGCCAGATGTAAAGGGACACACACCTTCCAAAAAGTTCAACTTTTGTCTCATCAGTCCACAGAGTATTTTCCCAAAAATCTTGGGGATCATCAAGATGTTTTTTGGGAAAACTAAGACTAGCCTTTATGTTCTTTTTGCTCAGCAGCGGTTTTCGTCTTGGAACTCTGCCATGCAGGCCATTTCTGCCCAGTCTCTTACTTATGGTGGAGTCATGAACACTGACCTTAACTGAGACAAGAGAGGCCTGCAGTTCTTTAGATGTTGTTGTGGGGTCTTTTGTGACCTCTTGGATGAGTCATCGCTGCGCTCTTGGGGTAATATTGGTCGCCATTTGTGGATAATGGCTCTCATTGTGGTTCGCTGGAGTCCCAAAGCTTTAGAAATGGCTTCATAACCTTTTCCAGACTGACAGATCTCATTTACTTTCTTTCTCATTTGTTCCTGAATTTCTTTGGATCTCAACATGATGTGTAGCTTTTGAGGATCTTTTGGTCTACTTCACTTTGTCAGGCAGGTCCTATTTAAGTGATTGACTGCGAACAGGTGTGGCAGTAATCAGGCCTGGGTGTGGCTAGAGCAGTGGTTTCGAAACTTTTTTGAAGGGGGCCAACACTTTTTCACACAACTGTAAATCCAAGTTTCATTTTTATAATATTGTCCCTTGAGAAGAAATACTAAAATGGTTGCTGAAATGTGAGGGGTGTGCTCACTTTTGCGAGATACTGTATGTATTACATGGATACAGTCCATATGTGATTACTGTATTGTGTTGTCTAGTGATTTTATTAGGGGTATTATCACAACCTTGAGAACACTGACTGTATACTCCTTCATGAGGATTTCATAGTCTTCAATAAAAGGGTTAATTCACCCCAAAATTAAAGTTTTGTCCCCATTTACTCACCCTCAAGTTGTTGTGGGTGAGTAAACTCACCGGCTGCGAGCAGCTTGATCTCCTTTGGCAGGTCTGAAGCGGACGTTATCATTGATGGCTCCATGTCCCTGACAGCTTCAGATGCTGAAGAGTGGGCATGTTCTGGCCAGGACCCCAACACAGTCCTTCTGAAGGACGCTAACAAGATCGCCTTCCTCGACACCCCAGTCTTTCCCAAGAAACTGCTTGGGCCTGCCTGTAAATGGATTTGCTGAGCAGTTTATGTCAGCACAAAAGTCATCACAGGCAATGTGTCACTTCCTGCCAAAGCGCCCCAGTTTGGCGACTGGTACATGTCACCAGAAGGCTCCTTTCTTCCACCAGCCTGTGAAAACTGTGCCACCCCCAGCCCAGTCCCAGCTTAAATTTGAGCCTAGGCTTCAGCATTGACCTCAGACAGCTAGATGCTACACGTTTCCTAAGTGTCAAGGTCCTCGCCCCAGAGTAGTGATGGACCCTGAACCTCAAGCTGTCCTGATCCCAAAGCTGAGGCTGGACTACCCTCAAAGAAGCTTCGCACTCACTCTCCATTCCCAGCTCTAGGCAAAGGAAACTCTGTTCAGGCTGGGCCCGTCCTTCTCACTTAGCACATGCCCTAGCAGACTACCGCTGTGATAGCGGATAGACATACTCAAAAGACCACTTCTTCTCTTCCCACTACCACGTGTCGACTTACGGCCCCTGTTGCTTAAGACCACCCTACTTCTGGAATTAGCGTTGGTCAAGCGAGTGGTCAATGCTTCATGCCTTGAGTTTGGAACTAACGACTTTAGAGTCATGCTTAAACCAATGCAGAGCCTATGTGCCTAAGTTATCACTTTTATATCTTTTCCTAACTCAAGAGGATGAGCAGGGTCTGAACCTACTCTGCTGGTTCGGGCTCTTAGAGTTTATATAGAGTGCTGTAGCCACTGCCAGCATTCAGAGCAGCTCTTTGTTTGCTTCATAGGCCACTCTAAACGGCTGCCAGTCATGAAGCAGAGACTATCATGCTGGATAGTTGACGCTGTAGCCCTGCCTTATGCCTCCGTGGACTTGCAGTATCCTATTGAAGTGAGGGCCCATTCTACCAAAAGAATGGCCTCCTCCTGGTCTTGGTCCAGCTGAGTTTCTATTGGTGATATCTTTACTGCTGCCAGCTGGTCTTCGCTGTCTACCATTGCCAGATTTTATAACTTGGACATCCCTGCCCTTCAGGGACAGATTTTGTCATCTTACTTTACCTTATCTCCTCTGTGAATGGAGAGAGTCTTGTTATGCGGACCCCAGCCTGGTGGCTTAGATTTCATAATTGGCTCGGGTTTCTTAGGAAACCTTATTACAGGTGATCCAGGGCTGGGCTCGCAGGGTGGCTTTGTTCGGCACTTGCTTATAGCACGGCATTATTGGATGCATTCCCAATATGCATAGCAACACAATGGGAACGACCGTATGATAGGGAACAGTACAGTTATTAACGTAACCTCCGTTTGCTGAGATAAGGGAATGAGCGTTGCATAACCTGCAATGCTATAAGGCTGCAAGTGAGTCGATGACTGTTGCTATTAGTTGAAGGATTCTGACAAAATGGCACTCAAAGCTGACTTATATAGCAGCAGACATTTGGCAGGCTTAAGCACCATTTGTCCGTGTGACTATACAAATGTGAACATTTACTTCAGTATTCAGAGTACACAGTCGTTTTCCATATGTGTAGCAACTCAACGCTCATTTCTTATTTTAGGGAACGAGGTTACGTTAGTAACCAGAGTGTTTCCAGCCACAAGCATTCCTTGGTCGCTAAATTACTAAATAACCTTGCGTTTGACATCACGGCTGCAATACATTCCACAGTGCTCATCAACCAATCAAGAGTAAGGATGTTTCCTGATAGGCGTGACCTTACTGTAAGAAATAAAACATTCTTTCACTTTGTTCACGGACTTGTGAAACATCACAAAGAGTCGACTAAAAAACGTCTTGAAATGAAAAACAAAAAACAAAAAAAAAAACAGCACATGCTATTTTTAATACAGCAAGTGTCGTTTTAATGAGTGAAGTAGACAAGGTAAGGTAAAAATGTCCCCAAGCTGGAGCATTACTTCTGAGGTCACGTTAAAGGTGCATAAGTTTTTCACAAAGAAATGAACAGCACTTTTGAGAAATATCACACTCACTGTCGATGAAGACTTTAAGAAGGCGGGTCGCCTTCTTATGGGTTGCCGCCATGTTGAGATCACATGATCTCCAGCTGTGTCAAGCAAATTGACTGTTAATAATAACAATAATAATAATTATATTTAATCTATATAGTGCTTTCAGCCAGTGCTCAAGGCACTTTACAAAGCATAATCATAAAAGTACATGTAAACAAAACAAGCAAATCAAACAATATGACAACAACACATTACTGACACAATAATAGAGCCTGAGTCAACATCATCAAAATAGTCCAAAATGTATGAGTATAATTAGAATAAATGGCAAAACCGTCCATTCTCTGCTGGGGTTGATATAACAAGCTTGACAAGAAGTCGTCCCTAAGATGCACACAAAAAAATAATCATTTAATCCAATAATGTTTAATATGAACGTGTTTGATGAATGAGGAGTAGCTAGTAGACAAACTTCATACATCCTGGCTAGTTGGTGATATTGATATAATGTCCATAAAAATATTGCAATTAATAGAGACAGCTAAATGAAAGCAAAAATCCTGCACCTTTCATTGGCTCTTTATAACATCTGAATGATACATCGGGAGATTTACTTAAATTAGTTAACACAAAGAAAAAATAGCAAAAATATATTTTAATTTCAGAAGAAAAAAAAACAGTTTTCACAATACTTAATTAAAAAGTCAATGACACAAAAATAGTCAATTTTATTGCAGTGTTTCTTGAACTGGAGCTTTAAAGCTTGAATAACCTTCTTCTTCTACAGTAATATCTGCTGATGCTCCCTGCAGAAACAAAACAGTTTTCTGGTCAAAATGATAGATACACATACACAAAAGTAAAGGGTATGAGCAAAGCATTTTGTAGTGAGATATGGCATATTGTGTATTTGGTATCTTGTGTATTCTATGTAATTGCTTCAGGTTTGATAAGATATGAGTACGAGCACAATGTAATGTATAATATGTGCATGCACTTTGGACAACACAGATGAATAGAAACAACTTAACATTGATGCAACAGAATCACAGACACGGATTTCATAGAACACCAACTGTCATATACAGTATGTCACAAAAGTGCGTACACCCCTCTATAGAAATTAAACTTGGCCCAAATTACAACGTTAACAAAGAGAGCCATGAAAATTAGGGGAGTTAAGCAGCATCCCACACTTCAGCCTCTTTTTGAAAAAACTTTTAGACAAACACCAAAAATTATCTCACGTCCCACTCATGTCCTTCACTCTTGCTCACTGTATATTTTGAGTAGACTAGTGATGGGCCACTGTATGCATGTATCACATGTTACTTGTATGAAACAGAAGATTGTAATGTACTGTATGTGTCTAATACAAATTTCCTTTGGGACAATAAAGTTTATCTTATCTTGTCTTATCTTATATATTTTAGGGTAGTTAATATGCAGCTTGTATAGCAGTATCGATTTATTGTCCCCTGAAAATTACTCAACATACAGCCATTATTGTCGAAATAGCTGGCAACAAAAGTGAGTACACCCTA
Source organism: Garra rufa (assembly GCF_049309525.1). Lineage (NCBI taxonomy): Eukaryota > Metazoa > Chordata > Actinopteri > Cypriniformes > Cyprinidae > Garra > Garra rufa. The sequence continues at coordinate 33,275,203 of NC_133367.1, read as the reverse complement.
AGTGTACTAGTCCAACGTGTCAATATATTGTGTTAGCACCATTGTTATCTGGCACTGTCTTAATCATCCTGGGCATGGAATTGACCAGAGCTGCACAGGTTGTTGCTGGGATCCTCTTCCACTCCTCACGGAGCTGCAATTTTTCTAGTACTCCTCATCAGTGCATCTCCACACATCTGAGCTGCCAAACAAGTTTATCTCATAGTCTCATCAGACCACAAGACATGGTTCCAGTAATTCATGCTCTTGGACAGGTTGTCTTCAGCAAACTGTTTGCCGGCTCTCTTTGAGCCAGCTTCAGATGAGGCTTCCTTCTGGGATAACGCCTATGCAAACCGACTTGTTGCAGTGTGCGGCGTATGGTCTGAGCGCTGACAAGCTGACCTTCTACTTCTGCAACCTTTAAAGCAATGGTTTAAAGCACTCATGCGTCTGTTTTTCGAAGCCAGGTTCTGCACCTGACGCACAGAACATGTGCTCAACTTCGTTGATCGACCCCATCTTGGAAAACCTCTGTTTGACCCTGAACACTGTAGTGTACCTCGGTTTCAGGGTGTTACAGAACCTCTAATAGCCTTGGCCGTCTTTGTGGAGAGCAACAATTCTAATTCTCAAATCCTCAGAGAGCCATGAGATGCCATGTTGAACATCCAGTGGTCAGTATGAAAGAACTGTACTTAAAGCACCTAATTTTAACTGCTCTAATACAAGATACACAACTTTGTATTGTATGGTCCTGTCAAGCCGACAGAAACATAAACATGATGAATAGGACATGTGACTTTGCATTGTTAAACAACATACTGCTGTTGTACTCACTTTTGTTGCCAGCTATTTTGACAATAATGGCTGTATGTTGAGTTATACTGCTATACAAGCTGTACTCACTTTTGTGAGATACTGTAATTGTAGCTATAATGACAGACATACAATGTTAAGCTTGCAAACCATAACCTGCAGCTTCAGGCTATTTTGAGCAGCCCATTTCCTTTCAATGCACATAAAGTGCTGCAGTGTTTGAATTAAAGGAATACAAATACGAATTAATAAAAATGCAATTTAAATGCATCACAGGAATAAAACACATTTAAAAAAAATATTCAAATAGAAAAGTTATTTTAAATTCTAATAACATTTCACAATATTACTCTTTTTACTGCATTTATAATCAAATAAATGCAGCCTTGATGAGTCAAAAAACATACTGACTTCATATTTCCCAACGGTAGAGTAACTGGTTTATTTATTTATTTGGGTTAGTTATCTAAATAAGGTGTTAAAAAAGGACTTACCTCATTTCCTTGATTAGCTCCAAGTGTTTTTACATCAGTTTGTGCAGAAGGCACATTGGTTTCAGCCTCCCTTCTGTCTGGACTCTGTGTGTCTTTCTGCTCCTTTTTGTCCACAGTAGATGCTTTTTTCTCCTTTTCTTCAGCTTTCACTTCAGGCTCTGCATTTTCCACTGTACCAGGGTCCACTTCCTCTGTCCGCTGCTGTAAATCAATCTCATCATCGCTGCACATGTTACCTGTGGCACGCACAGTCTCTACTCTCTGGCGCCCTCTGGGACCGCCGGAAAAGTCCTGTCTAATTTCCATGCTTCTGTTGTCCTGTCCATTTTGTGGAGCATAAGCTTCTCCTGCCCTGAAGCCCTGGTCCCCTCGGTTTCCTGCTTGATTTACTCTGTTTCTGTTGTCTTGGGGCACCTGTAGTGGCTGCGGAGAATCACCACCAGCTTCCTCATGCTCCCTTAGTTGAGGAGCTTGACGCTGTCCAACCGCAGGAGGTGGCTGGTCTCGTCGCCAACCAAGCCGTGGCATGCGAGCTGCTTGATGTATAGCTGCTTGAGCACCTCCATACATGAACCCCTGAAAAGAGAAAACATGACTTAGTATGATAACAAATAAATGATCCTACTATATGCAAGTCATTCACAGCTCTTACAAAGATGGCTATTGCAATGAAGAGGAGCACAGGTAACTGAAGAGTGACTGGTAGATCCTTCAGCAGGGCTCTGAGGAACTCACTGATTCCCTGCCCAATTTGCTTCAAGGGATCTGTGATGAAACTGGTTATGGTGACCGTGATAGCCTGGAATAAAACCCCACAAAAATATAAATGAATTGAATGAAATCTCTGGTTACAGCTCTCATAACTGCTTTTAAAACAATCAGATATCTGCAAGCACAAAACAGATTTGTAACAACTTTGCAAATTTGAAACAAAAATGCAAATAATTCCATTGCACAAGTATTCATACCCTTTTCTGGAACACTTGAATTTGAGTTCAGGAGCATTCATATCGCTTGTACATGTTACTACTCTTTAGGTGGAGTTAACCTGTGGCAAAATTCAAATAAATGAGTACGAGTTGGAAAGGCACACACCTCTTAATAAAAGGTCTACCAGCTAAAAATGGTGGGAATAGTTAAGAAAAAAAAAATCAGCTGCATTGAAGGTTCACAAGTATATAGCCTCCATTACCCAAAATGGAAGAAGATTTGAACAACTAGGACTCTAACTAGAGCTGGCATCTTGGCCAAACTGAGCAAATGATGGAGTAGGACCTTGGCTAGACTGGTGAGCAAAAATCTGATGAGCTTCATGATCATTTATGCAGATGGGACAAACCTACAGAAGGACAAACATCACTTCAGCACTCTACCAATCCGTTCTTTATGGCAGTGTAGCCAAACTCAATCCTCAATCACGAAAAGATTCTGTGTATCTGCTCTCTATTCCAAGCTTCATGTATGGAGGAAGCCAGGCACTGCTCATCACCTGCACAGTAGCATCCTAACAGTAAAGTGTGCTGGTAGCAGCCCCATGCTGTGGGGCTTTTTTTAGCGGCAGGGACTGAAGGACTCTGCAGAGTAGAAGGAAAGCTCAACACATTTAAATATAGAGATAGCCTTAATGAAAACCTAGTCCAGAGCCTTCAGAACCTCAGACTGAGCAGAAGGTTCACCAACCGGACAATAACCCTAAGCACACAGCAAGAGTGGCTTATAGACAACTCTATGAATGTCCTTGAGTGGCCCATCCACAGCCTGGGCCCGAACCCAATCAAACATTCTGGAGATGTCTGCCAGCCCCCATCCAAGCTGACAGATCTTGAGAGGTGAAGAGGTGACGAGAAGATTGGCAGATAACGGCCAGATGTAGATGTGCAAAACTTGTCACATCATACCCAAAAAGACTTGAGGCTATAAAGGTGCTTCAACTAAGTACTGCATGAAGGGTATGAATACTTACGCAATGTTTTTATTTTAGCATTTCTAATAAATGTTCTAATAAATCTGCAAAGTTGTCACAAACCTATTTTCTTCTTTGTCATTATAGTATATGAAGTGTAGATTGAGTTGGGAAAAAAGTAATTTAAAGCAGTTCAATATAAAATGTGAAAAAAATAAAGGCAATGTATATGCATTTTAATGGTGTTCATTTGGATACATATTATTTGAAGTGTTGTTTGTTTTGGGGGTTTTTTTTCTAGGATTGATGTATCTGTTTTTATAAATTTATCTAAAGGGATCATCATACTGTTTTTGCCTTTAGATTCAGATTATTTTACACTGAACATTTTAACTATCAACAACATAATTATCAGTCAACCTCTTGTTTATGTCATTAGAAAACAAAAGATACAAACCTTTGTTGGAGGCACAAGCAAAATGGGGTTCACCACCAGGACCTCGTAATACTTTTTGCAAGGATCATCTTGAAGAGTCCATGTCCGTCTGTACCACTCTAAATAAACAGTAAGTTACAACAGTTAATCTTAAAACCATTATTTACTCACCTTCATGTCATTTAAAATCTGTAGGCTCTTCAGTGGAACTCAAAAGCTGAATTTTAAAGCTTCTGTGAAGATTTTTTTTAAATTATAGTTTTACATCATACAGGTGAATAAATAATCAAATTATTCAAGTTTTTAACAAATTCATATAACTTTAAGCAGCTCACCTGATAAACCATCTTTCCAGTCCAGTTGTTTTAGCCCAGTGCATTTGTCATTGAAGCTCCCTACTTCTACAATGTTCTTCTTGTGATCAGCAAAGGCAACCTAGCCATGGAGAAATATTTAAACCAATTAAACTTGTTATTGTACAATACAGTGAAAATACCTTTCAACTCATCCTTGTCATCCGTTCAATACCGGTTTAGCAAACATTCCATAGACAGTCAAAAGCACAAGAATAATTACCATATAAAGATGGAACCAGTTCCAGATCAAGCTAATGAAAAAGCAAACAGCAAACATTCTCCAGAACTGAACAAACCAGGAGACCACAGACCAGAGCTCAGTGCAGATTATGGCTACAATGATCAGAACAATCAAAGAAACCTGTAAAACAAAATACAGCACATATTAAATATTCATATTAATTTAAATCAAATATGTTTATCTCTGAAGTGTTTTACAAAAGCTGACCTTCAGGGCAGTATCAGCATCTACATAAAATGTGTCTTCGAAACGCCACTTCCAGGCTTCGTGGTCGTGGACTTTGAATCTGACCAGAATTTGACTGAGAGCCTCATCCATGGCTCCAGTGGTCCAGTCGTTCTCTTCATTCAAAAGTTTCTGGATCTCCACCAGAGATTGCTTGGACAGCTTCACCTCAGCGTCATAATGCATGGATGTCTGTCCATCATCAGGCTAAAGGTTTTAAAAAAGAAAAAGATGTAAAACCTTCACCAATGTAGATTAACGTCGATTCAGTTCTCTAGAGAAAACACAGTCACATACCAGGCCAAGTTTTGACGTTTCTTTAATGAGCTTGGAAAGAAATCGCTTGAACACTGGAAGACATACTGGCTTTGTAGAGGTTGAGGTCCCCTTCTTTTTCTGTTCATCAAACTAAACAAATAGACCGCAGCAAGAAATAACATAATTTATAGTTTCAGTCATTCAAAGTGTTGAATGGTACAATACAAGTCTTCAGTACTTAAAAAAAATGTACTACATGCAATAAACATGGCAGTACCATTTTGTTAGGTCTACTAAAAGGTGCGTTTACAAATTCTTCACCTCTTTTTGCAAACTCTCTAGTTTACTAGTGCACTCAGACACATCAGGACACTGTTGCACTTCACAGGATTCTGAGTTGAATTCCCTCCTCTTGGTTGGCACATTTGAGTAACTGGCAGACTGTAAAACATGTAGATTTGTGATGATGAAAATGACAGCGCTTACAAGACCTTGTTAAATTGTTGGGGGTAACGCATTACATTGTAATAATATTACTTTTTCCAAGTAACTAGTAAAGTAACGCATTACTTTTTAATTGAAAAGAAAATATGAGTTACTTTTCCCCCCATTTATTGATTAAAAGCTCTCCTGTCCCCATGTTGAGAGAAATTGTGAGTAAGGTGTTACTTTAGTTCTAGAATAAATATGAACATGCATTAAATCATCTCAATCTCTAAAAAAAAACAAAAAAAAAAACAGATACAGTATTCCTCAAAATGAATAAAACTGAAATTCAATTCCCCAACACTGGTCTTGTCAAATAAAAATCGCACCTTGTTGACATGTGCGACACTTCCCTGGTGAAAAAAAAAAACCCAGCTAAAACCAGCCTAGGATGGTTGGCTGGTTTTAGCTGGTCAACCAGCCAACCAGGTTTTAGAGGGGTTTTGGCCACTTTTCCAGCCTGACCAGGCTGGTCTAAGCTGGTCAGGCTGGGAAACCACAAGCTAAAACCAGCCTGGCCAGGCTGGGAGACCAGCTAAAATCAGCTACTTCCAGCTTAAACCAGCTAAGACCAGCCAACGAGTCTAGGGGAAGTAACTAAGTAACGTAGTTAGTTACTTATTTGCCGAAACATTAATTCATGCGTTCATGACCTCAAGGGTAGATTATTGTAATGCTTTATTGGGTGGTTGTTCTGCACGCTTAATAAATAAACTCCAGCTGGTCCAAAATGCAGCAGCTAGAGTTCTTACTAGAACCAGAAAGTATGACCATATTAGCCCGGTTCTGTCAACACTGCACTGGCTCCCTGTTAAACATCGTATAGATTTTAAAATCTTGCTAATTACTCATAAAGCCCTCAATGGTTTAGCTCCTCAGTACTTAAACGAGCTCCTATCTCATTATAGTCCCTCACGTCCACTGCGTTCTCACAATTCTGGCAATTTGATAATACCTAGAATATCAAAATCAACTGCCGGTGGCAGATCATTTTCTTATCTAGCGCCTAAACTCAGGAACAATCTACCTAACACTGTTCGGGAGGCAGACACACTCTGTCAGTTTAAATCTAGATTAAAGACACATCTCTTTAACCTGGCTTACACATAAAAACAAATTCCTATAACTCAAATCCGTGAAAGGATTGTTAGGCTGCATTAATTAGGTCAACCGGAGCGAAAACACTTCCTATAACACCTGATGTACTCGTTGCATCATAAAAAGAATGGCATCTACGCTAATATTAGTCTGTTTCATTCTTATCCCGAGGTCACCATAGCCACCAGACCCAGCCTGTATCCGGATCAGATGGTCACTGCAGTCCCCCGGATCCAGTCCTTACCCAGCTTAGATCATGGATCACCACTGGAGACGTCTTCTATAGCCCTGAATGTCAACCAAATGAGCTCCAGAGACGGATCATCACTAAAGACCTTGCCAACCTAGACAGCCATCGGCGCTACTCTACAGGAACCTGATGAGTTCTCTACAATCGGACATTGGTTCAAACTGCTGGTTTCGTCTGGCCAGAGGAGAACTGGTCCCCTGACTGAGCCTGGTTTCTCCCAAGGTTTTTTTCTCCATTTCTGTCACCTGTGGAGTTTTGGTTCCTTGCCGCTGGCGCCTCTGGCTTGCTTAGTTTGGGACACTTTCCAGCGATATCGTATACTATTTGAACTGAACTGATGATGATATCACTGAATTCATTGAAGAACTGCTTTTAACTGAAAATTGATTGTTTACAATAATGCGTTACTTACAATTGTGCTGTTTAAATACTGTGCAGTTGCTTTGACACAATCTGTATTGTTGAAAGCGCTATATAAATAAAGGTGACTTGACTTGACTTATTTAGGGAGTAACTCAATATTGTAATGCATTACTTTAAAAAGTAACTTTTCCCAACACTGGTCTTGTTTGGTAAAAGCAAAATTGCACCTTGTTGACATTGTGCGACACTTCCCTGGTGAAAAAACCAGCCTAGGCTGGTTGGCTGGTTTTAACTGGTCAACCAGCCTGGTTTTAGCTGGTCATAACCGGTCAGCAGGCTGGTTTTAGAGGGGTTTTGGCCACTCTATCAGGCTGATCTTAACTGGTCAGGATGGGAAAACACCAGGTAAAACCAGCTACTTCCATCTTAAAGCAGCCTAGGTTTTAGCTGTTTTTTTGGCTGGGTTGTAAGAATACTGACAGTTCTGTGAGGTGAAGAGTTGTTGACTTGAATTGTCCAAATTAAATAGTTTATTAGAGTTAAGGTGCAGTTACATTTACTGTAGCTCTGCAAACTTTCACAAGCTAAATCCAGGCATTTTAATAGGTAACTCCAAAAGGCTGGGAACCTTGCCTGAGGGCGTAAGATTTCCACACATAAATTTCGCAATGAGTTCAGGTTGGTCAAATGAACTAGCCTCACTTACCAACAGAAAGTTAATACTTTGCGAGCTGTTCGTGGGACGTTCTAAAACGCTTAACGTGAAAAACGCTTAACGTGGCTTAACGTACGTAAAAAATGACCAGGAAACCCCAAATTTCTGTCAAACCTTACTTGTAACAAACACTAACTACTATCAAAAGAATGAGTGCTTATTCCACAGATAAAGTGAATAATATCACGTTAAGCGTTTTCTCCCCCATAGAAGCCCATTATAAGGAAACAGCTTAACGTGGTTTAACGTACCTCAACAGAGACCAGGGAAGACTGACTTCTGTCAAATGTTACATATGATAAACACTTGCTGCTGTCAAAAGAATGAGCTCTTATTCAGCATATAAAGTGAATAATATGTTAAGCGTTATTTCACAGCTTAACGTGGACGCTTCAATGAATTGAGGGAATAACATATTATTCAATAGGCTGAATAAGAGCTCATTCTTTTAACAGCAGCTAGTGTTTATTTTGTAACATTTGACAGAAATTTGGTTTTCCTTAGTCGTTAAGATACGTTAAACCACGTTAAGTTATTTCCTTATCTATGGGGGACGCTTAACGTGATATATTCACTTTATATATATTCACTTTAGAGCTCATTCTTTTGACAGCTGCAAGTATTTGTTGTAAGTAAAATTTGACAGAAGTTTGGTCTTCCCTGGTTAAAGTTAAACCACGTTAAGCTGTTTCCTTATAATGGACTTCTATGGGGGAGAAAACGCTTAATGTGATAATATTCACTTTATCTGTGGAATAGGGGCTCGTTCTTTTGATAGTAGTTAGTGTTTGTTACAAGTAAGGTTTAACAGAAATTTTGGGTTTCCTGGTCGTTTCTATGTACGTTAAGCGTTTTAGAACGTCCCGCTGTTGGTCATACATTTCTACATCAATGACAACAGACAATCGACCATTTTGCCAGCAAAATTTCTCATTCATCTTAAACCGAGTGTTTAACTGAGTTCACACAAGAAACGCTCATGCCGTTTAGAGGGAAAAGGCAGCTTAACGGCTAGGTTTTTTCTCAATAATTAAATGAAATTAACCGAACATGTTTCGGTGTACACGAGCTCCATAAGGACTTTTAGTCTGAAAATGAAAGTAGTGTCTAAACTTCCACTTTTTGTTAGGAACTATGCCTTTCAAATTCTTATAAACTAAAAAGTTAGTAAAACCTTAAAATACGTAACGTTAGATATAAAATGCTAGAAGTGAGGCATTGAATTGAGTCCGTTTTTACCGAAAAGAAGAGGGAATAATGCCCTGCATGCTAATACATGAATATACTGTCAGATGGTTTAATATAGGAGTTTTTACCTCAGTGGGTTTTCTCATGCGCTTTGTCGTTGGGTCGTAGTTGAGCATGTCATATGGATCGATCCATGCATCATCATCCTCATGGACATTAGTGTTAGCATTTACAATAACAAACAGACTACAAAAAATAAACAAACTCCAGAATCCACACGACGAACAGTTTGGCATCTTCATAATCTCCACTGGAAGAGAAAACAATGAGAAAACCCAGACTCACTGCTAAAACGAATTCTAATCGATTGCTATAAATACAGCATTCTTGGACATTCTGTTGAACTTACATTATTCTAAAATGTACTAAATGCATTTATCGGCCACATAGAGGTTAAACGTTGACGCTAAAATAGATTTACTAAAAACAAAATCAACCGAGATAGTTACCAAACATTTCCTTACATGTTGGAAGAAAGCTGTCATACACCAGCGTATAGAACAACAAACCTAGAATCAAAACCGGAATTGTATAAAAGCTCGAAAACGGCTTCTATGTACTCATATCTATGTGCAGTCGTTTGTGATGAAGTTTCTTCGTTGGTTTAACACCATAACTTCATGTGGCACCCATCGCCCCCAAGCGGACACTGTTGTATTTAAAAACATGAATGAAAAATAATTTCAAAACTGTTTATTTCCATTTTCAAATAAATTACTAATACATACTTTGTACATTGGGTGATTGAGAGAGTCCTCTAACTGTCCTCTGCATCAGTACAAAAAGGTGCTGAATTAATGTGCAAAAGTGATGCATATTATGCATATTAGGAAAATGACAATCCAAAATAAAAGCATTCCTAAAAAATGCATGAAACTGTAAATAAATAAAGACATGACTATCCATGCGGCATAAACAGTTGCTGGATGAGTGAAGTCCATAGTGCAGTGTGCTTTACAATGATCTAATGCCTTGAGTTAGCATTGAAGCCTATACAAAAGCCCATATTTACAAGACATTCAATCGAATAAGTGTAACTACAGAGAACATCACCTCAAGGCACAATTCAGCTCACATTTTCAGGACCCTTTTTTCACTTGAAATAGCTAAATGTAAAAGCAATGGCATTTTTTTGTCTTTGTGAGTGAAGAAACGTTCATTAGTTGTTCTGAATTGCAATACATTTTACAATAAAGCTGTTTGACATGCAATTCCAGATGTAGACATGACTACTGAGAATCAACAGTCGGTTGTTTTGTTTTCTCATGTGAGTGTACTGATTGGTTACAAAGAAATACAAACAAACACACACTGACACACTCTTTCACTCTGAACTGTCCTCTTCAGTCTGAGTGCAGGAGGATCTGTGTTTTTCTGTGCTCTTCCGTATGGCTTCTGTTTGGGTTAAGACTGGTTTGCCCATAGTGTGACCGTCTTGTCGGCTGAGGAGGACAAGAAGGACAGGTCTCTGGTGTGCCATCGGCACTGGATCACTTTATCACCGTGTTCAGCCACCACAGAGACCGGTAGGGTTTTGGTGAGGTCCCCTAGAGAAAAACAGGAGAATTTAACTTGGATAAAATAGCATTTTACTTCCATAAGGTGAGAGAGAAAGTGCAGTGGGGTTTATAATAATAATAATAATAATAAATATTAATAATATGTAGTATTATTATTACAACTGTACTTTTCATTTTTTTATTATAATATAAAACATATAAAATATTGAATAATATAAAATGCTGAAAATAATAATAATAAATATTATTATTATTCATTAATAAATATAATAAATAGTAAATTATTAATAAATAAGAAAATATTATTTAAAATATTGCTAAGCAATAATACTTTTAAAATGTAATTAATTGTAATAAATTAATTACATAAATAAATAAAACAACGATGATAATAATAATAATTTTCCAATGACACAAGACATAATCTGCAATATGGCAAAATAACAGTGATTTCATTTATTGGTATAATGTATTATTATTATCATTATTATTATTAATAATAATAATAATAATAATAGCAATATTTAAATATTTTGGTTGGTTTTCAATATTTAATTTTTTCTCATTTTTATTGTATTTACAGTAAATAATAATAATAATAAACCAATTAATTTAGATAAAACAGATATGAAATGACATTCACAAGACATAATCTGCCACAACAACAACAACAACAACAATAATAATAATAAACAAAATTAATTAAAATAAATATAAAATGACATTCACAAGCCATAATGTGCATTGTGGCAAAAGAAGGTATTTAATTTTATTTGTAATAATAATAATAATAATAATAATAATAATAATAATAATAATAATAAAAAACACAAAATATGAAAATATTGCTCAGCTAATTCTGTAAAAATAACTGACATTATTCATTTATTGAGGTGTCTTTTGATATTTAAAAAAAAATTAATACAGTAAATAATAATAAACAAAATATGAAAATAATGCTAATTCTTTGAAACGAACTGACATTCATTTATTGAGCTGTTTGTTAATATTATAATTAATTTTAATACAGTAAAAAAATAATAATAATAATAATAAACCAATTATTCGAAATAAAAGAGATATGAAATGACATTCACAAGCCATAATCTGCAATGTTGCAAAAGAAAATTGGTATTTAGTTTTTAATAATAATAATATTAAACCAATTAATTAAAATAAATATGAAATATGAAATGACATTCACAAGCCATAATCTACAATGTGACAAAATAACAGAGGTTTTTTTAATTATATTTTATTTCTATTAGTAATAATAATAATAATAATAATCAAAACCAATTAATTTAACATTATTATAATCAATTATTATTATTATTATTATTATTATTTTTTTTTTTTTAACATAATACTAAAATTTAAAGGTAAGTCAGTGAAAGGAACTAACATTATGAAACTAATACTAAATTATTTTAAAAAAATGAAATGCCATTCACAAGCCATATTACTTTTGTAATGTGACATTTAATGTAATTTAGATGGAAAATTTTGTTTTACAACGATTTAGCTCATGAAAGACTTATTTTGGCAGGTGATTTTTTTAACATGACATTATTTCTGTCTACCTTGAAGATCAGTGATCATGACTTTGTTGTCGTAGGAGCCGGTGAGCAGATAGTGAGCACCAGGAGAAAAGCGCACAGAACGCACGTCGCTGGTGTGCGGCTGATACGCCTGGACGGTTCGACCTCCTCTGATGTCATAAAGCATGCAGCGACAGTCCTCCAATCCGGTGGCCATGAGCCGCCCACTGGGATCCACTGCCACCGAGGCCACAGCACTTCCTGTCACATGACACAGTATATATAGATTCAAACCTCTGTGCAAAAGACATTCAATAACAATTTAAAAAAATGGTTGACCCTTGATTATTATTTTTAGTGCTGTTGTAATATTGTGCTAATTTTTTTGTTGTTGTTGATTGTTGTCACTGAATTGTTTAATATTGTGTTTACTACTACTAATATTATTATTGTTATCATTATTATTATTATTTTATTGTGTTGAACATGTTTTGCATTGGTTGTTTTCACTGAATTGTTTAATATTGTATTTAATAATACTGTTATTTTTTTATTGTGTTGAACATGTTTTGCAGTGGTTTACTGAATTGGTCACTGAATTTAAATTTGATTTAATAGCACTAATACTAATAATTAATAATACAAATAAAGAATTAATTTAGTATTTATAATAAAAAATAAATATTTATAAGTTAATAAAAAATTAATAAGTTAATTAATAAGTTAATAAAAAAATAATAGCACTAATAATTGGACTAATCATATATTATGATTATTATTGTTGTTGTTGTTATTTTATAAAAATATTTATTATTATTATTATTATTATTATTATATTATTAATAATAATAATAATAGATACTATTATTATCTTATTGTATTTTTATTTTTATTAATTGTAATATTCTGTATTCTGTAAGTTTAATACGATTCTAATTATTATTATTATTATTATTATTATTATTTTTATTATTTTACTTTGTTGAACAGGTTTTTTATTGGTTGTGGTCACTGAATTTAAATTGTATTTAATAGCAATAATACAAATCAATAATAATTTAATAATGCATATTATTATTATTTATGATTATTACATTATTATAACTTTAATATTATATTAAATAATATGAATGCTAATAATCAATACTATTATTATTATTATTATCATCTAGAAATCTTTATCCCATAAATCACAAACAGCAGAGAAGGTCATGAAAAAAATTGAAAATTGTCCAAAAATAAAGGATTGTAAAGAAGCTGAGAAGAAACACACACCTGTTCCATGCAGGGCCGTCCCAACCACCTTCACACAGCTGGGCACACGCAGGTCCCAAAACCTCACCGTCTTATCCTGAGAACCAGAGGCGATCATCCACCCTCCCCACGTGTACAGAGACAGGATGTGTCCTGCGACAGCACATCAGATCATACAACACAACATCACATCCTGTTTATACATTCATACAGGACGGTTTATGTGTGTGTGTGTGTGTGTGTGTGTGTGTGTGTGTGTGTACCCGTATGTCCGCTGAGTGCGTGCAGCCCCTGTCCTCTCTGGCAGTCAGTGGTGTAGATGTTACAGTCTCCAGCCCCAGCGCTGATCAGGATGGCCCCTCCGCTCTCAGGACCCTCCATAAACGCCAAGTCTCTGATGGTGCCGTCATGCATGCTGAACTCAAGATCTGGACCTGCAGTCCAAACACACACGCCCATTTATCATCTATTACTGATTGTTGTGGTTTTACACTACACAAGATACATTTGTGACCCTGGACCACAAAACCAGTCATAAGTAGCACGGGTATATTTGTGGCAATAGCCAAAAATACATTGTATGGGTCAAAAGTATAGATTTTTCATTAACGCCAAAATCATTAGGATGTTAAGTAAAGACCATGTTCAACGAAGATATTTTGTAAATTTCCAAAAGTAAATATATCGAAACTAATTTTTTGATAAGTAATATGCATCGATAAAAACGTTTTCGCCATTGTGTTGACTCAGGTGCAGGGGAAGACAAGAATGTCTCAGATTGAGCGATTGAGGTGTTCTGTTGTTGGATGTAATAACATAACAGTAGTTATTTACCCCCAACATCTGAGCTGCTGAAGACGCAGAGGATAACGTTACTTTCGTTTTTTTTAAAAAGGAAAGCGCCGATCCCGATCTACATATGCGTCTATGTTCGTGCGAATCGTTCCTGATGCAGCTTCACCCACAGCAGAAGTGAGTATAAGGGTTTTTTATGCATCTTTGCAAATGGCCTTTCTTAATAATGTGCTTGTTAAACACAGCTAAAGTAAACATTACGGCTCATAATCCCACATCAGAGAGGGGTGGGGCGAGCAGAGGTCATTTGCATTTAAAGGGCTAATGCAATAAAATGAGTTGATTTTTTGCAGAGCTGATTTTGACAAGGTAAAAGGGTGTTTTTTTTACACTGCCATTAAGAATTTTTAACCAAATCATATTAAAGAATTTTTCAGTAAGACCCTGAAGAATCATATGAACTTGTGGAAAATGGGCATCCGATGACCCCTTTAAAAAAACTGACCTTTATAACTGGTTTTGTGTTCAAGGTTCACATTTGATCTGATATTATTTGAAAGGCACGTTACCTGTGGCGTTGCAGGTGTCCGCATTGAAAGGAAGAACTTTGACGTATTTGTCATTGGAGCCCGTGGCGAGAAGCTGCCCGCAGGGACTCCAGGCCACACAGTAAATAGAGCCTTTATGGTGCTTAATACGCTTGAAACAGATCTCAGGCTGCTTTACTGGACCTTGAGCGCTAGACAGAAAGAACAGAGGACGTTGGAAGACATTCAGAACAATGTTCAAGTTTTGGACAGTTTTGGGTCCCATTGACTTCCATTGTGTGTTTTCTCCATATTATATAAGTCAATAAGACTTGAAACCATTTGGTTTCTAACTTTCGTCAAAATATCTTCTTTCATGTTCCACAGAAGAAAGAAACTCATACAGGTTTGCAACAAGACTTGGATGGCTTAATATAACGTAAATGATGTCTCTTACTGAAATACGTAGTAGAAAACCAATGAAATATTTACAGTATTTAAAAAATGGTTGCACTTGGTGAGCTACTGACGCTACCTTTTGCTATTTTTTCTGCAACACAATTTAGAAAATAAAATACTGATACGATGCCACATTGTTTGGCTTTTGGTTGTAATGTCTTTTGGTTGTCTTCACTGCTTTTCTAGCAACAAGAGGAGTAGAAAAGAATAAGAAGGTGCCTTTGGACAAATAAAACTTCCTAAAGACCTGCGTCTTTGTTCTCTCTACTTCTGCCCTGATGCTTTTGAGGCTTTAAGTCGACCACAGCTACTAAAAGCAGCGTGGATTTCATTCGATATCCTGAGGCATTTAGACTCCTTATGGGGAAAAATCAATCATGCAGCATTTGGTTTAAGTTTACGCTTATATCCTTCGCCATCTGTAAGCTCTTTCAGTAACTGTGGTCATCATATTAGCATTTTGTTTTCTGAGTTGTGTTGCGGTAAAAATAGCAACATGTAGCGCCAGAGTGCAACCATTTGACATCATTGAAATTCTAGCGCCCCCCATAGTCCAAAATATGTATAAAACTATGTGGATTTTTTAAAATAATGTAGATCTTTCATGTTTTTTTTTTTACTACATATTATAGTAAGAAACTAGCCTGGCTAACGCCAAACCACGTCATGACAACGTCATGATTCGTGGTCTGGGAACCATATGTTAATTTTCTCGTATTTGAGGCATGGTTTACAAATGCCCAGAGCCGTTTATTGGGCGCTACAAATGTCTATCAAATGCGCCTGTGCATTGCTCACAGCCAATCGTTTCAATTATACTGGACGACGTACGTAGAGCGACAGTAATTCGACAAGGAAGAAGACGAAGAGTTTACTTTTGACTGAGGACAAAGTTATGCTTCATAAATTATTTATCAATCGTAATTCAACGCTGACTTTTTAGCATGCATTTGACCGAATTGTCTGCTTTTGTCTTTATTTCCGATTACATAAGTCTCTTATACTTTATACTTATACTTTTATAATGGCTAATATTGTTCATTAAAACTGACATTTAACGAAAAAGGCAGAGTTGTGCTTGTCATGTTTCATTTTATTATACATAAAGATGTATTATACACAGTGCACATATAGCCTAAATCACATATTAATGTTTTATTATTTTTAAAATGAGTACAAAAAGAGAGTTGTGGTTTATATTTTGAAGAAAACAAAGAGGCAGTGGTGTTTGATATCACTTCCTTTTATTGTAATTATTGTTTTGTAACGCGTTGCATGAACCACATTTTTGTCGCTATCAATATGTTTAACGTTAAATGAAACGGAAAAGAGGCAATGCTATTTGATATAATATTTAGTTTCACTGTAATGTTGTACATTCCCTGGACTACGCTTTTGCAGCTATTACTATTACACTGCTGTTCCATTTCGTACTATCTGAGGTGAAAATTTGGTCCATGGTTTCCTAGCAGCGTGAATAAAATCGCGCTGCGCGCAAGGCAGCACGGGGAAACCCAGGCTAGTCATTCATGTTATATTAATTCATATGTCTTAATACACCAGAACACACCTGGTTTTGAGGGATTGTGGGTAAGTGCAGACACGCAGTGTTTTGGAGTTGGAGCCGATTGCGTAGAGCATCCCGGATGGGTGGAAGGCGACCGCACGCACAGCCTGCGTGTCCTCCAGCGTCTGTACTGCAACAAATGGGGATTTGGGTTTCTCGTCCTGAAACACACTGTTGTGATATATCAGCATTAGAGGCAGCTCAACAACCAGTTTTAAGTATTAAGTATTTCATCTTCGTAGGGTTGAAGGTTTTGAGAAACCTCTGGTTGACCAGCACTGGGGACTCGTCCAGAGACGGGACACCTCGACCTCCTCCCTTCTGAGGGGTGCTGCTGATCAGCGCAGTCTTGTTTCGGCCTGGGCCGGTGTCTGGAGTCTGTTGACAGGTTCCGCTCGCTGGCGTACCGTTACACTGCTGGGCCAAAGCCTGGACGTCTTCTCCTAGGTCTTCCATTCCCACATTCAGTTCCTCTAGTTTCTGAATAGACCTACAGAAATGATCAAGAAAGTCTAGAGATCAGGATAATCAACAGCTGATATCATTTTAATTTTTATAGAATTTAATGACAGAAATGCAGTTTTCAAAATTAACTTACATTATATTTACTCTAAAATTCGCAATTAAACTAATTCAAAGCAAATAAAAATAATAAACAGAATTAACAAACGGAGCAATTTGGGCCCTATTATGATAATAATTACATTCCTAATAATTATACTTAAAAAAACATAAAAAAAAAAAATCCTATAGTGTATAATAAATAAGTAAAAATAAATATAAAGAATTCTATATAAAATATATAATTATATAACACAATTAAATATAATAATGTGTGAAAAATATAGATTAACTATTACATTATAATTAATTAATTAATTAATAATTAAATAAATAATGGAAATATAATATAATATAATATAATATAATATAATATAATATAATATATAGTGTGAAAAATAAATAGAACTTATGGAAAAATATCCATAATTTTATATAACTATATAATCCATTTCTATTTTTATAATAGCAATTTATATAAAATAAATTATAAAATACAAATAAATAACTAATTTCTATACATACATGCACACGTATAAATTAATTAATATTTAGATGAATAAAATATATATGTATATTTATTATAAATATATATATATTTATTTATTTATTGTATTGTATCTACATACAGCAAATAAGCTGAAAAATAACAGACATTTAAAAAAAACTGGTTAATTACTGATCATTTCAAAATGGCAACATTTTCATATTAAAATGTTATGTGTATATATATATATATATATATATATATATATATATATACACACACACACACACACACACACACACACACACATACATATATATATATATATATATATATATATATATATATATATAAAATGTAACTATATATAATAAAATGTTATGTATAGAATTTATATAAAAATTGATGATTTAATAAGAGCCAATCCAATAAGTACTGTAGTTCACAAAACTGCTGAAAAAACAAACATTGCTGATAGTCTCAAAATTGCTAAACATTTACAGGTTAATATCTATCCCTATAAATCATACTGAATAATAAAGTGTAATACTTAATATAATATAATACAGTCTAATAGAAAAGAATACATCAAATACTATTTCCCTGCTTGAAAGTAATGGCACATCAATAAAAATCAAGTGAAACAAATGAGAGTTAGCGGTAAGCATGTTCCAGTCCAAGAGGCATTTAAAGCACTTTCAATCTCATCATCTTGACACTGGAAACCACATAATCAATCAACAACACTGTGGGGCACTTTAGAGATACACGGGTCATCTGGATCTGACCTGTTCAGGAACTTCTGTGTGAGATTGTGCTGTGCTGTGTCTGTGGGCTGATCTGGGGGATGAACTCCACCCTCCAGCAGCATCTGGTGGTAGAGCTGCCTCTGCTGCTGCTTCTGCTCAAGATGCTGCTGCACCCGCAACCGCTGCCGCTGGAACTCCTGAAGCTGCTCCTGCACACATAAAAACAACCAAAATGACAAATCCATCAGCATTTACTCACCCTCAAGTCATCCAAGATATTCATGTCTTTCGTTCTTCAGTCAAAAAGAAATTCAGGTTTTTGAGGAAAACATTCCAGGATTTTTCTCCATATAGTGGATTTCAATTGGGATCAATGGGTTGAAGGTCCAAATTGCCGTTTCAATGCAGCTTTAAAGGGCTCTACACGATCCCAGCCAAGAAATAAGGGTCTTATCTAGCTAAATGATTGGTCATTTTCTAAAAAAAATAAAATAAAAATGTATATACTTTTTAACCACAAATGCTCGTTTTGCACTAGCACGACCTCACGCATTACGTAATCACATTGAAAAGGTAATGCTTGAGGCGTAGGCGGAAGTACTGACCCAGTATTTACAAAGCGAACGTGCGAAGAAAACCAAACGCTCTTTACAAAAAGGGCAAAAAAACGATTTCGGACGATTTTGAAGTTGGAGGAGAAAATGAGATGGAGTTTTTCGCCCTACCCTACCTTTTTGAACCGAAGTACACAGTCAAAGAACTAACCACGCGTGACCTTTCTAACGTGATTACATAAGGAGTGGAGTCGTAGACGTGCATCGCAGAGCAAATTTTTTTTTTTTTTTTTTTGAAAATGACAGTAAAATTTAAAATATAAATCTAGTAAAACTTTACTAGATAAGACCCTTATTCCTTGGCTGGGGTCGTGTAGAGACTTTTAAAGCTGCATTGAAACTACAATGTGGACCTTCAACCTGTTGATCCCCATTGAAGTCCACAATATGGAGAAAAACCCTGGAATGTTTTCCTCAAAAACCTATTAGGACATTTTTATTCTGGAAGTGAACTAATTCTTTAAAATCCTGGGCACGTAATTTAAATGTTGCTTGTTTAAAAGGGAACTGAAGTGTTACCTCAGATTTTTCAGCTGAACCCGTGGCTCCACCATCTCTGCCAGGAGTCAGTGGAGGACGAAGTGAGTTTGTTGAGCCGTTTATTCTCTCGTCCTGCACTGGTGCTCTGGAGGAACAGTACAATGTCAGTCATAAAAGGAGTAGTTTTCAGAACAAAAACGTACAGATAATGTACTCACCCCCTTGTCATCCAAGATGTTCTTGTCTTTCTTTCTTCAGTCCTAAAGAAATGTTGTTTTCTGAGGAAAACATTTCAGGATTTCTCTCCATATTTTGGACTTCTATGGTGCCCCCAACTTTGAACTTCCAAAATGCAGTTTAAATGCAGCTTCAAAGGGCTCTAAATGATCCCAGCCGAGGAAGAAGAGTCTTATCTAGCAAACAATGGGTTATTTTCTAAAAACATTTATAACTTATATACTTTTTAATCTCAAATGCTCGTCTTGCCGAGCTAGACAAGACGAGCATTTGAGGTTAAATGTACATAAATTGTGATCGTTTAGAGCCCTTTGAAGCTGCATTTTGGAAGCTCAAACTTGGGGCACCATAGAAGTCCATTATATGGAGAGAAATCCTGAAATATTGTACTCAAAAAACATAATTTCCTTACGACTGAAGAGAAAAAGACATGAACATCTTGGATGACAAGAGGGTGATTACATTATCTGTAATTTTTTGTTCTGAAAGTGAACTACTCCTTTAATTACTCACCCTCATGTCGTTCCAAACCTGTAAGACCTTCGTTCATCTTCGTAACACAAATTAAGATATTTTTGATGAAATCCGAGAGTTTTCTGACCGTGCATAGACAACAAAACAACTGACACATTCAAGGCCCAGAAAGGTAGTAAGGACATCATTAAAATAGTCCATGTGACATCAGTGGTTCAACCATTGTAAAGCTACAAGAATACTTTTTGTGCACAAAGAAAACAAAAATTACGACTTTATTCAACAATTTCTCGAGTTTCACAAGTTCACGAGAGTACCACGACATATTCTCGTAGCTTCATAAATTAACAGTTGAACCACTGATGTCACGTGAACTATTTTATCAATGTCCTTACTACCTTTCTGGGCCTTGAACGTGTCAGTTGTGTTGCTGTCTATGCAGGGTCAGAAAGCTCTCGGATTTTTATCAAAAATATCTTCATTTGTTCTCTGAAGATGAATGAAGGTCTTATGGGTTTGGAACAACATGAGGGTGAGTAATTAATGACAGAACTTTCATTTTTGGGTGAACTATCTCATTAACATCTGTGGATGCAGTAAAATTCAGGCTCAAACGATAAATGTCCAATAACTGATAAATGGCTAGTATAAATGCTACAAGTATAAAAAATATATATATATATACACTATGAGATTTGTTAAAGATTAGGATTTTTAAAAGATGAACATTAAGTGGGCATTAGATGATGAGAAATGTACATAGAAATAAGCACAAACAATTAAATATACAATACACACTGCCATTTAACCCTCTGGGGTCGAAGAGGGAGTATGGTCTGTCTCAATTTTTCTGGATGGCCGCGAAAAGAACTAAAGATACTTTCGTTTTTGATCATCCAGATAACAACAATGTATTGTTTGAATCTGCAACAGGTCTTCTTTTATTTGTGTATAGTCATAATAACAACAAAACAATTTGCTTTTGTAAAACCTGAATCTCAGTGAATACTTGCCTCACAGACATGAAAAAATATGTGTATAGAAAGCTTAAAATGTCTACTTTTAAAATACTTTTGGGGTAAGATTTTTTAATATTTTTTGTAAGTCTCTTCTGCTTACTGAGGATGTATTTATTTGATCTAAAATACTGTAAAAAGACTAATATTGTGTAATAATATTACAATTTAAAGTAACGGTTTTCTATTTGAATATATTTTAAAATGTAATTTATTCCTTTGATGCAAAGCTGAATTTTCAGCATCATTACTCCAGTCTTTAGTGTCTTATGATTCTTCAGAAATCACTGTAATATGCTGATTTTTCTGCTCAAGAAACGTTTCTTATTATTATGAATGTTGAACATAAAAGCCATTATATTTATTTCAGGATTCTTTGGCGAATAGAACGTTACAAATAACATCTGTAGAAATCTTTTCTAATATGTCTTTCCTGTCACATTTGACCAATTTAAAGCATCCTTGCTGAATAAAAGTATTCATTCATTTCATTTTAAAAAAAAATTTCAAACATCTAACCAGTAGTGTAGTGTAATCTCTACCATTTGAAAAATAGTTGAACATTAATATTATGGTTTCTGTTGCCACTTCTTATCCAGTATTCAACAAAAATTCTCAGAAATATATAGTCATTGAAGTTTGTTTTAGACTTAACTAGTAAAGCTGCCAGGGTTTATTTCGGTGGATCTAACTGGATTAAAAGTGTTAAGCTTGAACACCATATGGTGAATTTCACCGCTCACAGTAACACCTTCTACAGAAACCAGTTCTGAGAAACTAGATTTTACTACAGTATTTCATACTTTATGGTGAAATGTTTGGTTTTGTTCATGACTGATGTTTATGACTTAAGGAAGATATTCTGTTATATAACTATGTTGATATAGCTGTTTTTATCAATACAATGAAAGTAAATTGGGTCCAAAACAACACTGGACCCTATTGACTTTCACTGTACTGACAAAAAAAAAAAAAAAAAAAAGAAAATTTCTTGTTTTGTGTTCCTCAAAAAATAAAGTCATACTGGTTTGAATCGACATTACAAATGCTTAAAGGGATAGTTCACCCAAAAAAATTTAAATTCTGTCATTAATTACTCATCCTATGTCATTCCAAAACCCGTAGACCTTCATTCATTTTAAGAACACAAATTAAGATATTTTTGATGAAATCCGAGAGCTTTGTGACCCCGCATAGACAGAAACGCAACATTCAAGACCCAGAAAGGTAGGAAGTACACTTGTACTCTTGTGAACGTTCATCAAAGAGAAGAAATAGTTGAATGAAGTCATTATTTCTGTTTTCTTTGTGCACAAAAGGAATTCTCGTAGCTTCATAACATTACGGTTTAACCACAGATGTCACACGGACTATTTCAACGATGTCCTCACTACCTTTCTAGGCATTGAATTTGCATTGCTGTCTATGCAGAGTCAGAAAGCTCTCGGATTTCATCAAAAATATCTTAATTTGAGTTCTGAAGATGAACAAAGGTCTCACAGGTTTCAAACGACATGAGGGTGAGTAATTAATAACAGAATTATCATTTTTGCATGAACTATCCCTTTAAATGACAACAAAATTGTCATTTACGAATGTGCCATCCCACCTGTCAGGCGATTCACTGAAGCCGCTGCTCTCCAGTGGGTTTTTGCTTCCATTTCCTCCTGAAGGATACCCGAAGTTGGCGAACGACTGCGACATGGCCGTTGATTTTCCATCACCTTCTGAGCTTTTCTTTTCTCTTCCCACCAAACCATGGGACAGTCCATCCAGGGCAGGATTGAGAGAGCGAGACATGTAAGTATC
Organism: Garra rufa; assembly: GCF_049309525.1. NCBI lineage: Eukaryota > Metazoa > Chordata > Actinopteri > Cypriniformes > Cyprinidae > Garra > Garra rufa. The sequence continues at coordinate 33,252,242 of NC_133367.1, read as the reverse complement.
CGCCGATTGCGGCCGGCGTAGAGGTGATGATGGGCAGGGTGAGAGTTTGGTGAGCAGAGGTGTGAGAAGATCCGCGTGACCCGTCCGGGCCGGTTTGACAAGCCGGTCTACGTGGATGCTGAGGGTTTTCTGTTCGAACGCGCAAGCGAAGACCGACGGAGAAAGGTTTTGCAGCCAAGACAGCAAACTCAAGTCTAGTTCCTCACAACCATTTCCACACAGGACGTCGACAGCTAGGAGAACCTCCTCCTCGCTGATTTCTTCTCCGGTGGCTTTGCTCTGGCAGTACTCGACGCAACATTCGTAGAGTATTCCCTTGATGAGGAGCTGGAACAGACGGTCACTGCTGGCTTTGAATCCAGCTTCGCTTAGTTTGCGGTCGGCGGGGATGAATTCGGCCACCATGGAGCAGGCTTCCTCGAAGCAGTGCACGCGGGCCGTGCTGGGGTTCCAGTCTTTGAATTCGGCGTGGTTTGTGAGGCGCGGGAGCGTGAGGAGAAGGCAGAGTTTGCTGTAGTCGTCTTTGGTTGGGCAGAACTCTTCCAGGGAATGAAGGGACTTCACCGCGTCTTGCATGGTCAGCTCCAGCTGCAGGTGGAAAAGAAAGAGGTTATAAGAGGTATAATATCTCAGTATTAAAGGCTATTTTCATGGTACAAATAACAAAAATATTCACAAGTTACAATTACACCATTTCCATTTTGCATAAACAACAAGTATCATTTATATATTTATTTATTTATGTATTAAAGGTTATAAACATTATTTATTTATTTACGTATGTATCAGTATTAAAGGCTATTTTTGATAATTTTGCATAAAAGTCTAGCCTTTTATCTATTTATTTATAAGTATAAAAACAATTAATTCACATTATTATTATTATTATTAATAATAATAATAATAATCATCATCAAAACTGATCATTTTTTATAAATAAATCTGACTTTATGCTAAATTGAATGTGCCTAATTGAAAAAATATATATATATTATTAATAATATATTATCAATAATAATAAAATAATAATATTATAACTAAACTTTCTATTTTGCATGAATTTATTTATTTATTAGTACATAATTGTCAATTATTCACATTATTACTTTTATTATCATGATCAAAAATGATCAAAATGAATTAATTGTAAATAAACAGGTAAACAAATAAATAAAAACAATAATATGTATCAATCAATCTTGTCTGGTTTTGTGCAAAATGGAATACATTTAATTGTAAATAATAACAATAATAATTCTAAACAATTCAACTTTCCATTTTGCATCTATTTATATATCTATTTATTTATTTATTAGTATAAAATTATCATTCATTCTAATTTTAACTGTTATTATCATAATCAAAAATTATTAAAAAAACAAGTAACTAAATGAGTAGGTAACTAAATAAATATCAATCAATCATGTCTGATTTTATGCAAAATGGAAGTTTGATTGTAAATAATAATAATAATATACAATTAAACTTTCCATTTTACACGCATTAATGTATTTATTTATTAATATAAAATTATCATTCCTTCACATTATTACTATTATTATCATCATCAAAACTGATAACTAAATTAATTAATTGTAAATAAATAAATATAAATCTTGTCATATTTTATGCAAAATGGAATAAGTTTATAGTAAATTATAATCAACAATTAAATGTTCCATTTTACATGAATTTAATTATTTATTAGTATAAAATTGTCATTCATTCTCATTTTTACTATTTTTATCATAATAAAAAATGACAAAAATATTAACTGTAAATAAATAGGTAAATAAATAAATATCAATCTATCTTGTCATTTTATACAAAATGGAATAAGTTTAATTGTAAATAACAATAATAATAATAATAATAATAATAAACAATTAAATTTTCCATTTTGCAATAATTCATTTATTTATTAGTATAAAATCCTATTCACATTATTACCATTATTAACATAATTAAAAATGATAAAAGTTAGTTAAATGTAAACAAATAGATAAATAAATATAAATCAATCATGTCTGATTTTATGCTAAATGGAATGTTTAATTGTAAATAATAATAATAATAATAATAATAATAATAATATACAATTAAGCTTTCTCATTTTGCTTGAATTCATTTTTATTTATTTATTTTTAAATATAAAATTCATTCATTCACATTATTCCTATTATTATCATATCCCATTTTATCCTCATATCCTCATTAACATGATCCCATTTTATACACACACACACATACAAACACTCACATTCTCATGGTCATCTGCAGCAGATATGGCGTTGTTTACACACAGAGCTTCCAGAAACTTCTGTTTTAGGATGATATACCGAAACCTGAAGAGGAAAAAAAGCCCAAACGACTGTGAAACAAGCAACACAAGCCTGAATGCTGGCAAAAGATTCAAAACTGACTGTGCTTACTTCTTTCTGTCAAATTTATCCAGGCCCTCCAAAGGCTGAATGAACTGCAAAACTTCCTCCCATTGCCCATCCAATACAAGTTGCCTAAGAAAAAAAAACAGAAAAGAGCCAAAAATGAGTTTACCTGCCAAAAATATTAACCAACATTCCTTCATAAGTGAAAAACGATGTTACTGCAGGAAATGCAAGTGTACTCAATACTTCATGACTTGAAAAACACACTGTTTTGCCATTTCAACAGTTCATTAAGCAGCACAACCATTTAAAGGAACACTCCACTTTTTTTGGAAATAGGCTCATTCTCCAACTCCCCCCCGAGTTAATAAGTTGATTTTTACTGTTTTGAAATCCATTCAGCCGTTCTCCTGTTCTGGCGATATCACTTTTAGCATAGCTTAGCATAGATCATTGAATCCTATTAGACCAATAGCATCACGTTCAAAAATGGCCAATGAGTTTCGATATTTGCTTCTGTAGTTGTAGATACATAGCTTCTGTAGTTATATCGTGTACTAAGACCGGTGGAAATGCAAAGCTTCAATTTTCTAGGCTGATAAGATTAGGAACTACACTCCCATTCCGGCGTAATAGTCAAGGAAGTTTGCTGCCGTAATAAGACCGAAGCAGGAGCAGTGATACCACGCAGCACATGTGCAAATGCTAAACTAGCTGGGAACTCATTTCTGATAATACTCCGCCTGCTTCGGCCATATTACGGCAGCAAACTTCCTTGACTATTACGCCGGAATGGAAGTGTAGTTCCTAATCTTATCAGCCTAGAAACTCGCAGCTTTGCATTTCCACCGGTCTTAGTACACGATATAACTACAGAAGAGTCAAGTTTTAAATACAACAAACATGGAAACTCAGTCATTTTTGAACGTGATGCTACTGGTCTAATAGGATTCAATGATCTATGCTAAGCTATGCTAAAAGTGATATCGCCAGAACAGGAGACGGCTGAATGGATTTCAAAACGGTAAAACTCAACTTATTAACTCGGGGGGAGTTGGAGAATGAGCCTATTTCCAAAAAAAGTGGAGTGTTCCTTTAAGGATGGCACAGCTTTTTCAAAAAAGACTATAGTAAATGGTTTCTAAAAAACTGAATTCATAATTTTTTTTTCTGCATTTTGGATCAATTGAAATGCTGTTTTGCTCTGTTTAAAAACCTAAAAATGCCTTAGTGAATCCAATGTTTTAAACAGTTGTTTTAGAATCACCAGAAATTCATTAGTTGTTTAAGTTTTAAAAACAGCTTATTACTGACCTCAGGAAGAGCATATCATCCGAATAAAGCCCATTAATGATGCCGCTCTCCTTTTCCAGGGCCAGCATACTGATGTGGAGCTTTCTGGAGTTCAGAAAGTCCAGGATCAGCTTGATTATCTCTGCTTCTTTAATGTTTATAATCTCTTCTGCAGTCATGGTGTCAGATTCCTGAAGGGACAGAGGGACGAGGTTATCTGTAAGCGAGGACAGCCAGAGTGTGTTTGTGTGTGCGCGCGCACGCGTGTGTGTGTGTGTGTGTGTGTGTGTGGTTTCGCCTACACTGTGGGAACCAAATATTCCCATAAGGATGATAAATGCTCTTTGTTGAGGGTCCAGACAAAGCCTTCACAAACATCGAAATGAAAATCTAAAAACCAATAAATAAATATTATTCGTGGGAGCAAGGTTTCAGAAACTAAGAATCCAGTTTAAAAAAAATTAAAATTAAATAAATACAATTAAAATTAAATATATTTATTATGAATATTTCATGAACATTTAAATATATGAATATATATATATAGTCATTAATATTTAATTATCTATATATAAATATATATTTCAATTATTTAAAAAATAATATTAAATTTATATATTTCATTTATTAATATTTATAGATATGATATGATGTGTGCGTAATTTTATTAATATTTAATTATTTATATATAAATCTATAAAATCTATAAATGTTTAAATAATTGAATATTTATATTAAATACTTTTTCTTGTATAAATAATTATTTAAATATGATATATTTGAGATTATATATATATATATATATATATATATATATATATATATATATAAAATCATGTTTATATTTGGCATTTTCTCAGTATTTTAAACAAGACAAATTACATAAAATACATTTAATACATACATTTATTCAAACATTACAAATAAATAGATAAAGTGATAAAAAATAAAACATCAAAAAAACAAAACAAAAAAAAACTAATAAATAATTAAATATTCTGTTGGGTATAAGAAAACTACTATTTTAGTACAATACATTTGTGAGTGTAATTTTACTAATATTGAATCATTTAGGTAACACTTTACAATAAGGTTCATTAGTTAAACATTAGTTAATGTACTAACTAACATGAACTAACCATGAGCAATACATTTGTTACCGTATTTACTAATCTTCATTAACGTTAGTTAACGAAAATACAGTTGTTCATTGTTTGTTCATGTTAGTTCACGCTGCATTAACTAATGTTAACAAGATTTTAATTATGTATTAGTAAACGTTGAAATTAACATTAACAAAGATTAATAAATGCTGTATAAGTGCAGTTCATTATTAGTTCATGTTAACTAATGTGGTTAACTAATGTTAACTAAGGAACCTTATTGTAAAGTGTTACCATTATTTATTTATAAATATCAAATTTTAATAATCATTTTAAATACATTTTGTTTTATTAATATTTACTTACTTAAATATGATATATTTGATAAATATAAATATATACATTTAATCAGTATTTAACAGTATTTTAAACTAAATCAATTACATAAGACACATTTAATACATAGATTTATTCAAACATTACAAATAAATAGATAAAGTGATAAAAATACCAAACGTCAAAAAATAAATACATAAAAACAAAAACAAACAAATAATGGAATATTCTGTTGGGTATAAGAAAAATAGTATGTTAGTACAATACATTTTTGTGTGTTATTGTGTTATTGTATTATATATATATATATATATATATATATATATATATATATATATATATATATATAAATATTATTACAATAACACACAAAAATGTATTGTACTAACATAATATTTTTCAATATATATATATATTAAATATTAATAATGTAAATACAACTTGTTGTATTAACATTTATTTATTTAAATATGACATATTTGAGATATTTATATTAAATCATGTTAATATTTAACATATTCTTAGTATTTTAAACTAAATACATTAAATACATTTAATAAATACATTTATTCAAGCATTACAAATAAATAAATAAAGTGATAAAAAATGCAAAAGATCAAAAAATAAATACATAAAACAAAAACAAACAAACAACTAAATATTTAAAAATATTAATTTAGTATAATACATTTACAAATGTAATTTATACATTTAAATAAATAAATTAGTTAATAGGTGATGGATAGAAAATATCATTACCTCAGAACATTACACTAAACAAATATAAATACATTTAATAAATACATATATTTATAAATTATTATAAACAATTAATGTGAAGTTTAGGCCTTAGGGATAGATTAACTTAGTATATTAGGTGAAACAAACAATAAATAAATAAATGCAATAAATAGACTTCTTTAAAAAGAGCTTTTAGTAAAAATATTTGGTAGTAATTATCATTAACTCTATATACTAAAAATAGCACACCTATAGGATAAAAAAAACAACATAAACACAATGCATCAATTAATGTCACATATCTCAATCCCTTTTCAAATGAAGCATAATTAATGTGATTCAAAGCATCTTAAAGTCTTGATTTATTGTGCATGCCAAACAGTTGCATGCAAGTACTGCGACAACTTGTGCCATGCAGTCCTGTCAGCAAAGACAAGCTTGCATTTCAATGTGTTTGCACCAGTGCAATGGAGAGAGCAGCATTGGGAATTAGGCTGCTGAGCTGACCATTTACTGACCCAGTTCATTGCATGCATCCTCAAATCTGTCATTTTCGCTGACAATCACAGGTATAAACAGCATGCATGTCCTCATGTCCTGTCTGGCCCCCCAATACAACGCAGTTGAGCTTTAACTCTGTGTGTGCTAGCAAGACAAAGGTAAAAAATCCCTGCAGCATTTCCAAAACCTTACCTGAAATCGAGCTTCGGCCAAACCCGAGTTGTTTATTCAGTCCTCTCCAGGGCGGATTAACGCGAGCTCAGCGTTGAGTCGCCCGAGCGTGAGGTGCGTTTATCCCGACAATGGCTCAGATGTCCCCACCCACCTTCCGCCTGTCTCACTCTCTCCATCAGCAGCAGCGGCAGCAGCAGCGCCGGTTACCGGCGGAGAGACGCGCTGCCTCGGTCACACCCACTGAGCGCACCGCTGCACCGCTGCATCGCTGGACCTTGCTCTGTTCTTTAAGGTTCTCTTATAAATTATGAGTTTGGAAATCTAAATTATGACATTATGTGGGTTCAAATTATTCAAATGATTTTGCTCGGTCTAAAATGGACATAGGACAAAAATGGACAACGCTTTCTTATTTCTTATTTGAAACTATTCAACATTATGACACTTAAGAAACATTATTTAATTGTAGTGTAGTATATCCTTTTATTTTGCTAGAAGGCAAAAAAGCCTGCTGTTGTGCTGTATGACCGCTTGATGGCGCTATGAAATCACAAGACTGATCCATAAGCATGTTTTTGAATTATACTGAGTACATTGCTGACATGAAACTTACGGTTGAGCTGAAACAAGAGCTTGTTTGAGATGAATTCAGAGATATATAGCCTACGTCAAGATGTCTGTTAAAGACCGCTACATCTGGAAAGCATCTGATCAATGTCTTTAAAAAGTCGGTTTTACATACATTCTAAATCAGAAACATCTTACAGACACTTTCTAACATCTGACAGGAAATGTCTTAGAGGTGTACTGCAGATGAGCAAACACACTAAAAATATGTTTTGTTATGACTTTTTTTCTCATAATTGCTTTACAAATTCACAATTATAAGAATTAGATATATACTTGCAATTCTGAGAAATTATGTCAGAATTGCAATATATAAAATTACAATTCTGACTTTTTTCCTCAGAATTGTGAGATATAAACTCGCAATTCTGACATTTTTCTCATAATTGCGTTACACAAACTCACAATTCTGACATTTTTCTCATAATTTTAAGATATAAACTCGCAATTCTGACCTTTTTCTCATAATTGCTTTACACAAACTCACAATTCTGAGTTTAGAAACTCACAATTGCGAGTTATAAAGTCAGAATTGTGAGATATACTTTTTTTCCTCAGAATTACATTACACAAACTCACAATTCGGACTTTTCCCCTCAGAATTACATTAAATAAACACACAATTCTGACATTCTTCTCATAATTGTGAGATATAAACTTACAATTCTGACTTTTTTCCTGTGAATCTGTAAACTACAGCAAAGTTCAGTTAATATAACTAAATATCCATCAGAGATCTTGACTCAGCTCAACCATGTAAAACTGTTATCTAGATTATTGTACAGTTTCTTTACTTTTATAGGAAATATATATTTAGGAAAAACTACAAACACACATTTGGTCTCAGACTAGACAGCCTCTACTAAATGACATTCAAATCTATGTAACAAGGCAAGAAAATGAATACAAAACGAAACAGTTCATGAAATATTTGACCTCATGAGGGTGGTCAACCGCATGAGATCAGATATATCTGAAGACAAAGCACCTGTTTCAGTGACCATTGGTGAAGAGGTTTAAGTCATTTTTTGTACCCTATTTACCCTATTATCTCACAAAGTATTGACTTTCAAAGTACAGTTCATCAATTGATTTTATCTTTGTGAGTCTTCTGCTGTTCAATTTTTGTTAAATCTAGGTCACAAAAGAAGTTCATAAACCCAAGTGTCCATCAGTTCCTGTCTGTGAGCGAGACCCTGCTTGGCAAAGGCCTTTGTTTTTTTTATGCAATAAATGCACCTGCAACTAGAATTGTTCTCTGCAGGACTGTGTCCCACTTTCTGCTAGTGGTGTAATGTTTCTTTGAAAATTGTCCTACCTCTGCATTTCATAGGCTATACCTATAGCTGCTTAATGACCATCTACCTAATGATCTTCACAACAGAACATACACTGCTGTTAACAGGGTATGGGGACAGTAAGGTTTTATAAAAGCTTTGAAGTTCCACATGCTCACCAAGAATGAGTTTATTGATTAAAAATACAGTAAAATCAGTAACATTGTTAAATGTGAGTCTGGACCACAAAATCTTAAGTAGCACAGGTATATTTGTAACAATAGCCAAAAATACATTGTATGAAATTTACAAAATTCGTAGTTCAGAATGCACCAAACTGGAGCTTCTGAACTCAGCAAAACACGAAACGTTTCACACGTGCTTTGCTTTTCTGAAAGGAAGATTATAAGGAAAAACAGAAAGACGCCAGACCCAACGGCAGTTGCTACCACGAGTAACGGTACAAAAAGCTATGTGCCGCGATACAGTTTGATACCGCGACCAAGTATGAGTTCCAACTAGAGCCCGGCAACTCACAGATTTGTAGAAAAAGGACAACTGCTCTTGTCATGTGGTGAGTGAGAAACTGCAAACAACAACAGCAGTAGTAGTGTTAGCAGTAATTTAAAATTAAAATTTAAAATTAATAATGCAATTAATTAACATTAAATATATAATAAAATAATTTAAGGTGATCCATAAAATAATACCAATAGTAAAATATAGAGTAGTTAATAATAATAGTAGATTATATATTAACAACATAAAAGTAACTATAATAATAATTAACAATAAAAACAATATAAATGAACACAAAATAAAAAAAAATAACAACAGTAGAATGTATATGAATATAGAAAATAAGAAAAAGGCAAAAAAAAAATGCTAGCATTGCAGCTTCACTTATCACAGAACTTGATGAAGCACCACAGTGGGTGATGGATTGGCCTCTGTAGTCAACTTCTCATGGGATCGCTGTCTTGAATTGCGGTGTATAGTGTTGGGAGGCCATCACACCATATCTATGGGAATGACCCACGTGGTCAGATGGTGTGACTCTCTCATTTGCCCATCACCTGAAGCACTCTTACCATAGCGAGACGCTGCTTTAGATTCTCGCACTGACAGTGAGAGATCAATAGTGAGGCATCGCTCGGTGGGTGACTGATGGTGTCAAAGACAGCTTCTCGGCAGATTGTTGACTACAAAAATAATAAGAATATATGTGACCCTGGACCACAAAACCAGTCTTAAGTTGCTGGGGTATATTTGTAGCAATAGCCAAAAATACATTGTTTGGGTCAAAATTTTAGATTTTTCTTTTATGCCAAAAATCATTAGGAAATTAAGTAAAGATCATGTCTATGAAGATTTTTTGTAAAATTCCTACTGTAAATATATCAAAATGTAATTTTTGATTAGTAATATGCATTGTTACGAACCTAATTTGGACAACTTTAAAGGTGATTTTCTCAGTATTTTGATTTTTTTGCACCCTCAGATTGCAAATTTTCATATAGATGTATCTCGGCCAAATATTGTCCTATCCTAACAAACCATACATCAACAGAAAGCTTATTTATTGAGCTTTCAAATGATGTATACATCTCAGTTTTGTAAAATTTAACCTTATGACTGGTTTTGTGGTCCAGGGTCACATATTTGCAAATAAGCAGCTAAGCGATGAAACGACTACCAGTCAGGGTACAGAAGATGATCCATCCTTGATAAAATTGAATACCACAGAAGATAGAAACTGAAGAATATTAGTGCAAAATAACAAACAAAAAAACGATAAAAAATATATATAATACATAATAAATGTAAATGATAAATGAATGAATACTTTTAACAATTTCCAAATAAAAACTAGCAATATGGAGGAAAAAAAGAGTGCAAATCCTGGCAATATTTTACATTGAGCTGTCAGAAAATAAACTTTCTTAAAGCGCACTTCTCACTCTCAGTAGTCAATCATTTCTTTTTTGACTGGAATGAAACGAGGCTGTGAGGGATAGAAGTGCAGTGTATTCATGGATTGTACTGTTGTTTAACTACATCATCGTTCAAAAACACCATAATAGTCGACAAAAAGCAATGTTTAAAGTAATAAGTTATGAAATTATCATTATGCAGTACGTGTACAGCTTCATTTTCATCCGCGTTAAAATAGCGTCTGACCTGATTAAAGAAAATAACTGACATGAGTTATGCAGAAACAGGCATTCAAAGAAAATTCTCAGTTCCTTTGGTGAGTACATAAGAATTAATGATTCATAAATATGAAACACCTCAATTCCTTATTTTCTTTCCTCATTCGCTGCTGTCACAGTACGTGGTTTGTTATCTAATCACGGGCGACTAATCTTTGTTGTTGGTTCTGAAATACCATCATTATAGGGTGACTTTGTCACAATAGTAGTAATATGTGTTATTAATTGTGAGCGGAAAAAAGTGTGACAGATTTTGCTTTTGGATGGTTTTCACGTTTATTTGTAACCACAGAATGTTTCGGTATGATACAACTGAAAGTGATTAAAGGAAAAAATCTAGTTTTCTCATGTATCACCTTCTGAAGTTTACTGAAGGCATCTGTGATGTCTGCCATTAAACCAAGAAACATTAAAAAAAATCAGCTTTATATTTACAATTTTCATATATATCGGGAAATGCTACATTACAAATTAAATACGTTTGTATACAGTAAGTGTGTTTTCAGAGGACTTATGGCCTGCGGATTCTGTTGCTTGAAAGAGTGTCGTACTTCCTCAGCGGTTTAATGGTGTCAGTTTTTTTGGATGCGGCCAGGTCGCAGATGTCCTTCTTAGTCCGGTTTTGCCTCCAGCAGCTCGATTCCACTGGTTTGGTGTTCTCGTAAATGATGTCTGGAAACACAGAACGTTACTGTAGAGTTACTTCAAATGATTAACATTGCAAAGTACAGGCCAAGCTGAGGGTCTAGAGGAAAACGGTTTTGCTGTGCACGTTGCATCTAACTGCTTGAGTCTAACCACAGACAATGAGAGGCAGTTTAATCGTCATCAAGTGGAGCTCACTCTCATAGCGCTTAACCACATACCACCCACACTCATTCAGCGCTCAGTTTGCGACCCAGGAAATGTCTGACCTTGTACAAAGACTCCCGAGGATGCATTGTTTCTTAGTGGGGTCTCGCATGAGGGTCTGTGTGATTTTTCTGTGATTATAGTTAGCCTATAGGCTGTAACATTCATAACCACAAGGCTTTAGCATTAAAACAGCACAAAAAAATCTGCATTATGTGTATTATGCATTACGATGCTTATGTCATATCAATCATGAAAGTACACTGTAAAATATTTTTTGAAGTTGTAACATAAAAACAAAGATTATTGGAGCACATTTTACAGAAAATTACTCTCTTCTTCTTATGAAATTGAATGTATTACCCAACGTGTTGCTTGCCGTTTCTTTTTAATTAGTTGTCAAATTTACTAGCAATTTCTGAGTGAAATCTATTTCTACACCATTTTTTTTTGTAGGACAGACAATGAACTTTAGCTTCCTAATGTTAACTTTGATCAAAGTTAAGTTAACATTGTTTTTGTTCAATAAATTAGTATATTTGGAGATGGATTTTTTTTTAAATGCAAAATGAGTTGTTGCACACGTACCTTCTTGTTTTCGAGTCAAGATAAATATGCAAACAATTGACACTACAAGTACTACGCATCCAACTGCCAATGCTAACCATATCCACCATTGATCAAAGCTGGACAGTGGTGGGGAAATTGTTGTGGGGATTGTTGTGGCTGTAACACACAAAAAAAGCACATTACTGGATCATTCTTTCAGATATGTGGCTCCTTCTATTGCAGTACAATGTAAAAAAAAGTTTTCACCAGTTAAAAACTTAAGTTTTGCAGCTGCCTTAAGATTTTAAGTTAAATCAACTTAAGTCATTTAAACTCACAAGTTATATCAACTCATTTTTATTGTAATAAGTTAAAATGACTTTAAGTCATTAGTTTTCAGATGTAAGCTGATTTAACTTAAAATCGTAAGGCAGTTGCTGAACTTAGGTTTCTCAAGTTGCATCTGGTGAAAACTCTTTACAGTGTAATAACGCTAGATGTATGTTATAAAAAAAATGCATTGTATTTTCATTTGTGAAGTAGAGTCTAAAAGATTAAAAGTCTCGGATTCAAAACTGAATTTAAACCTGGATGTTAAAAAAAGCATTTAAATAATGTAAAGCAAAAACATATTACATATAATAGCCATGAAATATTTTAGAATCAGTGTTATGTTTTATTTCGGGAGCACTTTACGAATGAAATATTTTAGATTCAGTGTTATGTCTTATTTCGGTTGCACTTTACGATAAGGTTCAGTACTTAACATAATACTTTGACAGCATTTATTAGTCTTAGTTAATTCCAGCATTTACTAATGTATTATTAAATTCACAAGTTGTGTTTGTTAACATAACTAAGTAACTGCACTGCGAACTAACACGAACTACACTCTTAAAAATAAAGGTGCTTCACGATGCCATAGAAGAACCTTTTTGTCTAAATGGTTTCTTAAAGAACCTTTAAGATCTGAAGAACCTTTCTGTTTCACAAAAGGTTCTTTGTGGCAAATAATCTTCAGATTATAAAAAGGTAAGCAAGAAATGGTTCTTTAAAGAACCTTTGACTAAATGGTTCTTTGTGGATCCAAAAATGGTTCTTCTATGGCATCGCCATCGCAACAGTGAACAACGGTAATTTTTATTAACATTAACAAAGATGAATAAATAATTAAATAAATGTATTGTTCATTTGATCCAGTGGACTCACTGTAACAATGTCATTTTGAATTTTAGTAGCAATATTACACTTTATGTATATTAAGACTTTTGTGTAAATACAAGTTTACTGATAATCGAGACAAAACCATAAACTGACCACTTTAATTAAAACCATATAGGTGTATGTGATTACTGTACTTGTGACCATACACACACGTGACCAAAATGTACATTTATGTACACAATGCATCCCAGATAGCACGCGTACATCTGCAAGATGTCTGTATAGAAGAGCCATTTTTTTCCTAAACTGTTCCATCAAGAACCTATAACATCTGAAGAACCTTTCTATTTCACAAAAGGTTCTTTGTGGCAAAAGAAGCTTATTCAGATTATAAAAAGGTGGTTCTTTGACCTTTGACTGAATGGTTCTTTGTGGAGCCAAAAATGGTTCTTCTATGGCATCGCTGTGAAGAACTTTTTGAAGCACCTTTATTTTTAAGAGTGTAAGATGTTCGTTTTACATACATTCTAAAATCATAAACATCTTAAAGACGTTCAATAGACGTCTATTTGACATCTGATAAACGTCCTATAGACGTAAGCAAACACTCTACAAAATACGTCTTGCTAATGTAAATGCAGACGAAAAACAGATGTCTCTGTGATGTATGTGTGTTGTCAGGGTTGAAAACAGAGTATTTTAAGAATAAATCAGTGTAAAAAGCAGAATTTTAAAAATTTACCATTGTTCATGCAAGATGTAGGTGAATCTGTAGTCAGATTTTCTGTCTCATTCTGAGATACTGTGGCTGTGGTGCTGGTGCTGATGCTGGTGGCATCTATAAGGAAAAACAAAAACAATTGTGATTGTTACAAGAGTGACACAATCTGCTTTTAGATTGATTCAATTTTAATTAAGGATTCTAAACTTGAGCAGTTATTTTCCGTTTACACTGGAATGTGGATTCTGTTCTTTATTTCTCTACAAGCGGCAAATCTGATTAAAAGCCAGAATGCAACATAATAAGTAGTGTTTGTGAAGTAGTTGTCATGAAGCAGTTTATTTTTATAGAAGATGTTTGTATTAATAAGGTGATTCGGTGCAGTATAATGCCATGTAACAGTCTGAAACCACTTATGAAATATTTCTACATTGAGTTTACTAAGAGTTCTCAGCTGGAGAGTTCACATGATTTAGTTGTTTGTTTAGTAATCTATACTCTTAAAAATAAATGTTCTTCACAGTGATGCCATAGAAGAACCAATTTTGGTTCCACAAAGAACCATTCAGTCAAAGGTTCTTTAAAAAAAACATCTCTTTCTTACCTTTTTTATAATCGGAAGAACCTTTTTTCACCACAAAGAACTTTTTGTGAAAAAGAAAGCTTCTTCAGATGTTAAAGGTTCTTTATGGAACCATTTAGACGAAAAAGTTATTCTATGGCATCATGAAGCACCTTTATTTTTAAGAGTGTAGGAATAGTTTAGAAACTTGCTGTGTTGGATATAAACACAAACACACATATAATGACCTTAGACTGCAGCGTCCCTTTACTTACCGACTATAACTTGTGTCCCATTACTGCACGTTTTTATTAGAATTGGGATGTCTTGTATTACCTCGCAGAAGTACCATCCGCTCTCATTGGTTTTGATAAAATTAATGTTGAGTGTTGACCAATCTTTATTTATCACTTTAAAAAAATGCTGTCCTTCAGGTATCTTGTAAGCTGATCTACCGTCTAAAATAGGTGTCTGGCTATAGAGCCATTGAACTTTGTAATTTCCACTTGGCTGAAAAGTGCAGTTGATTGTGACTGAGGCTCCTTCACAAACTTTAATGTATGTTGGTTCCAAATGAACGTTCAGTTCTTTGTCTTCAAGGGCACTACTGAAAGCTCCAGCTATGTAAGGAAAATAAAATAAAGATTAGTTAGAAAGCTTATTGTATGGTGCTAGGTACAAACAATCTATATTTGTGACCCTGGACCACAAAACTTAAGTATCTTAAGTAGCACAGGTATATTTGTAGCAGTGGGACAAAATTATCGATTTTTCTTTTATGCCAAGAATCATTAGGATATTCAATTAAGATCATGTTCCATAAAGATATTTTGTAAATTTCCTACCGTAAATATATCAAACTAGATATATGCATTGCTAGTACTTCATTTTCTCAAGATTTTCTCAGATTTTCTCAATATTTTGATTTTTTTGCACCCTCAGATTCTTGATTTTCAAATAGTTGTATCTCGGACAAATTTTGTCCTGTCCTAACTAACCCTACAGCAGTGGAAAGCTCATTCAGCTTTCTCAAAAAATTACCCATATGACTGATTTTGTAGTCCAGGGTCACATCTGATTAGAATACTGACCTTGTGAATAGAAAGAAGTTTTTAACGTTACGTGATACACAAAAAAATATAAACGCTAAATATCTAATAACTTCAATTATTCAATACACACCTAAATTAAGCTACGCTGGGTCTGTCAACCAATGAATTTATTTGTACGTTTATCATAGTTTGTCCATAATTGCACCACAACTACAACTACCACTTGTCCATATGTAACTAAGATATTTTAAATACAAATAAATCAACAAACAAGTTTTACAAGATATTATAAGGCAGATCAGGGCTAATTGTCTTTTTTAGTCCAGTGAATGTTTTCCAGGGTAGGTTTATTTTTAAGTTAGTTTCTTAGTCAAATATAATAAATCTTTTTTTTTTTTTTTTTTTTTTTTTAAGTGGGCCATTTACCATTAAATTACATGGTAAAAACCATTTAACAGCTTCTCAACAAAACTTAAACAGTAAAACTGTTGTGAAGCACAAAACGGTTTCATGAAACGGCAAAAATGTGAAGACCAATTTTGTAAGAGATTTAAAAAAAACAAAAAGTTAAGTTTGAAATTTGAGTTTTTAATGTCCTTTTGCATTATTGACACACTGTTTTCCTATTTAATACTGTAAATCTGCTTTGACACAATCTGTATTGTTAAAAGCGCTATATTAATAAAGGTGACTTGACTTGACTTGATGTCTAAAACTAACATACAATACCACTGCTAAGCGAAACACACATTTGTGTCATTAACTTTGACACAAAACTAAGTTTTTACTTAGAAAAATCCTACACTGTAAAAAGTTTTCACCAGTTTCAACTTAAAAACTTAAGTTTAGCGGCTGCCTTAAAATTTTAAGTTAAATCAACTTAAGTTAAAATGACTTGTAGTTTTAAGCTGATTTAACTTTTTTTTTTAAGTTGAACTTTTTCGGTTTAGCTAAGGGCATACTTTAGTCATGAAGTATCAAAAACTGTCCTTTCCAAAATATTAGACTGTTTCTTTGAGGTAGATTTAATCTAAACACCGTTCTTAACAAACAATGCTTTTCAAACGGCATGGATTTCACTTACCTGTGAGTAAAAGAACAACAATTATACTGCACAGTGGATCCATGCCTAAGTTGGGTCTTGAGTAATAAACCCCACTCAGAGCCAAACAGTCTAAACAAGAAAAAAAAAGACTAATTACACATCCAACGTCAACAAAAACAGCACCTGGAGTCTTTAAATGAGGACGCGTAAAGCTTCCTCGCTCGCTCGTGGTAGTGGTTAAAGTCTTGAAGTCAGGCAGAACTATCTAGACGGGTTCCTGTGTGGTCATGCATATATGAATATGTTTTAGAGCAGACTATTGACAGCTTGTGAAAAGAATTATATGTTGTCTTCCTGTAGAGGTTTAAGTCTACTAGATGTTATTCAATCAAACATTTTCACAGATGGAAATCTATAATGAACAAGAAAACATAAAGGATTATATGACATAAAAGATCTGTAACTGGAAAAGTAATGGTTTTAAAATAATTGTCAACAGTACGCTTACCGCTCTTAAAGTGGTGGGTGAAAATGTTAGTTGCTTTGAAGTAATGCTCACACTTTTACAGGCGTGAAAGCAGGTCAGCGACATGAACATGAAATGAGAATAAGTACCACAAAAGAATCGACTGACATCAGACGTATCAGGAAAACACCACAGACACTTTCTGTTCACACGCAGTAATAGCGCTGCCCAAAATAATGGCCCCAAAATGTATTTGAACACTTTTGGATCACTAATTCACAGTTGTGTATATTTCATTACCTTAGTTAGATAGCAAAGTAGCATCTGCACAAGCATTTCTCGAAATCAATGTCACTTTTCTGAACCATTTTAGTAAATATTTTAAGTCAGTTCTGTTTACTTTGAAACTTATCAAACATATTTTGTGGAAATATTTCATTTAGAATTTAGTTCAAATAAATGACACAATGATATTTCGTATTGATATATTGTATCTGCAGTAATATTTAGAAATTGTCTTGAAATTTTATATCTAATGCAAGGACATTTTTAAGTGACATACGTGTAACAAAAGTAATTTTTGGACCCTGTACATTTGATGGAGTTTTGTTTTGACATCTCATACATGACTTGCTGAGAACTGTGACGAAGGTTGGATGTGGTTTCGATATTAAACCTAAAGGCAAGCCTAAACCACTGTTTAAAAGTCGTACTAAACATCAAACTGAAACAGAAAATGTAATGCTGGCACTTTTTTTTTTTACAGATCAAACTTTTTACATGTGTTTGTATTGCATAATCTGTATATTACAGTCAAGCCTGAAATTATTCATACCCCTCGCAAATTCTGACTTACTAAAGTTACTTTTATTCAACCAGCTTGACTGGAAATGATACAGGCTTCTCCCAAAAGATAATAAGACGATGTACGAGAGGCATCATTGTGAAAAAAAAAATATTACTCATCTTTTATTTACATTTGAACAAAAAGTGGCATGTCCAAAATTATTCATACCCTTTGCAAACTGTCACAGTCTATGGGAAAATCCAAAGTTCTATACCATTCCAAATAGTCCAAGCTGTTCTAAAGCATCCTAATTACCCTGATTCATTGGGAACAGCTGTTTTAATTAACTCAACAGGTGAAAAACAGAAGCTCTCTGCTGTTGGTTTGTGGACAGTCATGGCTAAGACAAAGGAGCTCACTGAGGACCTGCGGCTGCGCATTGTGACTGCTCACAAGTCAGGAAAGGGCTATAAGACCATATCTAAATGTTTTGAAGTTCCAGTGGCTACAGTGCAAAGTATTATTAAAAAATACAAGACGTTCCGCACTGTGAAAAATCTCAGAGGACGTGGTCAGAAGCCAAAAGTGACACCTGAGCTGGCCAGGAGGACACTGCACACCACTGGGTTCCACGGACGCAGACCAAGGAGGACACCACTTCTCCAGATAAGGCACACAAAAGCCTGTTTGGCCTTTGTAAATGCTCTTCTGGACAAAGAGGAAAACTTCTGGTCTTGTTTTATGGTCAGATGAAACAAATATTGAATTGTTTGGCCACAATGATGTAGCCTTCATTTGGCGTAAAAAAGGAGAAGCCTTCAACCCTAAGAACACCATCTCCACTGTCAAACATGGTGGTGGGAACCTAATGTTTTGGGGGTGTTTTTCAGCCGGTGGACCAGGGAACCTAATCACAGTAAACGGCACCATGAAAAAGGAGCAAAACATCAAAATTCTCAACAACAACATCAGGCAGTCTGCAGAGAAACTTGGCCTTGGGCACCAGTGGACATTTCAGCACGACAATGACCCAAAACACACAGCAAAAGTGGTGAAGAAATGGTTAGCAGACAAAAATGTCAGCAGTCCTGATTTAAATCCAATTGAGAATCTGTGGAGGGAGCTAAAGATCAGGGTGATGGCAAGGAGACCCTCCAACCTGAAAGAGTTGGAGCTCATCGCTAAAGATGAATGTGCAAAAATACCAGTGGAGGCATGCAAAAAGCTGGTCAGCAATTATAGGAAGCATTTGATTGCTGTAATAGCCAATAAAGGCTTTTTTATTAATTATTGAGAAGGGTATGAATAATTTTGGACTTGCCACTTTTTGTTCAAATGTAAATAAAAGATGAGTAATAATTTTTTCCACAATGATCCCAGCAGGCACAGGACGTCAACATGATGTCAAATTGACGTTGTACCCCAACCACTATGACGTCTATCAGACGTTGGATTTTGGTCACTTTCCAACACAACCTAAAATCAGCCAAATATCAACGTTTTTTTGATGTTGTTATTGGCTAGACATTGAATTTTGGTCACCTGACGTCACAACTTAAAACTAACCTAATATTAAGGTCTTATGACGTTGTGTGCCTACTGGGATGCCTCTTGTACAATTTCTGGGAGACGTCTATGTCATTTCTAATCAAAAAATTTTTTTTCTGGTTGAATAAAAGTAACTTTAAGTCAGAATTTGCCAGGGGTATGAATAGTTTCAGGCTTGACTGTATATATATATATATATATATATAAAGAATGCAAGGGGGAGTGTATTGCGGTTGTTTACTGAAAAATTTTATTTGCAAACATGCATTGTATACAACAAAAGCAGACTTTAATGCAAATAAAAAAAAATATCACACAGTATAAAAAATAAAACCACTCTGATCATTAAATAAATGTGTTGACAAATGTGAACCCTGTGCTTTAACCACCATTGACTGATAGACTATAAGTTGTCTTTTGGGTTTATGCAGGCTGTGATCTCACATGTGCTGGTTACCAGAACTTGTGTCCCATTACTGCGCATTTTTGTTAGAATTGGGATGTCTTGTGTAACCTCGCAGAAGTACCATCCGCTCTCATTGGTTTTGATAAAAGAATTGTTAAGTGTTGACCAATTTTTATTTTTCTCTTTTGAAAAATGCTGTCCTTCAGGTATCTTGTAAGCTGATCTATAGTCTAAAATTGGTGTCTGGCTATAGAGCCATTGAACTTTGTATTTTCCACTCGGCTGAAAAGTGCAAGTGATTGTGACTGAATCTCCTTCACAAACTTCAACGTACGTTGGTTCCAAATGGACATTCAGTTCTTTGTCTTCAAGGGCACTACTGAAAGCTCCTGCTATGTAAATAAAATAAAATAAAGATAGTTTAGTACAAACAATAGATAAATGTGACCCTGGACCACAAAACCAGTCTTAAGTAGCAGAGAGTATATTTGTAGCAATAGGCAAAAATACATTGTATGGGTAAAAATGATTGTTTTTTGTTTTATGCCAAAAATCATTAGGATATTACATAAAGATTAGACATAAAGACTAACATTCAAAAGCATCAATTTTGAAATCTTCCAGCACATTATGTTTTTGAATGTTATTTTTAAGTCATAATATAATATTCTTCAAGTAATTATGCCAAAAGTTTGCTTTATCAAACTCTTTTGCTGCCTCTAGTGTTTTTTGGGAAACTGCAGTGATATGTACTTATTGGTACGTTTGCATCTTGTGAAAAAGTGACCCCAGGTACGTTATTGTCATGAGACCAGGTAGGTAAAACTAGCATATAAAACCACTGCTAGAAAAACTTTTTGTTGACTTTTTTGTTGCGTAGATAAAACTAGCCCTGAAATATTTCACTTTCCACACATACATTATTACATTTTCTTATCAAACAATGTATGTTTTTAAAAAAGCATAAATCTCACTTACCTGTAACTAGGTAGAAAGAAAGAAGAAATACTGTACTGTACAGTTGATCCATGTCCAAGTTTGGCACAGTTCTGAATAGTACTGTAAATCACCCTGAGACGAAATGAAACAAAAGTCAGACAAGAAGACAAAAATTAAGTTACTGTAAATGGTTAATTCATCTATCAAACTGCACCAAACAAAAACCGCACCTGGAGTCTTTAAATGAGAACACCTTAAGCTTTCTCATTCACTCGTGATAGTTAAAGCACTTTGAAGTACCTTGATGGGTTCCTGTGTGGTCAGTGCATATATGTAGTTGTTATATTAATAGCTTCTGATGCTGTCTTCCTGTAGAAGAGTTTACTTGAACTTCACTACCCTATCACCTTATTTTTTACATAAGAACAGTAGCGGCCATTTGTAACTTGAATGTGCGAGGCTTCTGGTTTCATCCACTTCCAGTTATTTTCAGCTTTACAAAACGGCTTGTTATGTTGGATTGTTATCACAAACTGGTGTTTATCATATTTTAACTTACTGTAATCATGGACATTTGTTTGTACGCAAATAGTTTTACTGTTTACTGCACTTGTTATTCTAGTTACCTATATTGGCTACTGAATCGGAACTCTTACACATTTACAGAAAATAGCTATACATCACTACAAACACCACTATTATCAAGACAACTCCAGTCCATCAATTAACATCTTGTGAAGACAAAAGCTGTTTGAAACGAGAAACTAATCTGCCATTTATATGCTTTCTCTGTGAAAAAGTCGTCTCATTTGAATATGCACAGATCAAACTCTGTTTACAAGTGAAAACAGTCTAAAACAGTTTTAAACAAATGTTTTGGGAGATTTTGATATGGTTAACAGACAGTGGACTTTTTCAAGCGTTAGGAAGCATTATTATGGATTATAGATTTATCTACAGTTTAAAGGTATATACCTTGATTATTTGTTTCTTACGAACATACAGATTTTTTCTTCATAAGACATTAATTGATGGACTGGAGTGGTGTGGATTACGTGTAGATTATTGTAATGTTTTTATCAGCTGTTTGGACTGTCATGCCGACGGCACCCATTCACTGCAGAGGATCCATTGGTGAGCAGGTGATTTGGACATTTCTCCAAATCGGATGAAGAAACAAACTCACATCTTGGATAGCCTGAGTAAACGTTCATCAAATTTTCATTTTTGGTTAAACTACTTTTTTTAAGTATATGAGGAAAAAAGGCAAAGCCACTGTTTTAAAGTCATCTTATATTCATCCTAAAATTCATCTTTAAATTATAAAATGGTTATGAGCTGGTTTTAAGTTTGGTTATAGGCCAATATGAATTGGGAAGCAACTAACTTGCCCGAAGCGTGGCGAAAGTTTCAACAGCACGCAGAGCTCATGTTCAGCGGACCCCTAAAGAAAAAGGGTGAGGATGAAAAATGTAGTTATCTTCTCCTTTGGGTCGGAGAAAAGGGCCGTGATATATTTAATACATGGTCGCTGTCTGCAGACGAAGCAAAAATCCTAAAGTCATATTACGACCGCTTCACAGCATATGTTGAACCCAAAGCGAATGTGATATTTGCACGTTATAAATTCCATGAAAAGGTGCAGGGAGAGCGCGAGCCCTTCGAGCAGTTTGTGACCGATCTGCGTCTACTTGTCAAAGACTGTAACTATGCAAATAGTGATGAGATGATACGAGATCGTACTGTGTTCGGGAAACATTCGCCGAAAGTGAGAGAAAAACTTTTGAACGTGGGATCTGAATTAACGCTTGAAAAAGCGATAGACGTCGCTAGATCTCACGAGCTGAATATGCAGTGCACGCAATCTCTGGCCACACATCAAAAGGCTTGGTTCCAAAGCACCGTAACGCCAAATACAGAAAGAAATACAGCGACAGTTTCCAACCTAGAAGTACTCCTTCAGTGCACTCCAAAGAATGCGGCTACTGTGGAAACAAGCGTCATGTTGACCGCTCTCACTGTCCTGCAAGAGGAAAGGTGTGCAAAATATGTGGTAAATTAAACCATTTTGCAAAAGTATGTCGCTCTAACTGTGAGAAAGCTGTCCACGCAATAAGCCAAGAAGGTTCAGACCAGTTTGAGGAGTGTGATGAGCTGTTTATTGACTCAGTGACACGGGGCAGACAGAGCTCAGACACAGAACAAGCTTTTGTGAACATTAAAATAGGCCCAAAACAGCAGGACATCAAGTTCAAGCTGGACACTGGATCCTCAGCTAATGTCATAACCCTGTACGAGTACACCAAATTGGATATGCAGTGCACACTGCAGCCAGCATCTCGCCCCCTGTATGGTTATGGTGGTGAACGCCTAGTTGTAAAAGGCAAATGCAACCTAAAATGCAAGCACAAAGAGATTGAGATGATTATGGCATTCTATGTAGTCGACACAAATGCACCCCCTGTCCTAGGGTTAAAAGGATGCATAGACTTTGGTCTCATTAAGATGGTGCTGTCAGTTACAGAAACACAGACGGAAGTGCCTCTCCTGGAGAAGTTTGCGGACGTTTTCAAGGGGATCGGACTGTTTCCTGGTGAGTGTACCATACACTTAGACCCGCATGCAACCCCAGTAGTTCATCCGCCCAGACGTGTTCCTCTTGCATTATGCAGCCGTCTTAAAGAGGAGCTTGAGAGCATGGAGAGGCAGGGTGTTATCGTTAAGGTCACAGAGCCGACCGAATGGGTTAACTCCATGGTTGTAGCCGAAAAACCACGCACAGGTCAGTTGAGGGTGTGTCTGGACCCAAGGGACCTTAACAAAGCCATTAAGCGGCCTCACTACCCATTACCCACTCTTGAGGACATAACATCCAAGCTTGCTGGTGCCCGATATTTTAGCGTTCTTGATGCGAGATCGGGCTATTGGGCCATTCGACTCACTGAGGAGTCATCAAGACTAACCACTTTCAACACAGTCTTTGGGCGCTACCGTTTCTTACGCCTCCCCTTCGGATTGATTTCAGCCCAAGATGTGTTCCAGCGAAAAATTGATGAAACGTATGAAGGTTTGAATGGAGTCATGGCAATAGTCGACGACATTCTCATTTATGGAAAGACCAAAGCCGAGCATGATGAAAACCTCCATGTTATGCTTGAGCGTTCCAGAGAGAGAGGAGTCAAGCTCAATCCAGAAAAAAGCGTGATCTGTGCTACAGAGGTGAGCTATTTTGGACATCTTCTCACAGCTGACGGGGTGAAGCCGGACCCGGCGAAAGTCGCTGCTGTGCAAGACATGGAACCGCCTAAAGACAAAGGAGAACTGGAGACAGTGCTAGGTATGATCAATTACCTCTCCAAATTTGCACCTGGCCTTTCCGATGTCAACGCACCATTACGACAGCTCCTCAAGGAGTCAAGTGAGTTTGTTTGGGATGTCCAACATGACAAAGCTTTCAATAAGATGAAAGAGTTACTCACATGTGAACCAGGCCCAGTTTTAGCCTATTTTGACCCTCTCAAAGAGCTTAGATTACAGGTTGATGCCTCCAAGTACGGGCTCGGGGCAGTACTGATGCAAGATGGAAGACCTATCGCGTACTCATCAAAGTCCCTTTCTGAGAGTGAAATAAATTACGCTCAAATTGAGAAAGAGCTTTTTGCTATACTCTTTGGCTGTAAGCGTTTCCATCAATACATCTACGGCCGCCAAGTCATAGTTGAGAGCGACCACAAGCCCCTTGAGTCGATAATGCGGAAGCCCCTAGCATCAGTTCCCCCAAGGCTTCAGAGGATGATCCTTCAACTCCAGAAGTATAACTTCACCATTATACATCGACCAGGCAAGGACATCCCTGTTGCAGACACATTGTCCAGAAAGTCGTTGTCTGACCAGGATACAAGCCTCAGTGAAGGAATGGATATCCAGGTACACACAGTGTACAGCAGCCTTCCTGTCAGTGACTCAAAATTGGAGGAAATCAGAGCTCAAACTGAAAAAGACCCACAGTTTCAGATACTGAAAGGAGTCATTCAAAGAGGCTGGCCTGATGAGAAAAGAAAGTGTCCCCTGAGCGTGTCTGAATTCTGGAACCACCGTGATGAGCTTTCATACCTGCATGTAATAATCTTCAAAGGTGAGAAGATTGTCGTTCCCACAAGCCTTCGATCAGACATGTTGTCACGTGTACATGCTAGTCACCTAGGCATTGAGAAGAGCAAGCAGAGGGCCCGTGACATTATGTTCTGGCCTGGGATGGGGAAAGAAATTGAGAACATGATTAGCAAGTGCTCAATCTGCCTCATGTATCGCCCCTCCAACACCAAAGAGCCCATGATCAGTCACAAAGTCCCAGATAGGCCATGGCAAGTAGTGGCTACCGATTTGTTCACCTGGAACAACGAGGACTATCTTGTGACAGTTGACTATTACAGCAGGTATTTTGAACTGGACAAGCTGCACAGTACAACCTCCGCTGCTGTGATAAGTAAACTGAAAGCTTCTTTTGCACGCCACGGCATTCCAGAAGCTGTCATCTCAGACAACGGGCCCCAGTTCAGCTCTGGTGAATTTGAAACATTTGCAGGAACATGGGAATTTAAGCATACTACCACAAGTCCATACTACCCACAAAGTAATGGGTTGGCAGAGAAATCTGTGCACACTGCAAAGATGTTGCTGGAAAAGGCTAAGGCTGACAAAAGTGACCCATACCTTAGTCTCCTGGAGTATCGCAACAGCCCTGTTGATGGATTCAAGTCACCAGCTCAGCTGTTAATGAGTCGCCGTCTGCGGTCAACCTTACCCAATACCAATCAGCAGCTCCTGCCAAAGGTTGTCAGTTGTAGAGATGTCAAAGCAAAGAGGCTACATAAACAACAACACCAAAAAAGCTACTACGACAGATTGGCGAGACCTTTGTCTCAGCTCAAGGAAGGACAGTCAGTCCGAGTTCAGGTGCAAGGATACTGGAAGCCAGCTGTTATCGTCAGAGCAGCCAACACTGAGAGATCGTATCATCTGCGTACTGCTGATGGACAGGAGTACAGACGCAACAGACGTCACCTCCTGGACACAAAAGAATCTCAGACCGACAATTCTGACATAGCAGTAAGGCATGAAACTGCTGAACTATGTGCAACACCAACCAGCAACGCACCACACAATGATAGTGCACACACACCTGACCACACTGATGGACTGCCCATGTGTAACACTTACAGAACCAGATATGGACGACAAATAAAGCCCAGAGTTATTCTGGATCTGTGATTGTACAAGGGTGTAGGCGGATCGCTGCCCTTCCAAAAGAAAATTCAATGTTCAATACATTCCAAATGTTCAATGCAGTTTACATTCATCTGTAGTTGATAATATATGGTTATGTGTATACACACAGCATGTTTGCACAACAGTTTCATGGTTCATTGGCATATTAGTATATACATGTAGCATGAAAATTGAATGCTTTCTATACTTAAAGGAGAACTCCGGTGTGATTTTGACCTAAAGTGTATTGAATCATGATACCGAGTGTAAACGTACCTTGCATATCTCATCTCGTCTTGTCCACTGCTGTCCGAAATCTGGGGTCAGTTATCCGATGCTCACAACAGGTTGTCAATGAAAGTCAATCGGGCATCGAAGGAGCCATGTAAATAAATCACTGTTTTACGCCATTTACGAGGCACAAAGTAGCTCCAGACTTCATTGGTAGACTTCCAAGGGTCTGCAAGAAGTTTAGCGGCCGCCGCCATCTTAAATGTAGTCACGATAAGTCGAGTGTCGAGCACCATGGAATTCATCAGGTTATCAACGTATCAGGTTGTAGTTTCCTTCGTGCTCGACACTCGACTTATCGTGACTACATTTAAGATGGCGGCGGCCGCTAAACTTCTTGCAGTTACTGTCTGTATAAATCTACTTGTAAATAAACTACCGGTGCTTTTTCTGAGTTCTCAATGTCTCGTTTTAAATGTCAGGGCCCTTGGAAGTCTACCAATGAAGTCTGGAGCTACTTTGTGCCTCGTAAATGGCGTAAAACAGTGATTTATTTACATGGCTCCTTCGATGCCCGATTGACTTTCATTGACAACCTGTTGTGAGCATCGGATAACTGACCCCAGATTTCGGACAGCAGTGGACAAGACGAGATGAGATATGCAAGGTACGTTTACACTCGGTATCATGATTCAATACACTTTAGGTCAAAATCACACCGGAGTTCTCCTTTAATACATTATGCAGTATTTTGCACTTTGTGTTGTATTATTTTAAAAGAAGGGGGATGTAGTATTCTTACGTTTGGTTATAGGCCAATCATATGTTAGAGGCAACGTATTGTCTTTTCTTATTGGCTGTATCACCTGTCAGTATTAGTAATGCAAATGAGTCAGCGTTTGGTTGTGTATCTCTTGCTGAATAGGGAGTTAGAATTCATGTTGCACAGCGGAAGAGTGTGTTAATAAAAGCTTCGTGTTTAAGCAGATTAAAGGCCCTTTCACACGGGACGCGGCAGTCGCGAGTGTCTAGTTCATTTTCAATGGGAGCGCGCGGAGGCGGAGCGCAAGCGGTGCTCGTGCACCCAAAATCCTGCCGCTTCCACGGGCACGGCGCTTCGCGGCAAGCGCCGCCAAAGATAAAAATATTTTATCTTTTTGTGGGCGGCAGCGGCAGCCGCGTCGGCTATAACCAATAAGTGAACAGATTATTAACAACCAATCATAGAATATTTAACTGAACTTATAACGGATAGTTGAAAATAGAGAAGATTGTTTTAAGTGTGCTGGATTTCCCAGAACTGTATGAATCAACTAAAATCTCATACTTTGGGTGAGCACACGAGTTAGTTTGCCAGGTAAAAATACAAATATGTACAAAGTGTCCAAACAATACATTATTATGCGTGGTGTTATGATAAACTATATCTTTCAAAAGTTTGAATAATAATAATGACAATAATTAATGACAGGATGACACAAACACAATTTTCCGTTTTATTTAGTCTTTTAAGCAATTGTAACTATGGCAACGTCCGCCCCCAGACCGCGTCGCCAACACCGCCTCAACTGCACAAAACGCTTCTACAACAAGAGAGGGCGGCAGCCGCGCGGCGATTTTACCGCTTGCCGCGTCCCGTGTGAAAGGGCCTTAAGCGTGCATCCAGATCTTTTCATATATACGTTATTATCATAACGGAATCACGACAGTCCTGAGCTGGTCATGAGCTGGTTTAAGCTGGTTTAAAGATAAATATACTGATTTAAGGTGTCCTGAGCTGGTTATAAGATGGTTATGAGCTGGTTTAAGCTGGTCCTGAACTGGTTTTAAGATAGTTATGAGCTGGCTTAAAGATGATTATAAACTGGTTTAAGGTGGTCCTGATCTGGGTTTAATATGGTTATGAGCTGGTTTAAGATGGTCCTGAACTGGTTTTAAGATAGTTATGAGCTGGCTTAAAGATGATTATAAACTGGTTTAAGGTGGTCCTGATCTGGGTTTAATATGGATATGAGCTGGTTTAAGATGGTCCTGAACTGGTTTTAAGATAGTTATGAGCTGGCTTAAAGATTATTATAAACTGGTTTAAGGTGGTCCTGATCTGGGTTTAATATGGTTATGAGCTGGTCATGAGCTGGTTTAAGCTGGTCCTGAACTGGTTTTAAGATAGTTATGAGCTGGCTTAAAGATGATTATAAACTGGTTTAAGGTGGTCCTGATCTGGGTTTAATATGGTTATGAGCTGGTTTAAGATGGTCCTGAACTGGTTTTAAGATAGTTATGAGCTGGCTTAAAGATGATTATAAACTGGTTTAAGGTGGTCCTGATCTGGGTTTAATATGGTTATGAGCTGGTTTAAGATGGTCCTGAACTGGTTTTAAGATAGTTATGAGCTGGCTTAAAGATTATTATAAACTGGTTTAAGGTGGTCCTGATCTGGGTTTAATATGGTTATGAGCTGGTCATGAGCTGGTTTAAGCTGGTCCTGAACTGGTTTTAAGATAGTTATGAGCTGGCTTAAAGATGATTATAAACTGGTTTAAGGTGGTCCTGATCTGGGTTTAATATGGTTATGAGCTGGTTTAAGATGGTCCTGAACTGGTTTTAAGATAGTTATGAGCTGGCTTAAAGATGATTATAAACTGGTTTAAGGTGGTCCTGATCTGGGTTTAATATGGTTATGAGCTGGTTTAAGATGGTCCTGAACTGGTTTTAAGATAGTTATGAGCTGGCTTAAAGATGATTATAAACTGGTTTAACGTGGTCCTGATCTGGGTTTAATATGGTTATGAGCTGGTTTAAGATGGTCCTGAACTGGTTTTAAGATAGTTATGAGCTGGCTTAAAGATGATTATAAACTGGTTTAAGGTGGTCCTGATCTGGGTTTAATATGGATATGAGCTGGTTTAAGATGGTCCTGAACTGGTTTTAAGATAGTTATGAGCTGGCTTAAAGATTATTATAAACTGGTTTAAGGTGGTCCTGATCTGGGTTTAATATGGTTATGAGCTGGTCATGAGCTGGTTTAAGCTGGTCCTGAACTGGTTTTAAGATAGTTATGAGCTGGCTTAAAGATGATTATAAACTGGTTTAAGGTGGTCCTGATCTGGGTTTAATATGGTTATGAGCTGGTTTAAGATGGTCCTGAACTGGTTTTAAGATAGTTATGAGCTGGCTTAAAGATGATTATAAACTGGTTTAAGGTGGTCCTGATCTGGGTTTAATATGGTTATGAGCTGGTTTAAGATGGTCCTGAACTGGTTTTAAGATAGTTATGAGCTGGCTTAAAGATTATTATAAACTGGTTTAAGGTGGTCCTGATCTGGGTTTAATATGGTTATGAGCTGGTCATGAGCTGGTTTAAGCTGGTCCTGAACTGGTTTTAAGATAGTTATGAGCTGGCTTAAAGATGATTATAAACTGGTTTAAGGTGGTCCTGATCTGGGTTTAATATGGTTATGAGCTGGTTTAAGATGGTCCTGAACTGGTTTTAAGATAGTTATGAGCTGGCTTAAAGATGATTATAAACTGGTTTAAGGTGGTCCTGATCTGGGTTTAATATGGTTATGAGCTGGTTTAAGATGGTCCTGAACTGGTTTTAAGATAGTTATGAGCTGGCTTAAAGATGATTATAAACTGGTTTAAGGTGGTCCTGATCTGGGTTTAATATGGTTATGAGCTGGTTTAAGATGGTCCTGAACTGGTTTTAAGATAGTTATGAGCTGGCTTAAAGATTATTATAAACTGGTTTAAGGTGATCCTGATCTGGGTTTAATATGGTTATGAGCTGGTCATGAGCTGGTTTAAGATAGTCCTGAACTGGTTTTAAGATAGTTATGAGCTGGCTTAAAGATGATTATAAACTGGTTTAAGGTGGTCCTGATCTGTGTTTAATATGGTTATGAGCTGGTTTAAGATGGTCCTGAACTGGTTTTAAGATAGTTATGAGCTGGCTTAAAGATGATTATAAACTGTTTTAAGGTGGTCCTGATCTGGGTTTAATATGGTTATAAGCTGGTTTAAGATGGTCCTGAACTGGTTTTAAGATAGTTATGAGCTGGCTTAAAGATGATTATAAACTGGTTTAAGGTCATCCTGATCTGGGTTTAATATGGTTATGAGCTGGTCATGAGCTGGTTTAAGATAGTCCTGAACTGGTTTTAGGATAGTTATGAGCTGGCTTAAAGATTATTATAAACTGGTTTAAGGTGGTCCTGATCTGGGTTTAATATGGTTATGAGATGGTTTAAGATGGTCCTGAACTGGTTTTAAGATAGTTGTGAGCTGGCTTAAAGATTATTATAAACTGGTTTAAGGTCATCCTGATCTGGGTTTATTATGGTTATGAGCTGGTCATGAGCTGGTTTAAGATAGTCCTGAACTGGTTTTAAGATAGTTATGAGCTGGCTTAAAGATGATTATAAACTGGTTTAAGGTGGTCCTGATCTGGGTTTAATATGGTTATGAGCTGGTTTAAGATGGTCCTGAACTGGGTTTAATATGGTTATGAGCTGGTTTAAGATGGTCCTGAACTAGTTTTAAGATAGTTATGAGCTGGCTTAAAGATGATTATAAACTGGTTTAAGGTGGTCCTGATCTGTGTTTAATATGGTTATGAGCTGGTTTAAGATGGTCCTGAACTGGTTTTAAGATAGTTATGAGCTGGCTTAAAGATGATTATAAACTGGTTTAAGGTGGTCCTCATCTGGGTTTAATATGATTATGAGCTGGTTTAAGATGGTCCTGAACTGGTTTTAAGATAGTTATGAGCTGGCTTAAAGATTATTATAAACTGGTTTAAGGTGGTCCTGATCTGTGTTTAATATGGTTATGAGCTGGTTTAAGATGGTCCTGAACTGGTTTTAAGATAGTTATGAGCTGGCTTAAAGATGATTATAAACTGGTTTAAGGTGGTCCTGATCTGTGTTTAATATGGTTATGAGCTGGTTTAAGATGGTCCTGAACTGGTTTTAAGATAGTTATGAGCTGGCTTAAAGATGATTATAAACTGGTTTAAGGTGGTCCTGATCTGGGTTTAATATGATTATGAGCTGGTTTAAGATGGTCCTGAACTGGTTTTAAGATAGTTATGAGCTGGCTTAAAGATTATTATAAACTGGTTTAAGGTGGTCCTGATCTGGATTTAATATGGTTATGAGCTGGTTTAAGATGGTCCTGAACTGGTTTTAAGATAGTTATGAGCTGGCTTAAATATTATTATAAACTGGTCTAAGGTGGTCCTGATCTGGGTTTAATATGGTTATGAGCTGGTCATGAGCTGGTTTAAGATAGTCCTGAACTGGTTTTAAGATAGTTATGAGCTGGCTTAAAGATGATTATAAACTGGTTTAAGGTGGTCCTGATCTGGGTTTAATATGGTTATGAGCTGGTTTAAGATGGTCCTGAACTGGTTTTAAGATAGTTATGAGCTGGCTTAAAGATGATTATAAACTGGTTTAAGGTGGTCCTGATCTGGGTTTAATATGGTTATGAGCTGGTTTAAGATGGTCCTGAACTGGTTTTAAGATAGTTATGAGCTGGCTTAAAGATGATTATAAACTGGTTTAAGGTGGTCCTGATCTGGGTTTAATATGGTTATGAGCTGGTTTAAGATGGTCCTGAACTGGTTTTAAGATAGTTATGAGCTGGCTTAAAGATGATTATAAACTGGTTTAAGGTCATCCTGATCTGGGTTTAATATGGTTATGAGCTGGTCATGAGCTAGTTTAAGATAGTCCTGAACTGGTTTTAAGATAGTTATGAGCTGGCTTAAAGATTATTATGAAACTGGTTTAAGGTGGTCCTGATCTGGGTTTAATATGGTTATGAGCTGGTTTAAGATGGTCCTGAACTGGTTTTAAGATAGTTATGAGCTGGCTTAAAGATGATTATAAACTGGTTTAAGGTGGTCCTGATCTGGGTTTAATATGGTTATGAGCTGGTTTAAGATGGTCCTGAACTGGTTTTAAGATAGTTATGAGCTGGCTTAAAGATGATTATAAACTGGTTTAAGGTGGTCCTGATCTGGGTTTAATATGGTTATGAGCTGGTTTAAGATGGTCCTGAACTGGTTTTAAGATAGTTATGAGCTGGCTTAAAGATGATTATAAACTGGTTTAAGGTCATCCTGATCTGGGTTTAATATGGTTATGAGCTGGTCATGAGCTAGTTTAAGATAGTCCTGAACTGGTTTTAAGATAGTTATGAGCTGGCTTAAAGATTATTATGAAACTGGTTTAAGGTGGTCCTGATCTGGGTTTAATATGGTTATGAGCTGGTTTAAGATGGTCCTGAACTGGTTTTAAGATAGTTGTGAGCTGGCTTAAAGATGATTATAAACTGGTTTAAGGTCATCCTGATCTGGGTTTAATATGGTTATGAGCTGGTCATGAGCTGGTTTAAGATAGTCCTGAACTGGTTTTAAGATAGTTATGAGCTGGCTTAAAGATTATTATAAACTGGTTTAAGGTGGTCCTGATCTGTGTTTAATATGGTTATGAGCTGGTTTAAGATGGTCCTGAACTGGTTTTAAGATAGTTATGAGCTGGCTTAAAGATTATTATAAACTGGTTTAAGGTGGTCCTGATCTGGGTTTAATATGATTATGAGCTGGTTTAAGATGGTCCTGAACTGGTTTTAAGATAGTTATGAGCTGGCTTAAAGATTATTATAAACTGGTTTAAGGTGGTCCTGATCTGGGTTTAATATGGTTATGAGCTGGTTTAAGATAGTCCTGAACTGGTTTTAAGATAGCTATGAGCTGGCTTAAAGATGATTATAAACTGGTTTAAGGTGGTCCTGCTCTGGGTTTAATATGGTTATGAGCTGGTCATGAGCTGGTTTAAGATAGTCCTGAACTGGTTTTAAGATAGTTATGAGCTGGCTTAAAGATGACTATAAGCTGGTTTAAGGTGGTCTTGTTCTGGGTTTAATATGGTTATGAGCTGGTCATGAGCTGGTTTAAGATAGTCCTGAACTGGTTTTACGATAGTTATGAGCTGGCTTAAAGATGATTATAAACTGGTTTAAGGTGGTCCTGCTCTGGGTTTAATATGGTTATGAGCTGGTTTAAGATGGTCCTGAACTGGTTTTAAGATAGTTATGAGCTGGTTTAAGATGGTCCTGAACTGGTTTTAAGATAGTTATGAGCTGGCTTAAAGATGATTATAAACTGGTTTAAGGTGGTCCTGATCTGGGTTTAATATGGTTATGAGTTGGTTTAAGATGGTCCTGAACTGGTTTTAAGATAGTTATGAGCTGGCTTAAAGATGATTATAAACTGGTTTAAGGTCATCCTGATCTGGGTTTAATATGGTTATGAGCTGGTCATGAGCTGGTTTAAGATAGTCCTGAACTGGTTTTAAGATAGTTATGAGCTGGCTTAAAGATGACTATAAGCTGGTTTAAGGTGGTCTTGTTCTGGGTTTAATATGGTTATGAGCTGGTCATGAGCTGGTTTAAGATAGTCCTGAACTGGTTTTACGATAGTTATGAGCTGGCTTAAAGATGATTATAAGCTGGTTTAAGGTGGTCCTGATCTGGGTTTAATATGGTTATGAGCTAGTTTAAGATGGTCCTGAACTCGGTTTAAGCTAGTTATGAGCTGGCTTAAAGATGATTATAAGCTGGTTTAAAGTGGTCCTGATCTGGGTTAATTATGGTTATGAGCTGG
The DNA here is from genome assembly GCF_049309525.1 of Garra rufa. Taxonomy (NCBI): domain Eukaryota; kingdom Metazoa; phylum Chordata; class Actinopteri; order Cypriniformes; family Cyprinidae; genus Garra; species Garra rufa. The sequence continues at coordinate 33,218,328 of NC_133367.1, read as the reverse complement.
TCATGAGCTGGTTTAAGATGGTCCTGAGCTGGTTATAAGATGGTCATGAGCTGGTTTAAGCTTGTTTAAAGATGATTATAAGCTGATTTAAGATGTCCTGAGCTGGTTATAAGATGGTTATGAGCTGGTTTAAGCTGGTTTTGAACTGGTTTTAAGATGGTTATGAGCCGGTTATGCGCTGGTTTAAAGATGGAAATGAGCTGGTTTAAAGATGATTATAAACTGGTTTAAGCTGGTCCTGAATGGTTTTAAGATGGTTATATTTATTAAATTTTCATTTTTGGTTAAAATACTTGTAAAGTATTTGAAGAAAAATGAAAAACTAAGGGCAAGGCAAAGCCACTGTTTTTAAGCCAGCTTATATTCATCTTCAAACTCATCTTAAAATGAGCTGGTTTAAGCTGGTTTAAAGATTATAAAATGGTTATAAAATGTCAATAAGCTGGTTTAAGATGGCCCTGAACTGGTTTTAAGATGGTTATGAGCTGGTTTAAATATGATTATAAGCTGCTTCAAGCTGGTCCTGAGCTAGTTTTAAGATGGCTATGTTCATCAGATTTTAAATTTTGGTTAAACTATTTTTTTAAATATCTGAGGAAAAAAGAAAAACTAAGGGCAAGGCAAAGCCACTGTTTTTAAGTCAAATCGAACATTAAACCATAACAGAAAATATAAAGCTGACAGAATTTGAAGAATTCAGTCTTTAATTTAAAATACATATTGCAAACATCATTGTGCATTACATACAGTAAAAGCAGACTTAAATACTCATTAAATATCAGTGAGAAAAAAAGTGACCGTCGTCCTCGTTCAAATTCGACAAGAGCTGAGGCAAGTGTGCAAAGCACATTTCAGCTACCCACAGAGAGATACAAAACATGAGTCAATGAATTTGAAAGGAAAGGACAATTAATATGCCACATTTAAGTTCAAATTCCTTGAAACAGGAATAAATAGCATCTTTTATTAAAAAAGTTTCTAATATCAAATGCTGACGCTTGCTATTATAGCCATCTACGATCAAACTACAGCATAGCTTGAGTCAGTTCATTTGTAAACAGTATAAATTAACTAAAAAAAAAAGACAGCTACCGTATGTTAATATCACAGAAGAATATACAGTAAGTATATAACTGTGCAAATCCTCATTTTTCATAGTCTGTTTCATTAGGTACCTTGGATTATGTCTAGTTAAATAAACTTGAATATAAAATACATCCCAAAAAAGCTCTGTATATATGCTGTTGTACAGTGTCTATTCACTCTTAGGTGGTATGAATGGCGTTTTCTTGATAGAAATTTAAATTATGTTCTTGTTTCACTTAAAGTCAACATAAAAAGACATTCACAACTCATTTTACTTCTGCAATTTGACGTATTACAGTGTATTTCAACAGAAAAGGGATCTTAAAAATCAAAGAAATACCATGGAATAACGTTAAGCCGATTTTGATTTCATGTTGACTTGGTATGAAACGTAAATGTGAACTGAGATTTTATATGCAAACAATAACAATAATAATACAATTCTCACAATGTCACACAGTAAAAAAATAAAATCATTCTGATCATTAAATAAATAGGTATTGACGTGAACCCTGTATTTTCTCTCCCATTGGCTGATGGACTATAACTCGTCTTTTGGGTTTATGTGTAGGCCTTGATCCCACATGTGCTGGTTATCCAGGGCTTGAACCACTTCATCAGCTTGAAGCCTCTCCTGCAATTAGATTCAAATGACATTATATTGTAGCATATTTTAGCATATTACAAACTGAACCTCTGGCCAATATAGTGTTGGAGGTTGGAGGTTTCGCGCCTATATATGTGTGGCATGGTGGTCTATCTTCACGGATTTCACATTCTATCAGTAAAACCAGAGTGTGACAGTTGAATTAGCATAGCAATAACACAGCTTGGAACGGTGCAAACATAATAGGAGAAATATTGGATTTCAAAAGAAGAGAACCACAGTATACAGGGTAATATCGACATAATTGATTGTATTCAAAAAACAAAACCACTGCTCCCCTACTCACTGCAGAAATAAATGTGCACCTTGACTCTCCTGGTTCCACCAATACAGGACTTTTCCAGGAAGTCCTATTGACTTGTTGACTGTTGACCTATTGAAACTGATGAAACATCAGTTTCAGTGGTCCCAGTGCATATCTTGGGCAGTGGACAATATGAAACATGTGTTGTTCTCTGATGAGTCCATCTTTACCACATTTGTGGGAGTTACAATGTGGAGAAGCCCTAAAGAGGCCTACCACTGTTCTTTTGAAGCACGGCAGCTGGTTTGAGCTGGTCCTAAGTTGGTTTTAAGATGGTTTTGAGCTGGTTAAAGATGGTCATGAGCTGGTTAAAGATGGTCATGAGCTGGTTTTAAGATGGTTAAGAGCTGGTTTATGCTGGTCATGAGCTGGTTATGAGCTAGTTTAAGCTGGTCATGAGCTGGTTCAAGCTGGTCCTTAGCTTAAATCAGTTTATAGTCATCTTAAAACCAGCTGTCATAAGCTGGTTATAAAACGGTTATGAGCTGGTTTTAAGATAGTTATAAGCTGGTTATGAGCTAGTTTAAGCTGGTCATGAGCTGGTTCAAGCTGGTCCTTAGCTTAAATCAGCTTATAGTCATCTTAAAACCAGCTGTCATAAGCTGGTTATAAAATGGTTATGAGCTGGTTTACGCTGATCATGAGCTGTGTAAAGATGGTCCTGAGCTGGTTTAAGCTGGTCATGAGCTGGTTATGAGCTGGTTTAAGATGGTCCTGAGCTGGTTTTAAGATAATTTAAGATGTCCTAAGCTGGTTATAAGATGGTTATGAGCTGGTTTACGCTGATCATAAGCTGTGTAAAGATGGTCCTGAGCTGGTTTAAGCTGGTCCTGAACTGGTTTTAAGATGATTTAAGATGTCCTAAACTGGTTATAAGATGGTTATGAACTGGTTTAAGCTGGTCCTGAGCTGGTTTTAAGATGGTTATGAGCTGGTTTACGCTGGTCATGAGCTGGTTATGAGCTAGTTTAAGATGGTCATGAGCTGGTTCAAGCTGATCCTTAGCTTAAATCAGCTTATAGTCATCTTAAAACCAGCTGTCATAAGCTGGTTATAAAATGGTTATGAGCTGGTTTTAAGATAGTTATGAGCTGGTTTTAAGATGGTTATAAACTGGTTTAAATTGGTCATGAGCTGATTACAGGATGGTTGTGAGCTGGTTTTAAAATGGTAATGAGCTGATTTTTGTGGGTGTTACGGTGTGGAGAAGCCCTGAAGAGGCCTACCACCCCTTAGGTATGTTTTGAAGCACAGCAGCTTGGTTTGAGCTGATTTAAGCTTGTCCTAAACTGGTTTTAATATGGTCCTGAGCTGGTTATAAGATGGTTATGAGCAGGTTTAAGCTGGTCCTGAGCAGGTTTTAAGATGGTTTTGAGCTGGTCATTAGCTGTTTATTAGATGGTCATGAGCTGCTTTAAGCTGGTCATGAACTGGTTTTAAGATGGTTATGAGCTGGTTTTAAGATGGTCCTGAGCTGGTTTACAGTGGCCCTGAGCTGGTTTAAGCTGGTCATGAGCTCGGTTAAGATGGTCCTGAGCTGGTTATAAGATGATTATAAGATGATTTAAGCTGTCCTAAAATAGTTCTAATATGGTTATGAACTGGTTTAAGCTGGTCCTGAGCTGATTTTAAGATGATTATAAGCTGATTTAAAATGTCCTAAGCTGGTTTTAAGATGGTTATAAGCTGGTCCTGAGCTGGCTATAAGATGGTCATGAGCTGGTTTTTGTGAGTTTTACAGTGTGGAGAAGCCCTAAAGAGGCCCATCGCCCCTGTTGTAAAAAACAGAATATGCTGGTTAGGTATGTTTTAAAGCACAGCGGCTGGTTTAAGCTGATTTAGGCTGGTCCTAAGTTGGTTTTAATATGGTCCTGAGCTGGTTATAAGATGGTTATGAGCTGGTTTAAGCTGGTCCTGAGCAGGTTTTAAGATGGTTTTGAAATGGTCATGAGCTGGTTATTAGATGGTTATGAGTTGGTTTTAAGATGGTTATGAGTTGGTTTAAGATGGTCCTGAGCGGGTTATGAGCTGGTTATTAGATGGTTATGAGTTGGTTTTAAGATGGTTATGAGTTGGTTTAAGATGGTCCTGAGCGGGTCATGAGCTGGTTATTAGATGGTTATGAGCTGGTTTTAAGATGGTTATGAGTTGGTTTAAGATGGTCCTGAGCGGGTTATGCGCTAATTTAAGCTGGTCCTGAGCTGGTTTTAAGATGATTATAAGCTGATTTAAACTGGTCCTGAGCTGGTTATAAGATGGTTATGAGCTGGGTTAAGATTGTCCTGAGCTGGTTATAAGATGGTTATAAGCTGGTCCTGAGCTGGTTTAAGCTGGTCCTGAGTTTTTAGTGAGTAATCAGCTTGGTGAAAATTACAGTAACTCTGTGTCTGTGACCCATATTTACCAAGCTTTGATGACTGAGGAAATGTTTTTTTTATTTTTATTATTATTATTATTACTACTACTACTACTATCAAAAACATTATTTTGGAAGCTCCAAATCAAATCCATGGCTTCAAAATTAGAGGGGGTTTGTATCACCAAAGGAAAAAAAAAATGCTTAGATCTTCAGAAGAGCACATCTTACTTCCTCCTTATAACCTCAACGCGACTGGGAACCACTGATGTTCAGGCACGTTTTTTCCAAGTGCAACTACTGTATTTTACAAGCCATTATTTCAGTTTGTATAAATAGTCTTTTTCCACTAAGGAGGAGGTTTTGAGCTTTTACAGAAGTTTAAATAATACAAAGCATGATTATAATACAAAGCAAATTATGATATGACCCCTATAACAGTGTGTGTATAAGTCATGCCAGACACAGCACAGGTATTCATTCATTTAAAGTGGTCAGGGTTCACTGGTGTGTGTAGAAATACTCCGGGTCAAAGGCCTTAGAAACATTTGAGCTTAGTGTATATAAACACGATGGGCATCATGTTAGTGTGTTGTGAGAACAGGAAGTGGTTTGGTGGTTTGACAGCACTCACTGGTGGGTATAACACCTCTGTATAGTAGGTGGCCATATGTGGCTCAGGACTTGTTCTTAAAGTACAATGGAAAATTCCACTTCCTCTTAAATTACATTTTCCAACTAGACAGAAGTTTAAGCGACATAACTACAGACATGCATTACTAAAACCAAAACCAAAGGCGTGAACAAAAACTCAATGTGTTTTCTATGACAAAACAAACACATTTCCTCACCAGCTCTCTGTAGAGGGGGTCTAAAGTGAACCAGAGTGCCACAGCACACCGCTGCCCCCTAGTGACCGCTCGCACACCGTGTGGATTCTCACCGCCGGATGAGAACCCCACCATCCGCCCGCATCTGGGTTTCACTGAGGCCTGTGACAGGAAAACAAAACTTTTAAATGCCAAACACTACCTGATTTGAGAGTTGAGCAAAACGTACAGTAATTTTTCCTTACGGTGACAGTCTTAGCGTCCATTTCTGTGAAGATGAATTCTCCGCCATCAAAATCACCGTTTAGATACAGCAGGGCACTGAATGACCAAAAAAAAAAGAGAGAATAAGTATAATTAATATTAATTTCTATAAACATCTATAAATGACAACTGATCAGGCTCACATTTAGTTTGAAGTACATACATTTTACGTACTGAAGAGGGTTTTAAAGTGGTTTTAACACTTGACATCTTACCTATAGTCTCGATAGGTGTAAGCGGGTGGCTCTTTCCAGCACTCATTCGCTTCTGGGTCCAGAAGACAGTTGTCAGCATGTATTGGGTGACTGAGGTCATTTCTGTGGTCCTGCTGACCTGAAAAAAAAACCATACATTTTCTTTCTAAATTATAAAAACGTTATACATCACTACCGAAACAGTGTATGTTTTACTCTATTGGCTGAGACTGATTTTAACTATACCACTACATTTATGATCAGGAAATATTCATGTCACTCTCCCTCTCATATCTACATGGTGAGTAGATACACTGTAAAAAACAACCTATAGAATCTACTCAATAAAATGGGGTAAACTGATGTAACAATTTGCACAGTTTGTTTGGGTAGATTCTATCCTATATATCTGAGTAAAGAATACCTGAATTGATCAGCTAAGACAAACTAAAAAAAGTAGGTAAAGTCTACACAGCAAAAAGCCCAGTATTAAATGAACTTTCCCAATAGTTTGAGTCCATACTCAAGAGTATTAAAATGAACACTGAAGCAGTGTTAGAGTTATTGAGGTAATTAAGTTATTCATTGAGTGGTGATTGACCATTATTAAAGACCTGTGTGATGTTAAAAAGCAGAATCGCCAAAAGGAGAAAATCTAATTTTGTAAGTCACCATTATAGTGGTCAGTGTTAGCATTAGTTTAGCTCTTTACCATTAATTTCTTAACATTAGGTTTTGTTTGGGTGCTCTAATTGAGTTATAACGGTCAGACAAACCAGGAGAAATTAGATTATGTGGTGTTGAACATGCTTTGACAAAGTCATAATGTAATGACCTGAATAACTGAGTTATATTTTATGTTAATTACGCTGGATTAATCAGAGTATTAATTTTCAAGCTTATTTTGACAAAAGTACACACATATTTTAGATATAGACACACAGACATCAACAATCAGCATGAGAATCACAACAATGGTGACCATCAAAAACGTATGTTGTAGCCAATCAAAACTCATCCGTGTCTCCCATCATGCATTGCGGCATGAATAAATTATGAGCTGATTATTTCAGTGATGTTTAGAGTTGATCTGTTTCTGAATATGCTGTTTGTCACCATTGTTGAGATTCATATGCTGATTCCTGATGTCTGTGTGTGCCTGAAAGAGCAACTTTTTAATTTTTTTTTGATCAGAGGAGCTTGTAAAAAGGCCAATAAAAAAAAAAACAAGCTTTATTATTAATTTTTGCTGCTGTGAAACCCCAATGCACTTGTAATAAATAAAGAATATAGAACTGAAAGACTACACTCTAAACGATTCCAGTGGCTCAAATTAAGCTTATTTTAAACCAGAATTATCACCAGTGCATGACTTTTGCTCTTTAGCTTGTCTGGCTGGTTTAGCTAAACAAAACTTAATGCTAAAAAGCTATAGGTCAAGAGCCCAACTAATGCTAACACTGACCACTATAATGGTGACATAAAAATGTTGGTGTCTTCAATCATTTTCAATCACCACTCAATGAATCACTTAATTACCTGATTAGCTTTGACACTGCTTCAGTGTTGATTTTAACACTCTGAGTATGGACTCAAATAAACTCCCGGGAGAGTTCATTTAATACTGCGCTTTTTGCTGTGTAGACTTTACCTACTTTTTTTTTTTTTTTTTCTTAGCTGATAAATTCAGGTATTCTTTACTCAGATATATAGGATAGAATCTACACAAACAAACTGTGTAAATTGTTACATCAGTTTACCCCATTTTATTGAGTAGATTCTTAAATTCAGGTATTCTTTACTCAGATATATAGGATAGAATCTACCCAAACAAACTGAGTGCAAATTGTTACATCAGTTTACCTCATTTTATTGAGTAGATTCTATAGGTTGTTTTTTACAGTGTAGGCCCCAGAGTCTTGAGGTAAATGTGTTCACAAGTCTGAGAAATATGTGTGTAACTTTAAAGAATGTCACTACCGAACACCATTCTTCTATAATTAAACACTTTTTTGGGAGTTATTCCATAACATTTAGTTGTTATATGTGTACAACTGTTCAGGGCTGTGCTAGCTAACCATTTGCTGATTAGCATCTTTGAGGCTAGGTTCAAAAGGTTCTAAAAGGGTCACGACCGAAACATTTGGTGTCGTTTCATTAGTGACATCTTTGTTTTTTTGGGTGGTATCCCATAAAATTGACACTACCGTAACCGTACCGTATTTGTGGGAAATAAACAAATTGCAATTGCGAGTTTACATTTAGCAATTCTGACTTTTTTCCTTAAAACTGAATTTGTGAGATATAAACTTGAAATTCTGAGAAATAAACTTGAAATTCTGAGAAATAAAGTCATAACCCTGCTGAAAAAAATCCAGCATTTGCTGGTTAGGTATGTTTTGGTGCTGTGATGCTGGTTTTAGCTGGTTTATGCTGGTCCTTTGCTGGTTAATGCTGGTCATGTTGCTTGTCAAGGACCAGCATAAACCAGCAAAGGACCAGCATAAACCAGCTAAACTAAACTAAGATGTTATGATAGTGTGAGGTTCAATGTATATTTCAAACTAATGAATCCTTAAGATTGAAATCAGTATGATCAACTTTTTGTCATTTACAAAGAATAATTGAATTTTTAAAATACAACAAATCTCATAAATCGCAGGTTGAAATATTGTTACAATTGTAATTGTTACTGATTTACCTCTGAAAACTTTTGAATAAAATAGAAAAAAATGTCTATATTTATAAATAAGATGTAAGCAAAACCTTAATAGGTAAATATAACCCTTCTAATTAAATTATGTATTACTATGTTTCGGTAGTGAAAAATTTGGCGAGAGACAAATATTTAAAAACTTTCTGAAAATACAATATGAGAATTAACTACACAATTACTAAAAATGCGTACCTTTTTCAAAACGTTATGTGTAGTATTATGTGTAGTATTTTCTGACTTAAAGAATCAAAATGTGGTTTAATCTGAGGTAGAAACTGAGAGCTGAGGTAACGTACCAGATATGGCGGTCCTACACACTAGATGTGTGTATGAGAAATGCAGAGTGGAGTTTAGCATGAAGTATGACTCAACTATCCGCCTGGCCTTCTCGCTGACTTCATAAAAGAGACGGGCACTTTTTAAAGGAACACGTCCCTCGTAGCCATACTGCAAAGATAAATAATGAATAATGAATAATTGATATTATAATAATCAAGACTTTAATTATTCACGACTCCTGGTCCAATCAAAATGTACATACATTTAAAAAAAAAAAAGTCAATTGTAATTATAAACGGTGTTAGTCAGACAGTTCTTACCTTTAACGTTTTCAATACTGTGGCCCCTTCGAATTTCTCATTTGGTGTGTGAGGAGACATTTTCCCCTTGTAGCCGTCGCCAGCTGCAGTGACACTCTAAGGAAATATTGATATAACAACCCTATCAGTCAAAGCACTTAACTGTAAAGTTATAGTACATCTGACAGAACAATTAAATAAAATAATTTGTTTCATACTCTGAGTAGTAGGACATAATAGAAGTTAGACTCTCACGTGTGCCAGATGTTTGAGCTCGGAGCACTCGTTCTCACTGATAACGTCATCAAAAAGCACCCTCTGACTTCCATTCATGGTGTTAGAGTTTTGTACAAGTCGTACATTCTCATACAGCAATGGACCTCCTATATACACACATACAAATGTACACAACCACAAATCTACCTTTAATAACCAATAGAAATGGTAAAACATCTTTAAATGTTAACTAATGCGCTAAACCAGCATTTATATTCATTGAAATTTGCCTTTTTTTTGTAGGTATGATGTGGCATGGTTTGAAAAAGAGCTTACTGAAGCGGATAATGATTTTTGTCTAAGTTATGCTTATGCAGAGCTATGGAAGCCAGTTTCCATCACTGAATAAACAATAAAACAAGTTAATTGTGACTTTTTATCTCACAATTCTGACATTAGAAATGTAAGACACAAACTCGCAATTCTGAGAAATAAAGTCACGCAACTGCAAGTCATTAAGTCAGAATTATGAGGTCTAAACTTGTAATTCTAAAAACATATCAGTCTTTTTTCCCCTCAAAATTGGCTTTTATAACTCACAATTGCGAGTTTATATCTCACGATTCTGAGAAAAGTCAGAATTGAGTTTTTGTTTTGCAATTCTAACTTTATTTCTCGCAATTGTGAGTTTATTTGACAAAATTCTGAGAGAAAAGTTAGAATTGTGAGTTTATATCATGTAATTCTAAGAAAATTCAGAACTGTACATTTGTATCTCGCAAGTATGACTTAATTTCTTGCAATTGTAAGTTTATATCATGAAATTCTGAAAAAAAAATAATAATCTGAATTGTAAGTTTATATCTCGCAATTCTGACTATTTCTCCCAATTGTGAGTTTATATCATGAATTCTGAGGGGGAAAAAACAGAATTAAAAGTTTATATCTCACAATTCTGATTTTATTTCTCGTAGTTGTGAGTTTATATCATGAAATTAGTTTACATCTCACAATTCTGACTTTATTTCTCACAATTGTGAGTTTATATCATGAAATTCTGAAAAAAAAGTCAGAATTGTAAGTTTATATCATGAAATTCTCAGAATAAGTCAGAATTGTTAGTATATCTCACAGTTCTGACTTTATTTCTCACAATTGTGAGTTTACTTCATGAAATTCTAAGAAAATTCAGAACTACGTTTGTATCTCGCAAGTATGACTTAATTTCCTGCAATTGTAAGTTTATATTGTATAATTCTTTTTTTTTTTCTTTTTGAATTTCACGTTTATATCATGAGTTTATATCATGAATTCTGAGGGGGAAAAAAACTGAATTAAAAGTTTATATCTCACAATTCTGACTTTATTTCTCCCAGTTGTGAGTTTATATCATGAAATTAGTTTATATCTCACAATTATGACTTTATTTCTTGCAATTGTGAATTTATATCATGAAATTCTAAGAAAATTCAGAACTGTACATTTGTATCTCGCAAGTATGACTTCAATTCTTGCAATTGTAAGTTTATATCGTGAAATTCTAAAAAAAAAAAAAAAAATCAGAATTATAAGTTTATATTTCGCAATTCTGACTATTTCTCCCAATTGTGAGTTGGGGGGGGGGGGGGGAGCAGAATTAAAAGTTTATATCTCACAATTCTGACTTAATTACTCTCTTTTTTTATTCTTTTGTTCAGTTGTGGAAACAGGCTTCCATAGAGTGCAGCTTCATCTCACCTATTACAATATTTTAAGTTAATTTAAAAGTCAGAAACAGCATATTACCTTCCCGCAGCTCTTGTATCACAGACATTGTGACATTTTTCTTTGTTGATATTGGCACATAGTCCATCCAGCCATCGGTACCAGAAGGAATCCTAAAGACACATTCAGAACATAAGCTCTGAACATTATCATTATGCTTTATTACATTAATAAAAACACCTACCTGTTAGCATCTTCTCTACCGCCCGAACTGCTCCAGTAGTTCTACGGAGAAACAAAAACCAAAAGCATACATTGAAACTCTTTAGTTATGAATAGCTATGTCTTTATGATGGCTTGTTTGATGATCCCACCACAAGGGGGCGATGTAGACTGGCTGTTTAATCTCAAATCGTACAGGAGCACCTGTTCCCTCTCACAGCTGTTACAAGACTGAAACATTTCCTTGCTCATGTTATCGTTCATTCCCAATGCCCACATGGTACATTTGAGCTATTTTACAATATTTAATTCCTCATTGGCATGAATTGTTTTCAAACAGGCTTCCCTGAATTTAAGGTTTGAACCAAGCCATAAATGTAATTTGAAAAACATACATTGGGCTTAAAGTATTTAAAGTAAGTTGGTCTTTTTTTCTTTCAATGTACAAAGCCACAAACCTTTAGACTTTAGACTTTAGAAAGAAAAAAAATGACCGACTTGAGCTTTAGGACACCAGCATCTGAAAGCTAACTCGAAGTTTACGAATAAAGTCTCCAAAAGAAAACATATATAGGGTAAAAAGCAAAGATCCTAGGACCGAGCCTTGTGGCACTCCATACTGAATATTTGTTTATATGTAATTACTAAGAGCAAAACTGATATGATTTCTGATTTATATACATATATATACACACAATAGTGCATTTCGGTAAACTTACCCCTTCAATATAGGGCATTCCAAGATTACTGCTGCCGATGAGGAGCAGGTCTAACTCCTGTTTGTGCCGCCTTAGATACTGTTCAGCTTCCTGTGGAAAAAAAGCATTGTGAGACTTACATGCCGTAGGTTGAAGATTACGGCCTCATTAAACGTCTTATCTAGGACCTGACAAAATAAAAAGTGACCTGAGGGATTGATGACATCTAAAATCAAGCCTGTTCCACAACCTGTGCGATTTTTCTTAGCGTTCTCTGAGACTTTTTATTAGTGGTCTCTGGCAATCGTTTAAAGCGACTTGTTATAGCTGGAGCAAAGTCTGCTGCTTCTAAGTGTGGTGGAGACCACATGAAATGGCAGCCTTGGTGCCCTTTTGGGGAAAGAGTTACGTTGGTAGCATTTGCGGCTTCATGTTCTTCGAATGCAAACAGCTCGCAAATTGTTTCAGGGAGCTTTGCGGTGTTTCGGTGAAGCTTTTCTACTCGGGTCCCTATGCTGTCAGCACAGTATCTCAGCGGTGGGTTAACAAGGTCCCTGAGGAACTAGAAATCGGGCAATCAGATGTGGCAGCAAGCCAGATAGATGGAAACACTCTGCAATGGGGTGGAAAAGAATGCACTTGGTTGTTATGAGCTAAGAACTGAAGGATCTCGCAGTGAAAGACGTATTCAAGCCCTCTGGCACTTGACTTACCAAACTCATGAGGCTTTTACAGTGCTAATAGCTTCCAGGCTTTGCGACGAAAGACTCTTTGGGATGGTTCAAGAGTGTGTGCAGTCACTACTGTACATCTCAAATACCAAACCCACTAAACACATGATTATTCCAGTGTGTTTATGCACACTGGCAACCTGCCAGACTCTGCACTTGGGGAACAAGTCTACAATAGTGATTTCGTAATGGATCTGGACTGGGAAGATCTGGATCTGTTCAAAATTGCTAATAGCGATCCAAGAATCACCATTATGAATCTGAACTTACTCAGTGAGGACTGTTGCTAGTATACAATAAGTTACTTTAAAGACAAGCATCAACTGAAGGGACAAAACTGGGTCTATCTCGGGAGACCCTGAGATAACAATAAATGCCTCAGTAAACACTCAGTCAACTGCATATAATTTTCAAGCGAATTTCCACTTTCATGACTGTCAAATGGCATCTGGTTCAAGCAAATAAGAATGTCCAAGATGAAAAGGAACACAATCGTGGGTTGGTCCCCCCTCAGTCTATTCGAGATCATGTTTCCAGGTGATTCCCCCTGTGGCCTGTTGGTTACGGGGTTAGGTATTAAGACTTACAGCGCATCTGGAAAGTATTTACAATGCTTCACTATTTCCACATTTTGTTATGTTACGTCACATGTACATAAGTTTTCACAGCATATGGTCAATACTTTGTTGAAGCACCTTTGGCACCAATTACAACCTTGAGTCTTTTTGAGAATGATGCTACAAACTTAGCACACCTATTTTTGGGCAGTTTCTCCCATTCTTCTTTGCAGTGCCTCTCAAGCTCCATCAGGTTGGATGGGAAGCATTGCTACGCAGCCATTTTCAGATATCTCCAGAGATGTTCAATCGGGTTCAAGTCTGAGCTCTGACTGGGCCACTCAAGGACATTCACAGAGTTGTCCCGTAGCCACTCTGTTTTTATCTTGGCTGTGTAATTTGGGTCGTTGTCCTGTTAAAAGATGAAACCTTGCCCCAGTCCAGAGTACTCTGGAGCAGGTTTTCATCAAGGATTGATCTTTCCCTCGATCCTGACTAGTCTCCCAGTTCCTGTCACTGAAAAACATCCTCACTGCATGATGCTTCCACCATCATGCTTCACTGTAGGGATGGTATTGGTCAGGTGATGAGCAGTGCCTTGTGGCTTGGTTTGTGCTCTGACATGCACTATTAACTGTGGGACTTTATATACAGTGGGTACGGAAAGTATTCCGACCCCCTTAAATGTTTCACTCTTTGTTATATTGCAGCCATTTGCTGAAATCATTTAAGTTCATTTTTTTCCTCATTAATGTACACACAGCACCCCATATTGACAGAAAAACACAGAATTGTTGACATTTTTGCAGATTTATTAAAAAAGAAAAACTGAAATATCACATGGTCCTAAGTATTCAGACCCTTTGCTCAGTATTTAGTAGAAGCACCCTTTTGATCTAATACAGCCATGAGTCTTTTTGGGAAAGATGCAACAAGTTTTTCACACCTGGATTTGGGGATCCTCTGCCATTCCTAATTGCAGATCCTCTCCAGTTCTGTCAGGTTGGATGGTAAACGTTGGTGGACAGCCATTTTTAGGTCTCTCCAGAGATGCTCAATTGGGTTTAAGTCAGGGCTCTGGCTGGGCCATTCAAGAACAGTCACGGAGTTGTTGTGAAGCCACTCCTTCGTTCTTTTAGCTGTGTGCTTAGGGTCATTGTCTTGTTGGAAGGTAAACCTTTGGCCCAGTCTGAGGTCCTGAGCACTCTGGAGAAGGTTTTTGTCCAGGATATCCCTGTACTTGGCCGCATTCATCTTTCCCTCGATTGTCCCTGCAGCTGAAAAACACCCCCACAGCATGATGCTGCCACCACCATGCTTCACTGTTGGCACTGTATTGGACAGGTGATGAGCAGTGCCTGGTTTTCTCCACACATACCATTTAGAATTAAGGCCAAAAAGTTCTATCTTGGTCTCATCAGACCAGAGAATCTTATTTCTCACCATCTTGGAGTCCTTCATGCGGGCCTTCATGTGTCTTGCACTGAGGAGATTCTTCCGTCGGACCACTCTGCCATAAAGCCCCTACTGGTGGAGGGCTGCAGTGATGGTTGACTTTCTACAACTTTCTCCCATCTCCCGACTGCATCTCTGGAGCTCAGCCACAGTGATCTTTGGGTTCTTCTTTACCTCTCTCACCAAGGCTCTTCTCCCCCGATAGCTCAGTTTGGCCGGACGGCCAGCTCTAGGAAGGGTTCTGGTTGTCCCAAACATCTTCCATTTAAGGATTATGGAGGCCACTGTGCTCTTAGGAACCTTAAGTGCAGTAGAATTTTTTTTGTAACCTTGGCCAGATCTGTGCCTTGCCACAATTCTGTCTCTGAGCTCTTCAGGCAGTTCCTTTGACCTCATGATTCTCATTTGCTCTGACATGCACTGTGAGCTGTAAGGTCTTATATAGACAGGTGTGTGGCTTTCCTAATCAAGTCAAATCAGTATAATCAAACACAGCTGGACTCAAAAGAAGGTGTAGAACCTTCTCAAGGATGATCAGAAGAAATGGACAGCACCTGAGTTAAATATATTTAGTGTCACAGCAAAGGGTCTGAATACTTAGGACCATGTGATATTTCAGTTTTTCTTTTTTAATAAATCTGCAAAAATGTCAACAATTCTGTGTTTTTCTGTCAATATGGGGTGCTGTGTGTACATTAATGAGGAAAAAATGAACTTAAATGATTTCAGCAAATGGCTGCAATATAACAGAAGAGTGAAACATTTAAGGGGGTCTGAATACTTTCCGTACCCACTGTACCTGTAGACAGGTGTGTGCCCTTTCCAAATCATGTCCAATCAACTGAATGTACCACAGGTGGACTCCACACAAGTTGTAGAAACATCTCATAGATGATCAGTGGAAACAAGATTTTTTGAATGTCATGGTGTTTTTTTTTAATGTCGTTTTTTATTTTTAATAAATTTACAAATATTTCAAACAAAAACATTGTCATTATATGATATTGTTTGTAGAATTTGGAGGAAAATAATGAATTTAATCCATTTTGGAATTAGGCTGTAACAGGACAAAATGTGGAAAAAGTAAAGCACTGTGAATCCTTTCCGGATGCACTGTATTAACCTTAGCACAGTCATGAGAGTCTGCAGGGGTCCTCTCCATGACATAATTTCCTGTTTTACTTTTTTCCCTCCTGCTTGTTGCACCCCTGTGTCTCACCTTACGAGGCTGGCCATCATGTCCCAGCACTTCCCTGTAATACTCCACATTCTCAGATATGAACTCTTCACCTTCGTGGAACAGCAGGTAGGTCAACGCGCACTCCAACGCCTCTTCATTCCTCCCAGCTGAACACACAGAGAAAAGAAACCGTTATTAAGCGTTAATGAAGCCACCAGGGCTCTGTTTCTTGGCTCATCTTGGGAGATTATTCATCCTGTGAGGCTGTCTGATTTTTTTGGAGTCATCTTTTCCCACAGTCACGTTTATTTCCTTTTGGAGACCCACATGCTTGGAAACATTTGCATTCCAGGCCAATGACCACAGTGGAACAAACACCGCAGGGATGAGCGAGTGGAAACACACGGCTCTGAGACTTGGAGCAGAGACGGCACTCGCGCAAACACCTGAATGACTTGCCATTTTTTGAACAATAAGCAGCTAAGTATCTGTACAACTTAAATTTCTCATGTCAGAGCTCTTTTTCTGGAGGTGGAAGCGAAAGTTCAGCTTTGACATTTCCAAGAAGAAATCAGTCAAGTCTGAAATATTTATGAGTCTCTCTCTGCTTTAGAGTGAGTAACTTCATGATTAATGAGGTTTTGTCATTTTAAAATAATTTCCAAGGTGCATTTAATCTGATTATAATTACTGCTGACATTTTCTTTCCAATATCGACTATTTCCGCAATTTGACTAATGGAAGTCAGTAGTGTTGTATCCAATATCTTCTATCCTTTGTCCAAGATCCAAGAAGACAATTGGGGTCAGATACAAAATCAAGCCTTATGAGTTTTACTCCAAGACTGTGAAGGTGAGATCATTCATTCAAGCCAGTTTTAACATGTATGGAGGTTTACCTTGGAAATAGGCAAATTGCAGGTAGTCGTAATGCAGTGGAAGGTAGTTTTCCATAGGTGACAGGCGACCAGGTCGTGTGGCCAAATCTCGGACACACTCATGTTGACAGTGAAGAACTTGTGTGTAATGATCTGGAAGACAAAGTTCAACATGATTTAGATGAGGGCTCTTGAATTCAAAACAGCTTGGGGCCAATAGCCAGTTTATATTCTCCATCTTGAACCAGTTACCAGAAAATGTTACAACACATGTACAGATGTTTGAATTTGAACTCTATACAATTACATTTATAAAAACTTAACTTCTCAGTTCTCTAAAATGGGTGTTTTGCAGTGATGCCATAGGAGAGCCATTTTTGGTTCTTCTGAGAACCTTTTCCGTGAACAGTTCTTAAACAATTTTTTCTTATTGTGAAGATCATTTAACATTTTCTTAAGGGCATTAAGACTTGTTTAACTTAATATAACTTGACTCTTATGGAAATATGTAGTAGAAAACCCCCCCAAAATTTACATTTTATACATATTTTGGACTATGGCGGTTATTTCAATGACATGAAACGTTTGCACTCAACTGATACGATGCCACATTGTGCGGCTTTTGGTTGTAAAGGTTGTAACTTTCAATCGAAGGGCAAAAAGTGAAGCCTTCACTGCTTTCCTAGTGATAAGATAAAGAAAAAAGAATGGGAAGATGCCTGTGGATGAATAAAACTTCCTAAAGACCCACGTCTTTGTTCTCTCCACTTTAGTCTTGATGCTTTTGAGGCTTTTAGTCAAACAAAGCTTACAAACATCAGAGACAAGAAACGCTAGATGCCATCCTGGCAGGAAGAAAACATGCCGATGCTTGTCATGACGCAGCAGCAACTGAAGGAATTTTTTCTTCGATATACAGGGGTGTTTAGACTCCTTGTATGGGAAAAATGTATTGTAAGGCATATGGTTTAAGCTTACGCTTATATCCATCACCACCTGTACGTCTTTCAGTAGCTGTGGACATCATATCAGTAGTTTACAATCCAAATTGTGTTGTAGTAAAAATAGCAACAGTTAGCACCAGTAGCTCACAGAATGCAAACATTTCACGTCATTGAAATAATGGCACCACCCATAGTCCAAAATACGCATAAAACGATGTGGATTTTTTAAATGACGTAAATCTTTCATGGGTTTTTTACAACCTATTGCAGTAGGAGACATTATTTACATAATATTAAGCCATAAAAGTCTTAATACCAGGGTTTCCTTTAAAGATCCCAATAAAGAATCTTTTTTTAAGAGTGGAAAAGGGCATTGCGGCAGGATCTACTGGCTTAATAACACATTGCACACTTCTAGTTGATGTAGCTGAGAATGGGATCCAGGCCTTTTCCCAGAGTTCATGGAGTGAGATCATCTAACTGGGATCAAATCAAGGATGCAACCCGAGGTGCTGGTGTATTTCATGTGGAAAAGGTTGATGATTAAATTAAAGAGCTGAGAAGACTTTAAACTCACTTTAAAGGGTTTCATGATAGGGTGGATGGGTAGTAGGCAGACTGTTCCCACATGAGAGTGGTAACAGATTCACAAATTAAAGAGATGAGTATCAAAAGAGGGTTTAACAGGCATATTATTAGATGGAGAGTCCTGTGTCCGTCTATTCATGTAGTCACAAAGGCATACAGCCAGCTCTTGACTTCTTTTGTAAATATAACAATAACCCAGAATCCATGAAAATTGTGAAGAAGCCCAGCCCATCTGCTTTAAAAGACCTTTTGTTAATACAGCCAAAAATGAGTCCATAATTGTAGCACAGTCACTGCATACCGAAAAGTGTCCACTCCCACAATCCCTAAACAATGTTCTCAGTCCAACAAAATACACACATGCTCTCAAATCCTTTCATGCACAAAAACACACCCACAACGAATCGCCCAACGGGCAGAAAATGTCAGTGACATCATCCCGAATATTTTCCAGGGATTCCTTGCTGATTTCTGAGATATGCCATCATGCACAAAACCCCTTGAAGCTAACATCAGAAACACTGACAACTCCAGTGAAGAACAAGTCCCCTCATGACTGGCCAATTCTTCACACTTAGGCCATAAACAAATGTCAAGAGTCATTCACATCCTTCCTTAATCAACAGAATGCAATCAGGAATAATTAAGAACCACTCAATGGCATGCATTGTTTTGTAAGCCAAAAGTTAGAGGGGTGTTATGACACAAGTGTTTGTGAATTATGACTCCCTGCTTGACTTTTATGGGCTTTCGCATGGTTAAAAGATGTCAGTTAGTTATATTAGCTTCATTTATTGCCTATTATGCAACTTGTACAACAATTTTACAGAAATGTGACAACCTAAATTAAAAGCAGCTAAAACTCTTACAGTAGACAGCATTGTGAGACGTGTGTCAATAACTATGAATATGATAAATGAAAATATTGTGATAAATGAAATTCTCTACTACTAGTGTCAGTACTTTAAATGGTTATCTTTTTTTAATTGAGGTCAGCTGGACTGCATGTGGCCTGCCAAATTTCAAATAGTACTCTTGTTTTGAGCAGGAATGCAATCCAGACAAAACATGGCTCATGGTATGCATGCTTAAAAGACATAAGCCAGTTTTTCTCGTGTAACTTCACAGGCTAAAGTTTAAACGAGCAGCTTCCGTATTGATAAATAATAAATCATAAATTCAGCTTTGAACCAAAGAAGCTTTTCAAGTTGTAAGTTTCACGTGCAAAACATTCTATAAGGTAGTCGTATGTCACACTGTTTGAAGCCGTTCTTTGTTTTCCTATCATGAACTGCCTGTCAGACACAACAATAACAGTTTGTACTTTAAACTTAGGTCAAACACTTGTATCTCCTGCCTTCTCAGAAAAGACTTACATAGAGGTCAGAGAACGGGGAGATCTCCATTTCTGGAAACATGAACAACTCTAAAAACATAAGAAAGTCCCAAAGAACCACTTGAGAATGGAAAATTCCCAGACCCTTCTCAAGATGATAGCTTTACCACATCAGGAGGAAGCAGAAAAGCTCTGAGTACAAAAGCATGTGTACCTGACATTAGCTCGTAGAGGTTGTATTTATACAAGACATGACTCTGCTCCTCATAGTGCTGCGGTCCTTCACAGAGGGACCGACACTCCACATCGGCACGGTAATACTCAGTCAGAGCCTCTTCGAAGAGCACCACGGACTCTTCGTAGTTGCCTTTGTCGTAGAGCTTCACCCCAGCAAAGAAGGCTCTCTGTAAATAGAAAAGTGATACTAAACTTGGTGTTTCAGGATTTTGTAGGGTGTTCTTGAAGGTTCAAGAAGATTCAAACAGTGCTGTAATTGAGGTCGGCAGTCACTAGCTATGTTTCCATAACTGTTTTTATGCGCATTTATATAACTCTAGTACTCTGTGATGTTTTAAAATAACGTACCATGTGTACTACACCTATACCTACATGATAGTATGAACAAAAGCAAATATGATGCCAAAGCGCAATCATAAGCATGCCATTTTAGCTTGTTTTTCTAACTCATCTTTCAACTCTTTCATCGTGAGTCATGTTTTTGATGGGATTTGTACCAAAAGATTCCGTATATCTCCGTATAAGTCCAATTCCCTGCGGGCTGAGCTACTGAGCAAGCTTTTTACATATGGAGCTGTAATCATAACTGTGTATGAAAACGATTACAAGTGCTCGCTGTTTTACCGCCTCTATTTTGCTCTTTTTGACTCGTTTGATAAAAACGGTGCTTATTTGCACATGTTTTATGCAATATTCCAATTTTGTGCAAAGTTAAACTCGCAACTTTGGATGGAAACCCAGCTACTTACCTGATGTGTGCGGGATTCTCGATCAATGAAGTGTTCCTCATTTACACCCTTCTCTGCTTTGTACTGCTCTAGGTCCTCTCCCATCTCCACATGCTCAGGATTGGCCTGGAAATACGTATGAGCAGCAGATGCAGCTTTGTCCAGTTGCCCGAGCTGTTTTGAAGAAAAAAACAGAAACGATTGAAAATATTAACTTTGGAGGCCCTCTCTTGGCACGGTTTTGAGTTCTACAGCCCAAATATTGAGATAAAGTTGTAATCGCAAGTCATATAAATTAAATTACATGTACGAACATTACCACACCATGTGCCTATTACAACAATCTTTAAACAAATCATTATCAGAATTAAAAGAAATGGTTGAAAATATATATTTTTTGTGTGTGTGTTGAAGAACATAGTATCGCCAATTTGGACAAGCACAAAATCCATTCTGGTATGAACTGGTCTTTTCAGCAGGGAAGCTCCTTTTGGCCTTTGAAAGGGATTATGGATTTGAATAAATAAACCATAGACTGTTTAAATCATATAATTCCAGTGAATTCTGCTTCATCATTAGAGGAAAAAATGTCAAAACAAGTCTACGGAAGCAGTCAGCTTTTGTTTTTTCGGCCATTATGAATTGCAGGCCTCAAATCTGTTCAGCAGATCTTGGATTGGCATCAGTTTCTTTAATCCTTACTAGGAACAATTTTACGATAAGAACTCTGTCCTCATAATTGCAATGTGCAAGTTAGTTGGTACAAGCCTAAAACAAAGTTAATGATGATTCACAGGAAAAAAAAAAACACAGCAAGAATCGCATGGATCTTCTAGAGATACATTAAAAGGCTATCAGAATCAAGGCT
This sequence comes from Garra rufa, assembly GCF_049309525.1. Taxonomy (NCBI): domain Eukaryota; kingdom Metazoa; phylum Chordata; class Actinopteri; order Cypriniformes; family Cyprinidae; genus Garra; species Garra rufa. The sequence continues at coordinate 33,196,992 of NC_133367.1, read as the reverse complement.
TCAAATAGATTTTTAGCAAACAAGTTGCATGGACCACATTAAACAGTGCTTTGTTATTCTTTCTGAACATCCCTTGGCCACTATTTGCTTTTGTTGTATAGAAAAAAAGTAGCTTAAGCATTTCTCGAAATATCTTCTCGTGTATTCCACAGAACAAAGTCATACAAGTTTGCTACGACGCAAAGAACCTTCATGGAACCATGAAGAACATCTATGGAACCTTTACATTGTACAAAAGATTCTGGCTTCCAAGAGGTTCATGTCTTTCTTTCTTCAGTTGAAAAGAAATTAAGGTTTTTGAGGAAAACATTGCAGGATTTTTCTCCATATAGTGGACATCAATGGGGATCAAAGGGTTGAAGGTACAAACTGAAGTCCACTATATGGAGAAAAATCCTGGAATGTTCTCATCAAAAACCTTAAAAACCAAGAAAGATATGATGATGTTGGGTTAGTAAATTATCAGTATTTTTATTCTGGAGGTGAACTAATACTTTAAGAACTGTTCCCTCAAAGGTTCTTCGAGGAAATTATTTTTCTATTGCGTCGCTATACGAAAACCACCCTCCGAAACCTTTATTTTAAAGAGTATAGAACAATGTTATGGAGCTCCTGCTGTCTCCAGATAAAACCATACAGTAGATGGACGACTGCACAGTGGAAAAGATGATCCCGAATGAACCGCCTCCCTTTTTTCCTTGTCTTTTGCGACTATGCCAAGGTTTGGTCTTTTATGTTAGGGAAGGCTAACGGCTTAGAAGGATATGCTTGGTTACCTCTGAAAGGCCAAAGAGCAAGCTGGCGTCGACTGCATTCCTGCGTCTTCTTTCTACCTCCCCCTCATTCACACACACCCACACTCCCTTGTGTCCCAGCTGCGAATGGATCGCAAAGACCCTGATTGGATATACAGTAGGGGGTATTTTTGTATCCCATCCAAATGCTGACTTGTCTGATTTTCTTCTAAAGCAGTTTAGATTCCAGGAGCTCAAGCCAAAACTCGACTTGGGCCCTCAGAAACGACTGTGATGTTCAGTCACCTGGTGTGTTTATCTCATGCGCTACAGTAGCGTATCAAAAAATCCCCATGCCCCGACAAATCCTGTAATCGTTACAGAACAGTGACCAAAGAGTTCACAAGAGGTGACTGGAAAATGGCCCAGCTAGACACAAAAGCTCAAATACAGCTGGGATTTAGTCCGGCTGAGTGCATTGTCTGCTTACATTCATACATACAGCTCATGCAGCTGTCTTATTTACCAAAAATGCGACAGTTCTCAGACTTCAAAACTACCAAGTTTATTGGCAATTATGCGTTTGATGTTCCTGTATAAAATCGTTGCCTCAGAAATGTTTGTAATGTTTGACTCTGCTGAAGACCTGCTGGACAAAGGCATAGCTGTTTTACAACCGTCATATATTAAGCGAATAAATGTTTCGAAGCAGCTAATTTTCTTTGTGGTGTAATAGGCAGTAGCTCATTGTCATTTAAAGAGACATGAACCGAAATGGGTTGCTGTGAACAGAGCTGTAGGTAAAAATGTGTTGTTTTATATTACTATTGAGGGATTTTAACCAAAGTGTGTTACAGAAATTTCATGAAGACCCTAAAGAATCATACCAACTTTGGGCTAACATAACCTAACATCCAACCTACAGTAACTTAACATAACCTAACATATAACCTATAACATATAAGCTAACCTAACATAACATCCAGCCTACAGTAACATACATTAACATAAGATAACATAACCTAACATCCAACCAAACATAACCTAACCAACCTATTGTACATACCATAACCTAACATAACATGCAACCTAACATATCCTAACATCCAACCTACAGTAACATAACATAATCTAACATAAACCTAACATCCAACCTACAGTAACACAACCTAACATATGACATAACATATAACCGAACACAACATAACCCATAACATAAAATCTAACATAACCTAGCATCCAACCCAATATAACATCTAAGCTAACATAACCTAACATCCAACCCAACATAACCTCATATACAAGCTACAGTAACATAACATCTAAGCTGACCTTAGCGCTGGACACATGCTGCATGTTAGCTATGATTTGACGGTTTTTGTTGTAGACATTGGCTTAATTAGCATGACTGAAACTGTAGCTGATTTAATATCTAAACCAAGACCTGACTCTCTTTGACCATGTTTCTAGTGAGTCCTGTGAAGACATATTTTAGTTAACTTCTAAATTACTTCAACAGATGGTTTTACAGCTGCAATGCTCATTTCACACACACACACACACACACACACACACACACACACACACACACACACACACACACACACACACACACACACACACACACACACACACACACACACAAACACTTACACACAAATCCACAGTGTTGGCTTTACCAGATTTACTCAGCAAACCCATTACATCAAAAATTTAGTATGCGTAAAACGATTTTCCTTTTATTTTATATCAAACGGATACACCCCACAGAAGAACACAGTGCGCAAGACTTTGAAAAGAGTAAAAATCCAACGACATTAACTAGTAGTTTATTTCTAATTGCATAAACAGTCTTCAGCTATCATTTGTGCTTTTGGGGTAAATATTTTCCAGAGTGAGCACCTGTGGCCCTCGTAACTGCTCTTTAATATACACCACTAGTTTTTTTTCCCCTGCATCTCCAGCCAGAGTTTACAAACCATTTACTTACTGGCTGTAAAAAAGAAAAACACACCGTTTGATGTGGGATACAGTCGTAGCCAAGACGAGCCCCATTTATGCTTTTCTCTAGGCAAAGAATGTCAACAACATGTTGATGGAACTGTAGATACTTTTATGTTCTAAAAAATCATGTTGTTTGGTAGAGATCAACTACAAACATTCAGAGCTTTAAACAATGTGTTTAGGTTTTAACAAGAAAAGAGAACATTATTAATGTGCTTTCATTGGATTAGGTAAAGTCTATTAAATGTATCTTTTTGGATGTAAGCTCAATTTTGTCCGTCATGTAGCAAACACAGACTTATTATTTAATGTGTAATCTAAGGATAAGCAAATATTCAAGCAGAACGGTTCAATCTGCAACTAATAAATCCAGTGTGCTGTATATTGACTGAAGCAGAGGTGTTGGCTTCAAGCTGAAAACTGCCATTTCCCTGGTTTCACTCAACACTAAGCAATAGAGAAACCACAAGAATCTGTGCAAATGCACTAAAGTGATTGTTAAATTTGCATAGTATGTTTTATTCGCACATCTATTTTAAGTATAGCTGCTTTCTAGTAAAATACAAGCCTTCCTAAAACTATAAAGGCAACATGTGATTTCTGCTCCACTAGTATGACCAAATTTTCCAGAATCCGCTTCAAAAACATATTTCTGCCCAAAACTAAGTAGATGACAGGGTGAATTAACTGAGCTATTGTGGAACAAACAGCTGTTACAAACATATCACATTTTCTTCCACTCACAAGGTCTCAACTAACAGAAAAATCACTCTGGAAAGCACAACCAATTTATTCCAAGTATCCCATGTTGACCTGTCTTTCTTCATGGCAGTTAAACCTCAAAAGCCAAGCGGCTTTGGGGCACGTACAACACGTGCTGTGGAAAACAGTCCAGACTTGTGGGAATCCTTTGGATGATGTCATCCGTCTGGGGTGTGGCCTTCTCACACCTCCATTAGTGCCGACACACTAGCCCTTTCTCTGTGGCCCGGTTACACCCACTCAACACACGTGTTGGTTTAATAAGGTAATGTCTGAGGAATGTCTTTAAAGCAGGCTGGAACAGACAGCCTCTTTCATTAATGCAAAGACATGGGATAGTTGGAAAAAAGTAAAAATAGGCCTACAATAATCCGGCTACTGTACGCTACCGCTGAATGGAAGTCTGTGTTTGTGGGGTCTGGGTTTCAAAGGGTTTCTTTGGTCGTTCCTAGCTTAGATGAGGTGTTTGACTGTAGTTGATTCGTTTGTACGTAATTAGAGGGGAAATCAAAAGATTAAAAGTTAGATTAAAGATCAGGACTAACATGTTAGACTTTCTGTTTGGTAAAGAGTACTTTGTTGTGTCTGAAAGAAAACCCTCAGACAAAAACTCTTTGAAATGCATCTTTCTTGGTAACAGGGGCATAAAAGAGTAGGTAAAAAGTACCCAGATGACCTACTATTTCTGGCGTGATTCTAAAGTACGTATACGATGGACACTTTACTACCCCATGAGGTCACGGGAGAGAATTTACAAATAGCAGTGATGTGACACAACTGATGCTGGTAGGGCAAAAAGAGTACGTTCAGGGGTGACCAAATTCGGTAGAGGGCCTAGAGGGCAAATTTCCTGCTGAGTTTAGCCCCAGCCAGCTCCAAAACACCTGCCTGGGTCGCTCACATGCTCCAACTGAAGAGATTCGTAATACTTGGAGAAAGTTATCTGTTAGCATTCTTGTTCTTACAGCATAGGGGTCTCCAAACCTGTTCTTAGCTCCAACCAGCTCCAAAACACCTGCCTGGAAGCTTCTAGTATGCCTAGTTAGACCTTGATTAGCAGGATCAGGTGTGTTTAAGTGAGGTTGGAGCTAAACTCAGCAGAGCAATGGCCCACCAGGACCCAGTTTGGACACCCCTGATATAGAACATACTCTTTTTGCAGTCGCAAAGTAATTATTTGTTCAAAAAAGTACCTACTCATGAGAGTATGCGATTTTGGACAGTTGTCGCCTGCAGGGTCACTCAAGTGCTCCATCTAAGAAGATTCTTAATACTTGAAGAAGGCTATCTGTTAGCATTCTTGTTCTTATAGCACAGGGGTGTCCAAATCTGTTCTTGGAGGGTCACTGTCCTGCAGAGTTTAGCTCCAACCAGCTCCAAAACACCTGCCTGGAAACTCCTAGTATGCCTAGTTAGACCTTGATTAGCTTGTTCAGGAGTGTTTGAGTCAGGTTAGAGCTAAACTCTGCAGGACAATGGCCCACCAGGACCAAGTTTGAACACCCTTGAAATTACTCTTTTTGCAGTCGCAAAGTAATTACTCATTCAAAAAAGTACCTACTCAGAGTATGCGATTTTGGACAGTTGTCACCTGCAGGGTCACTCAAGTGCTCCATCTAAGAAGATTCTTAATACTTGGAGAAGGCTATCTGTTAGCATTCTTGTTCTTTTAGCACAGGGGTATCCAAACCTGTTTTAGAGGGTTTAGAGGGTTACTGTTCTGCAAAGTTTAGCTCCAACCAGCTCCAAAACACCTGCCTGGAAGCTTCTAGTATGCCTAGTTAGACCTTGATTAGCTGGTTCAGGTGCTTTTAAGTGAGGTTGGAGCTAAACTCAGCAGAACAATGGCCCTCCAGGACCCATTTTGGACACCCCTGATATAGAACATACTCTTTTTGCAGTCGCAAAGTAATTGCTTATTCAAAAAAAGTACCTATTCATGAGAGTATGATATTTTGGACAGTTGTCGCCTGCAGGGTCACTCACATGCTCCAACTAAGAAGATTCTTAATACTTGGAGAAGGCTATCTGTTAGCATTCCCGTTCTTATAGCACAGGGGTGTCCAAACCTGTTCCTGGATGGGCCACTGTCCTGCAGAGTTTAGCTCCAACCAGCTCCAAAACACCTGCCTGGAAGCTTCTAGTATGCCTAGTTAGACCTTGATTAGCTGGTTCAGGTGCGTTTAAGTGAGGTTGGAGCTAAACTCAGCAGAACAATGGCCCTCCAGGACCCATTTTGGACACCCCTGATATAGAACATACTCTTTTTGCAGTCGCAAAGTAATTGCTTATTCAAAAAAAGTACCTACTCATTAGAGTATGTGATTTTGGACACAGCTGTGGCCTGCAGGGTCGCTCACATGCTCCAAGTGAGGAGATTCAAAATACTTGGAGAAAGCTATCTGTTAGCATTTCTGTTCTTATAGCACAAGGGTGTCCAAACCTGTTCCTGGAGGGTCACTGTCCTGCAGAGTTTAGCTCCAACCAGATCTAAAACACCTGCCTGGAAGCTCCTAGTATGCCTAGTTAGACCTTGACCTAGCTGGTTCAGGTGTGTTTTAGTTGGAGCTAAAATCTGCAGGATGTTGGCTCTCTATAAACAGGATTGGACACCCCGTCATGGAAGTTTCTCAGCTGTATCCCTCATTTATCTTCAGGTTTACCTTTTCCAAACCTATCCCACAATTTCCTTTCACTTCCCCAATTCTAGCAATCCTATTAAAGGCTTAAAAAGTATCAGCTCTATAACTCATGACAGGCCACTCTCCTAAATCTTCCAACCTTCCCTTGCCTGCTGCATCAGGAGAGATGGTTTTGTTTTACGGTTTGACGTGCAACTTGAGTTGAAATCCTCTTGAAACATTCAGGCTTCACTTGATTTTAGCCCCACGCCTATGCAGCCCAAAAATTTGATGAATGCACACAGTTAATAGTCCTCAACATCTTCTGTTCCAGCACCTCGTCTTTCAAGTCACTCTGTGGGATCTCTTGGCCCAGAGCGGAGGAGTGAGTCAGCCCTCCCTCCACATCCTCCACATTCCTGCAGAGCCCTCGGCCTGAGAGAGGGCAGCTCTCTAGGATCAATGCTCCCGGAATCATGCTGGCCTCCTAATGACCAGACTCCCCGCCGGGGAGAGCAACATTTGATCAAAAAACAACCTAATTTATCTTTTGTTCAAATATGAGCCTGATGTGAACTTACTGTCACCCCCCTTCATGTGCTTTTCACGAGCTAAAGTTTTATCCAATATACATCACAAAGAACTTTTTTTCTGATGATGTTTACGAATGAGTTCCTTTAGAGGTCAAAGAGCCCATTACAGCTCTTGTTCCAGTGAGGCATATTAGTTCTGCTATTGCGCTGTTTAAACGCATGGATTGGAAACAGAGTGGAATGGGAGGAGCTGTACTAAAGAGTTAAATCTAAAGCAGGCCTGGACTTTGTTCACGTACAACAGAGCTTTATAACAGAGGCACTGGTATCAGAGTGCCTTTACAAGGCTGCCTTTCATTCTCCCATGAATGCACCAGCACCCTTGATTTTCCTCCCTGGAGGTCTGCGCACTGTATTTTGTCATGTTGCAGATGCCCATCTGCATCTGTAGCTCTGTACTTGCTACAGGTTACTGTACTGGCTCTGTCAGGTGTGAACATTTCTGAACAGCCCTCATAGGGGCCCCCAATGAATTCTGGGAACCCTGAGGTTCTAAGTACCAAGTGATGAGTGATTTGTCCTCTGTGCCAACAAGTTAATGCAAACTCAAAGTGCACCCCAGGCAAGGGAGTTTTTTCTCACTTTTTATCATTTGACAAAAGAAAATTGTTAAAAGTTTTGGCAGTTGTCAATGTTACTCCTATTTTGTTTGCTTTAAAGATTTTCGCAAAGCAACATAAACATCCTGTCAGACTGAAAAGCTTAGTAAATCTGATTGATGTTCAAAGAGTTAAGCCCGTTTTCAACTTCCCACGCACTCGATATTGTGGGCACGATGCAGCAAGTTTTTTAGCGACAAATTATTTGCTTGTCCGCACTGAATGTGAAACTGCTGTGCGTGTAACAAAACTAATCAGAACAGATTTGATGTTTAATAGAGCGCAACAGTGATTTCTGTGGCGGCTTTAGTCCTGGAAATATTCCTACCATTCACTTTTTTTCTACAGGGATTTTTTTTTAAAAAAAAAAGGTGTTTGTTATAACCCATGAACCAAACCAACTAGGATTCGGTGAATCGCAACATTACAAACTTTGATTTGAACCAAAAATCTTGGAACATTTTAGCATGGTAATGGATATAACAATGTTAATGTTTTTAGCCTTTGGTGGAATAGATCTGCTATACTGCTGAATTGCTGCTGCTGTTGGATATTGTTTTTTTTTAGGCGTTTTTGTATTTTTCTTGATAGAACAGTAGAGATCTGTGATTGTGAGAGAGAGGGGGGGTACAGGATTGGGAAAGGTCCACGAGGCGGGATTTGAACTCAGGACACCCAAAGCACAACTGCGGCATATGCCAATGGTTATTGTTTTTGTTGTAGATTAATTCTGCTGCTGCAAAGCAAGTACAGGAACTTGCTACTGCCAATGAATATATGCCGATACGCTGCTGTGAGTATTTAAGACTGCTGCTGCACGACTAGCATATATAATAACCTGTAGCAGATCTATACAGGTGGAGCTGGGGAGGTGGATGGTTACAGAAGAACTCTAATTAATGATAACCAGCCATTTAAATGTAGAGCAGCAAGCTCACTGGCTGCGTATGCAACATGAACCAACCAGCTTGTGCCAAATATTTAACGCTGTGAATATAATCAGTTTGAGTTAACGACCCATCAGCTTCTGCCATCTAGAGTTTCAGGACAGAACTTGGCATTTATTGCGAAATGCACATACAAATATTAGTGTTTTGATTGACTATGCTATTCACAGTTTTTGCAATTGATGCAATTGATGCAATTTATTTGTTGCAATTCTCTCATTGGTGGAAATCTCTCTCTTGAATTATGGGTAATGTAGTTTTTCCCACCTGGAAATCCACTGTTGAACATGATTATTTAAAAAATGAGTTTAAATAATGAAGGCTGATGGGTCAGAAAGCTCTCAGACTTCATCAAAAATATCTTTATTTGTGTTCTTAAGATAAACAAAGGTCTTGTTTGGAATGACAGGGTACTAATTAATAAGAGAATTTTTGGGTGAACTATCCCTTTCATCTTTACCAGGCTAAAATATGAGGTTTGTAAAATGTTTAGTGTTACGAGGTTTGGAAAACCTAGCTGTTTGTTGGTTTATTGCAACGTTTGCACAGGCCAACACTAAATGCATCCAAAGTGCACCAAGCGTGGCTCCTCGTTTCGGATCACAGCATGAGGCAGGTTAATTAACCCAGGGAGACCGGCGAAGGAGGTGCAGGGGCCTGTTATCTTTGGAGTAGTGAAGTGCTTAATTTTTGACAGTAGCCTGGCTAGCAGCACTCCTGGCAGATCACTGTGGTGAGCGCGCCAAGTAGAAGCCCCCTTCAGCCCGGAAGCTGCCAAGAGCATCTCCCACTGAGACCCATCCTGGCCCCCCACTGAAGAAAACACCCACTGTACTTCGACAAATGGGAATAAATTGCTTTCTTGGGGGCGTTCAGGGAGGTGACCTCATTCTGAGATGGGTTGACTGTTTTATTAAACTCTGTTGACTGTTATTAATTCGTTTTTTTATTATTATCCTAGGGAGGTTCTGCTGGAACGAACATTTGTTTTCAAGTTCCACTTACTGTGCAAAGTTTCTGACCAAGAGGAAGATCAATCAAATCAATGAATCATTGAAAGTTACGAATATACAATAAATTCTAAACAACCAAATTTCAGTAAAAACAGACCTCGACAACAGAAGTGGTTGTTAGCACATTGTTAGTGCGTTCTGGGTGGTTGCTAAAGCATTACTGAATAATACTTACATCTTGAAGGTTGAGGGGTCAGTGTAGCCACATCTTCTGCCTGCCTTCACACCCACTCAGCAAATACACTGATTTATGACTGATGGCAAGTGGTTTATTTAATAACACTTTGGCTGAGAAGGTGTTTCCAAACCAAATCAGCTGCACATAAATTACAGCTACAACTGAAGCCAAGCACTGCATATTACCAAGTAAACAGCTGATGTAAAAGTACAAACTAAAGGAAATTGTTTTTCAGGACAAAAACACAACCAAAAAACAAACTCTGCTCTTCTAATGTCTTTCTAAGACCAAAATGTTACAAAATAATAGGCCGTTTAATGCTATATAGTGCCTAACCCAAAATGGATAGATAGATGTATTAAATAGATGTATTTTTTATCTATAATTTTATTCAGTTATGAAGAAAAACGTTTCCTTGCCTGTTACATCATATTGTTACATAGGTGTTCAAATGCACTGAAGCAAAATTCAAAAATATTTAGACATGCTAACAAGCCATGCTAACAGCTAACCAACCAGACACCATTTTATGGAAGCCTGTTTCTGCCACTGAATTAAAAAAAAGGTAATTGCGACTTTTTATTTCACAATTCTGACTTTTTATTTAAAACTAACACTAGCTACTCCGTTCTTGTTGTTTTCTATCTATTTTTAGGCCTCCAACACTAGCTTGCTTTTTTTTTATTATTCTATTTTCTTTTTATTTATTATATAATAAAAAAAGCTTGATACGTGTACTGCGTTAGGCTAAATGAGACTTGTCATAGCGATTGCACGTTATTGCTCTTTTGTTGTTTTTGATCACTTCCATTGTCCACTTTTGTGTTCGCAATTGCTAGTTTATATCTCACAATTCTAAGAAAAAATTCAAAATTGTGTGAAAAAACAATCAATTGTGAGATATAAATGTGCAATTGCAAGAAAAATGTCAGAATTGTGAGATGTTCGCATTTGCAAGAAAAAACAGAATTGTAAAGTCACACAATTCTGACTTTATAACATGTAATTGCAAGTTTATATCTTAATTCTGACTTAACTTGCAATTGCAAGTATTTTTCCCCTCAAAATTGGACTTTCTAACATCACAATTCTGAGAAAAAAAATGTAATTACAAGATATAAACTCGCAATTGCGCGAAATAAGTCAAATTGCGAGATACAAACTTTATTTTTATCACGCAATTTTGACTTTATAACTTGTAACTGTGAGTTTATATCTCACAATTCTGTTATAAAGTCAGATTTGCGTGATTAAAATCTCTCAATTCTGACTTTTTTCTCAAATGCAAGGTTATATCTCACAATTCTGAGAAAAAAGTCAGAAATGAGATATAAACACGCAATTACATACCAGTCTTTTTTCCCCTCAAAACTGGACTTTCTAACTTGCAATTGCGAGTTTACATCTCATAATTCTAAAAAGTCAGAACTGTGTGGAAAAAAATCTGAATTGCGAGATATAAACATGAAATTGCGAGAGAAAAAAAAACATTCGTATGTACTCCTAACTGAATTAAACCTAAGTACATGTACACAAAATCACTAGATAAAAAGCATATTCTACAAAAAAAAAAAAAAAAATCGAAAACCAACAAGACCAACAAAATCACTGTCCAGTTTTAATGTCAAAACTTGGAAAGTTATCGAGAACAGCTGACTAAAATGTCAATAATGGTGTTTATATGCAAAATTATAAAAATGGACAACACAACAAGTCAAGAGATTTTGAAAATACCATCTAGTTTTAACATTAAAACATATAGACATTAAATTACCTGACTAAATATCAATCATGGTGTTTACACACAAAGCAAACATCATGTACCATGCACAAATAGGTTTCAGGCAAGTTTTGCTTTAATTGTTGACCTTTCCATAACAAAAGAGCAATGTTCAAGACATTTACATGACCTTAACACAACGTTGGCTGCATTCAGTGAAAGCAAGTGCAAAATCCACTCAAACCACAGGAGATCTGGTGTGATTGCCAACTACAGAATCAACCTTGTGAGAATGAGAGAGATGGGAAAATGAGCCGAAATAACGAAAACAGCAGTGCTCCCCTGACCTCTACACTGCCAGAAATGGGTCAGATCAAAGGGCGCAAGCTAACTTTGGCCTGCCATGTATTTATGAGAGGCGAAGGACATGATAATGAAGGGCTAGGGCTCGAGAGGGCCAGTGGAAACACAACAGGTCATCTCTGATTACACTCTATGGGTCAGGGGGTCCTAAACCCGCTGGGTGATGACCTCACTGTCAGGCAGGCAGCCTTGGCCGGTGCCACGAGTCTGTAGTAGTCAGGATTCCATGGACGTTTGATCTGGGATGGTTGCGAAAATGTCAAAGATCATGCTTGGCAGGATCTGACACACTCCTCTTGCATAAACGTGTGGAAAGACAATTGCACCGAGTCTGACCACCCGGAATGTAGCAAAGTGAAAAAAGGATCAAAACAGCTGGTTTCCAAATAATTTGTTCAATGAAAATAGACATTTAGCAGATGCTTGCATACAAATAACCTCATGTGTTTACAACTGCACTCTAAGACTAAAGAGTTATGAAGGCCTAAAGGGATAGTTTAACCAAAAATGAAAATTCGGTCAACAATTACTCACCCTCATGTCGTTCCAAACCCGTAAGACCTTTGTTCATCTTCAGAACACAAATTAAGATATTTGTAATGAAATTCAAAAGCTTTCAGACCCTGCATACAAAGTTCAAGATCCAAAAAAGTAGTAACTATCTTAAAATTGACAAATTTTCATTTCATCCTCCAAAACAAACCTAGAATAACTGACAAATCTCAACAACACTTCATACACTCTTGAAAATAAAGGTTCTTCACGATGCCATAGAAGAACCTTTTTGTCTAAATGGTTTCATAAAGAACCTTAAACATCTGAAGAACCTTTCTGTTTCACAAAAGGTGCTTTGTGGCAAAAGAACATTCTTCAGATTATAAAAAGGTAAGAAAGAGATGCTTCTTTAAAGAACCTTTGACCGAATGGTTCTTTATAGGAACAAAAATGGTTCTTCTAATCTATGGCATCGCTTGAGGAACCTTTTTAAAGCACCTTTATTTTTAAATGTGTAGATGGAAAGCTTAAGTGAATCCTGAGGATGACGAAGTCACATAAGGGATATATATATATTCTCAGCTATTGCTTGATGTACAAAATATGCCTTTGTTCATCTTCAGAACACAAAGAAGATATTTTATTGAAATTCAAAAGCTTTCGGACCCTGCACATCACGTTCAAGACCCAGAAAGGTAGCAACTACCTTAAAATTGACAAATTTTCATTTCACCCTTTCAAGACAAACCTCAACAACACTTCATACACTCTTGAAAATAAAGGTTCTTCACGATGCCATAGAAGAACTTTGTCTAAATGGTTTCATAAAGAACCTTAAACATCTGAAGAACCTTTCTGTTTCACAAAAGGTGCTTTGTGGCAAAAGAACATTCTTCAGATTATAAAAAGGTAAGAAAGAGATGCTTCTTTAAGGAACCTTTGACTGAATGGTTCTTTATAGGAACAAAAATGGTTCTTCTAATCTATGGCATCGCTTGAGGAACCTTTTTAAAGCACCTTTATTTTTAAATGTGTAGATGGAAAGCTCAAGTGAATCCAGAGGACGACAAAGCCACATAAGGGATATATATTCTCAGCTAATGCTTGATATACAAAATATGCCTTTGTTCATCTTCAGAACACAAATTAAGATATTTTAATGAAATTCAAAAGCTTTCGGACCCTGCATACCACGTTCAAGACCTAGAAAGGTAGTAACTACCTTAAAATTGACAAATTTTTATTTCATCCTCTAAAACAAACCCAGAATAACTGACAAACCTCAACAACACTTCGTACACTCTTAAAAGGTTCTTCACGATGCCATAGAAGAACCTTTTTTGTCTAAATGGTTTCATAAAGAACCTTAAACATCTGAAGAACCTTTCTGTTTCACAAAAGGTGCTTTGTGGCAAAAGAACATTCTTCAGATTATAAAAAGGTAAGAAAGAGATGCTTCTTTAAAGAACCTTTGACCGAATGGTTCTTTATAGGAACAAAAATGGTTCTTCTAATCTATGGCATCTCTTGAGGAACCTTTTTAAAGCACCTTTATTTTTAAGAGTTTAGATGGAAAGCTTAAGTGAATCCAGAGGATGACGAAGCCACATAAGGGATATATATTCTCAGCTAATGCTTGATGTACAAAATATGCCTTTGTTCATCTTCAGAACACAAATTAAGATGTTTTTAATGAAATTCAAAAGCTTTCGGACCCTGCATACCACATTCAAAACCCAGAAAGGTAGTGACTACCTTAAAATTGACAAATATTCATTTCATCCTCCAAAACAAACCCAGAATAACTGACAAATCTCAACAACACTTCATACACTCTTGAAAATAAAGGTTATTCACGATGCCATAGAAGAACCTTTTTGTCTAAATGGTTTCATAAAGAACCTTAAACATCTGAAGAACCTTTCTGTTTCACAAAAGGTGCTTTGTGGCAAAAGAACATTCTTCAGATTATAAAAAGGTAAGAAAGAGATGCTTCTTTAAAGAACCTTTGACCGAATGGTTCTTTATAGGAACAAAAATGGTTCTTCTAATCTATGGCATCGCTTGAGGAACCTTTTTAAAGCACCTTTATTTTTAAATGTGTAGATGGAAAGCTCAAGTGAATCCAGAGGACGACAAAGCCACATAAGGGATATATATTCTCAGCTAATGCTTGATATACAAAATATGCCTTTGTTCATCTTCAGAACACAAATTAAGATATTTTAATGAAATTCAAAAGCTTTCAGACCCTGCACATCACGTTCAAGACCTAGAAAGGTAGTAACTGCCTTAAAATTGACAAATTTTCATTTCATCCTCCAAAACAAACCCAGAATAACTGACAAATCTCAACAACACTTCATACACTCTTAAAAGGTTCTTCACGATGCCATAGAAGAACCCTTTTTGTCTAAATGGTTTCATAAAGAACCTTAAACGTCTGAAGAACCTTTCAGTTTCACAAAAGGTGCTTTGTGGCAAAAGAACATTCTTCAGATTCTAAAAAGGTAAGAAAGGGATGCTTCTTTGAAAAACCTTTGACTAAATGGTTCTTCATGGGACCAAAAATGGTTCTTCTAATCTATGGCATCGCTTGAGGAACCTTTTAAAGCACCTTTATTTTTAAGAGTTTAGATGGAAAGCTCAAGTGAATCCAGAGGATGACGAAGCTACATAAGGGATATATATTCTCAGCTAATGCTTGATGTACAAAATATGCCTTTGTTCATCTTCAGAACACAAATTAAGATGTTTTTAATGAAATTCAAAAGCTTTCGGACCCTGCATACCACGTTCAAAACCCAGAAAGGTAGTGACTACCGTAAAATTGACAAATATTCATTTCATCCTCCAAAACAAACCCAGAATAACTGACAAATCTCAACAACACTTCATACACAATTAAAAATAAAGGTTCTTCACAATGCCATAGAAGAACCTTTTTTGTCTAAATGGTTCCATAAAGAACCTTAAATATATGGAGAACCTTTCTGTTTCACGATAGAACGTTCTTCAGATTCTAAAAAGGTAAGAAAGAGATGGTTCTTTAAAGAACCTTTGACTAAATGGTTCTTTATGGAACCAAAATGGTTCTTCTAATCTACGGAATCGCTTGAGGAACCTTTTAAAGCACCTTTATTTTTAAGAGTGTAGATGAAAAGCTCAAGTGAATCCAGAGGATGACGAAGCCACATAAGGGATATATATTCTCAGCTAATGCTTGATGTACAAAATATGCTTCTAGATAATTTATTTGGCTTTGTTTTGTTTTCACAAATGTCATTTATCAATTCTGAAAACATAATGAAGGACATTTTGTACTAACATAACGTCATTATAGCAATTCCACACTGATCGCATCCATATGTTATTAACAATATCAAGGAAATTCAATGATCTTGAGCATCCCATGAGAAGGATCTAACTTTAATGTTCTCACACTTAAAATGCCTGTTTCTTATTAGCTATACAATGAAAGTTAGCTCCAACCCAACTTTCGCAAAAACAAACATTTATTAAGAAGCAGAAGTCGACTTATCCATGTTGCACTTGTACATTTGGTTTTCATTCTGCTGTTTATAAAAAGCAAATCTGCCCTGTTGGTCATTTCAGAGTGTAAATGAACATTTAACACACGAACATCAGAAACCACAACCAAGTTTTGTTGTGACTGAGATGTCTTCTAGTTCCTTCATTAAAAGCATCATCTGCTCTAGTGGTGCTTTATGTTGAGACTATAAATTTGACGGATTTCAGTGAGTTAGTTTAAAGCCATAAGGACTCAATTATAAATACATTTAACTTTTGCTTGATAGAAGGGATGGCTTTTCTCTCAAAGAACCCTTTGCCAGAGTAAACTCTGATATCCAGTGGATAAAAAAAAGACATTATTCTTCATCATGAATTTCCAGATCTAATCATGAAGTGACAGAGAAAACAAACTTACAAAGTAAGTTTGAGCTCAGAATGATCTCAGATGCACCTGGTTTGCTCAAAGTGCTTCGATCTCGAATCAGGCAGGAAAGCTTTACTGAGATTCTTGCCTTAAATGTCGCTCTTTTCTCTGCATCTCCCCAGAGTCCTGCAAACCAAATAAGCTTGAAAGGTTTAACAAAATGTCATGTGCTTGTTTACCCTGACTCTAAAACAAGACCTCACAGTTATTTCAGTTTAATTGGCAAATTTGTTTAGCAAAGCCAAAGTTTCCTGAGTTGAGAAAACATCTCCGGTTTAGATATTTATGTACTACGAGGATCAACTTCATTATCTCAGCACACACTACAGAGCTGGAAAAGAGTCGTCAAGGCTTAATTTCATACAGCATGGCCAAATAAACATCCTACGGCATTCCTTAGTTCAACAGTTGTGTGCTATAAAGTGGCATGGCATTTGTGAGCAGACGGTTTACAATTACGCATCTGTTAAATGTAAAGCAGCATTCCTTTTACCATTGAAAGAAACCGTTGTAGGACTTCACACATCTGTTCTATTCTAAAAAGTTTAATTATATAGTGTCTAAACACAATTCCAGAATACAAAGTTGGTAAACCAGTGCTCAAGCTTAAAATGGGGTGCTGAGCAGGTCTGCAGGAGAAACTCACCTTTAGAAAACAACACTGTTTTGGCTTACACCACTGATGGTTTTAAAGTGTTTATAAGAAGTATTCAGAGCTAGGGATTTTCCACTTGACTAAAGCTGTGAAATGCAAAATAGTTCTAATAAAAGTCTAAACACATATCTGTCCTAGTGAAAACATTGACTAAGGGTTGCCAGAGTCTATTTCTAATTTTAGTTAAGAGCTTGCGGTCTTACCAGTGGCAAATGGTGATGAAAGAGCTGCTTTCACAAGCAGAACAAGCTCTGAGAAAAGTCACGGCCTAAATCGTTGCCTGGTACAATTTTTTCACTTTCTATGCCGCAATCTTCCCATTTATCAAAATTGTTATGGTCAAATAAATTGAGATTTGGATTTCCTGAAGGAAATAATAGCTCTCAAATGTTAAAGTTTTTGTTAAAGTAACCAGAAATGGAGAAGCAAGCCAGAGATCTGTTCCAAATCCTAGTGAACTGCCTACTTAGTATTTTTAGCCATCATAGGCATGCTGTTGTTCCAAATATAGAGAACATTATGCTACCTTATAAGATACCTTAATTAGGCCGGATTAAAAATATTTATTCAAGATGGCACGAGTCAACAGAAATGGGTCATTTTCAATTAGTACATAGGAAGTATAATTATAGGGTTAGTTCACCCCAAAATAAAAATCCTGTCATTAATTACTCACCCTCATGTCGTTCCAAACACGTAAGACCTTTGCTCTTTGGAACATAAATAAAGATATTTTTGATTAAATCCAAAAGCTTTCTGAGCCTGCATAGACAGTAACACACTTTTCTGGGCCTTGAACATGGTAGTTAAGGACATCATTAAAATAATCCATATGAGATCAATTATCGTTATTTTTGGTCTGGATTTGATGTGCACCAGAAGTATTCTTGTAGCTTCATAACATTATGGTTGAATCACTGATGTCACATGGACCATTTATCGATGTCCTTACGACCTTTCTGGTTCAGAAAGTTCTTGGATTTTATCAAAAATACAGGTTTGGAACGACATGAGGGTGAGTAATTAATGACAGAATTTTTATTTTTGGGTGATCTATAGCTTTAAAGACTGTTGGACCAAAAACGTGGGAACAAAATACACCCTAAGAAGACTAAGGGTGCTTAGCCAGTCCAGTAAAGTTGGTCTGGTTTGGTTGTGTAAATGTTTTAAAGGGGTTTTAAGACTTGATCAAACCCGCTTAAATCGGCTAAGACCAGCAAACCACCTTAGCTTAGTTAATTCTGGTCTAATAGGGACCATAACAGATGAATCCAACAAAAAAGGTGTCAAGAAGCCGCTAACAATGCTACTGTTTGATCTAGATCATTTAGGATTCTGTCAAACAAACATTGCAAATGTACCGTGACCACAAGCATGTGTTTAAAATAATCAGGGAAAACTCTTATCTCTCTCGTGCCTCTAAAACGCTGCACCCAAAAACAGGTCTCCCAGAACAGCAAGTTTAACGATTCTACCAGACCTGCATTCAGTCTACACTTAAGTGAGTGTGACAGTGGATTCAACACAAATGCTTTCCAGCTTCACACACTTTAACTGGAAACACAATGCATGCTCTCAGCAATTTCTTGTAGACTCGTGATCAAACATTGGTCATACGCAAGTCTGCCTGGCAAACAATGAGAGAGCACATGTCTGCGGTTGCAGAAACAGACTAGCATGCATTTACATCATCCGCCACCCAATTCTGACAGCAAGGTACGATCCAGACGAAAAAGAGCCGGCGGTCCTGTGCTATTTCCTTGCTGGCGAGTTAGACAGGAAAGACTTAAGTACAGGCTGGGCTTTCCACACAGGTGTAGGTTTAAGACCCCTTGGCTTCATTCCATGCTGATTCTTGGATGTTGCCCTTAGGGGTTGTAAAACAAGTAGCCGCTGGAGCCAATAATCTGTAGGCAATAATAGAAAGCGGAAAAACATGCAATGAAACATCATGAGTCAATATAGACATCTCGGACGGGAGTAATGTACCATATGTCCTAAAGGTACTGCGACGCACTCAAGCGTTTTTTATTAGTTGCCCGTGCAGGAACTACATAAACGTGACTGTAGGCACGATGACGCATTGGAGTGCATCTAAAGTTGTTCCTTTACAATGATAACCATCTTTAAACATGGACTCTATTAGCGGGTATGGAAATAGAAAACACAGGACGTCTGTGTTCCTGAAAAAAAAAAAAAGAGACTTTTTTTGGAGTCCACAGAATGGAAGTACTGTATACACCCGGTTATGCTACTTGGCACCAAGGCAAGCGCACTCCGAGGCCTGGTCAGTGGGTTAATTAAGCTTCAAGAAGAAGCCAAGAGTGACGCAAAGCCACAAGGCATGTCATCAGTGGTATAATTAGTATAATATCCCATAATTCAGCATTGAAGTGCTTCTTATAACTCACATATCCAACCAAAGCCATAAGCAACATTGTGGCAGTGACAGTAGAAGGATGGAATGATTGGTAACATGAGTTGAGATTGTCAACCACACCATCAGTCAAGTTTGACTGAGGAATACATTACAGTTATTTTTGGGCTGTGAGATCACCCTCCTAAACCCTGATGCAGGATCTCACTGGTTGGTCTAGATGGCTAATGTGGAAAAAAAAATCCATGTCATTCATGTCTTTCTGGTTCCAAACTCCTGAAGTGTCCTCACTGAACTCAAAGGACCCGGCCTCGAAATACAGTTCATATTATTCACTCAACTGTATTACAAGGTTCAAAGGATGTTGTCCAGGGAAAGGTTGCCTGTGACCACAGTATTACACACTTTTTGAGCAACACTTTGAGCTATGTTGCCAACCCAGCAGAGTTTAGCTTCACACCTGAACAAGTTAATCAATGTATTTAGGATTAACAAAAATGTTATACTTGTATTTTGTTCTGCATTTAACCCATCAAAGTGCACTCACACAGTAGTGAACACACTGTAATGAACGCACACCCAGAGCAGTGGGCAGCCAAATTCCTGTGGCAGCCGGGGAACAGTTAAGGGTTGATTGCCTTACTCAAGGGACTCCCCTCAGTCATGGTATTGAGGGTGGAGAGAGCACTGTACATTTGCTCCCTCCACCTACAATCCCTGCCGGACCCTTCCGTCAGTTGCTGCTTGAATGCGAAACCTTCGGGTTACCACTTGGGAGTGGTTTAAGTTTTGAAAGTCTTGAGAAAACAGGAATACTAACACGTAGGAGGTGCAGATGGGAGTATTGAGTTACCCTCTCTACTGAGACGAAGGCACACCTTTTGCCGAATAATCCATGCCACACACCTCTCGAGAGCTCTGGTTGCCATCAAATCCCAGTCAGAAAGTTGACAGTCAGTCTTCAGGAAATAGGACAGGGATAGGCAACGTCAGTTCCGGAGTGCCGCTGTCCTGCAGAGTTTAGCTCCAACCCTATCAAACACCTGCTAATTAAGGTTTTCAGGATCACTAAGGCTACAGCCAGATGAGTTTTTTTTTTCAGGGTTGGAGCTAAACCCTGCAGGACAAGGGCACTCCAGGATCAACGTTGCATATCCCTATTCTAGGAACTCAGTTCCAGGAACTAGCCAGCATCGTGGTTCCTAGAGAACCAATTTCTTTCTCTGGCCATTTTCCTGGTTGTATTCGCACCAGAAGTAGGAACTCTGAAGTGGCCGACATCAGCGCCTTTTTATTATACTAATTTTTACACAGCCTTTTCAAAAGTGTTCCGAAAGCATTTGACCAATCAGCATACACTTAGGTCACTAATAGTTCCGATAGAATGTTTTTAGACCCTTCTCTGAAGTAGGAGCTAATTTAGTTCCCCCAAACAGAGCTCCTAGAAGCAAATACGGTCCTAGTTTCTGTGGTGCAAACATGCCAAAATGTGGGTACTTTAGCCAATAGTTCTAGGAACTCTAAAAAGGTTCCTCTGGTGCCAAAGCACCTTTGCACATGGCATGGCATGGAAAGGAAGGAAGGATTCCCCTAACCTTTCACGGAACTCCCTGGTGTAATTAAGATTGCTGCTCCAATGTTCCATGCTGACAAAAGGTCAAACTTAACTACCATCTGAGTGGCTGAAAGAAGTCCTCGGAGTATAGGAAAAGGGTGACAGGTAGTTTTAGGAATTAAATAATTGGCCTGCGGTTTTGGAATTAAGAGGAAACTAGATAGGACACTGTAAAAGCTTGGGAAACATACAGGAAAAACATTGAGGTAATGGCTGATGTTCCCACTAGGGCAATTCCAGCAGGGTGTACCTAATTACAGTGCAGGTGACAGCAGAATGCTTGACTTTAAATGCTTCAGCTTTCACTGGCACTCTGAATGGTAAGCCGTAGTTACAGTCTGACATAATACCTGGCTTCTGTGCAAAGCCCAGGGGCAGCGGTAATTGATTTCAAAGCAAATTTCCTTGTTCTTCCCTGACAGTTCTTGGGTGAGACTTCAAGGAAAAGTTCAGAGAGAAAAGGACCAAAAAATGACCTCTTCCCTGTAGCCCTCAAATCTCATTTGGGCATGTTAACAATTGGCAAATTAAAGATGCTTTGTGCCAAGTTTAACGTTAACGAAACGTCTATGAAAATCAATCATGGAACTGATTAAAATGTAATTCGAGAGCAACAGTGGATGTGATTTTGAGTGGATAACTCAAATTAGTCTGTTGCTCACACAAGGCTATCTTAATATTTAGAATATAGTGCAGAAATATAGTTTCTGGCAAATATGGAAGTTTTTTAATGAACAACAATGAAACTTTAGCCTGTCTGTAATCTGCAAGGCTTTGCAGGAGGGTATTATGGCTTTCTCCAACATGTCAAATCTCATTGAGACACCAGAAGGTTGAGGCAGTGAGAGCCTTCGTGAACTCAAGGTAAAGGACTCTTAGATTCTGGTGTGTGTTCCCAACTGACAGTACAATGATTAAAAACACTCCCAGGATATGAAATAACAGATTCCAGTGCTTATTTTGTGTCAACATGGTGTGAGAATAAGCACTTAGCTTGATGTGTAACCCTGCTACAAAGTATAGAAATGGTTTTCAAAGAAGGAAATACTGCCTGCAGTATTAATGAGATCACAAAGGCTTTTGTAATACCTTTCCAAGAGGAATCTGGGATGAAGGTAGGTTGTGTTAACTATGGGGTTTCCCATGACAGATCATCCAGACCATGTTTGCAACCAAAGTAGGTAATGGAATACTAATTCCGTCAGGTGTTTTTGCCGTGGGATATGCCTTGCAGAAAACATGCGTGTTTAAGCTAACAGAACATCACTATAAACTGGTTCCTGTTGATAGGACAAGCACATAAATCATCATTTGTCTGAAAGAACTAATTAGAAACAATGCCCAGCATTTGCAATGTTGTAAACATCTAACCAGCCAACCAGGAGACTCGAGTATTAAGAAAATGAAGGTAGATAAGACTTCCTAAACTCCATAAACCAAAGCGGTCTCAAACTGGTAATTTTATACCCACACTCCAGCTCTTTAATCGATGCCACATGCCATATAACTCAATCAGCGGATGCACTTGAGGCACATGTAACCCATTAACCCCCAGCAGGGTTTCTGTGGATTCCTGGCCCCCTTTGTATGTGTTCCTCTAGGCCTCAACTACTATCAGCCAGCCATCTGCTCTAAATGCCCACAGAATGAAACGAATGCCAACAATGCCACCTATAAAAATTCCTTCTTCATGAAGATATCCCTAGAGCCACCACGAAGAGCTCCCAACTACTCATTAAGACCATTATTTGTATCACCGTTGGCTTAGTAACTGTTTGTAAAGTTAGCTTTGGAAGGATCTGAATGGGATAGACCAAATATTCAAAGGTATCAAGCCAAATTCAGGTTCTGTGTTGAACGGTAAGATTTTATGTAGAGTGTACACAACTTTAAATGCCAATTTTGATTGTAGAAGACTGTTCAAAATGGTTTTGACCCAAAATAAACCCCTTCTTCACATTACAAACAGATGCTGTTGTTTCAGACACATGTCCCAACGTATTGGCCGTGATAATGACATTGAAACCACAAAGACCAATATGATTTAAATGTACCCTGCTTAATATTATCATAAAATGAGTGTTTGCAAATCAAAAACAGCCTTAAAAACACTTTCTACTATAAATTTTGCACCATGCTTCGCCTGGGTCTCCTCAATCATCGTAACCATTAGGAACCAGAATCATGAACTCATTCTTTTTTAAAGAGATTGTTCACCCAAAAAAGAAAATTCTGTCTTTAATTACTTACCCTTATGTCCAAACCTCTGGGACCTTCGTTCATCTTCAGAACACAAATTAAGATCTTTTTGATCAAATCCGAGAGCTTTCTGACCCTACATAGACCGCAAAGCAACTATGTTAAACCAGAAAGGTAGTAAGGACATTGTTAAAATAGTCCATGTGACATTAATGGTTCAACCATAATTTTATAAAGCTACGAGAATATTTTTTTTCTGTGCAACGAAAACAAACACGTTTATTCAACAATTCCTTCTCTTCCGTGTCAGTCTTCAACACGCGTTCACAGGAGTACCACAACGCTTTTTTTTTGTGCGCACAAAACATTCTCATAGCTTCATAAAATTAAGGTTAAACCACTGATGTTACATGAACTAGATTAGTGATATCCTTACTACCTTTCTAGTCCGGAAACGTGGTAACCAATACCGTCTACGCAGGGTCACAAAGCTCTTGGTTTTCATCAAAAAGTTTTTTGTATTTGTATTTCTGAAGATAAACAAAGGTCTTACAGGTTTGGAACGACACGGGGATGAGTAATGACAGAATTTTCATTTTTGGGTGGTGAATTATTCCTTTAAATCTTAAATGAGAACAAATGACTTAAAAGAAAGAAATGTTCCAGGTTCAAAACAAGTTCAACAGCAGCTGCAACCACATCTGTACATTAATTTAGACTAGTTCCTATGTTTGTCCAAACAAGCAAAGATTGTGTTTACAGTAATGTACACACAACTAATGTTCAGCGGCCTGTAGCTGGATGATCACTGTGTTGATGTTTTGATGAAAAGCCTGTGGTTTCTACTGCTATGACAGCAGATAAAATATGCTTTAATGGAACAAAAGTTGCAGGTTTATCCTGCAACTCAATGCTGAATCTTGCCAAAAAAAACCTACAGAGTTTCTGTGTGAAGATTTAACATTGAAGACCACACAGGAGAATACTTAAGTCTAAAATTTCAATTGTTTTATTGCACACAATTCAAGCTCAAACAAGTGACTACAAAAGCCAACGTGTAGGATTTGATGATTCCACAGAAGTTCCACAAAAATACAAATTGAGTAATTGTGGTTAAAAGGTGTGACCTCCAAGCTATTGGTGGAAATTCTTGGAAACTTCAGTTTGGAAACAGATTCAGAGCTCAGGAAAGCAATGATTAAAATGATGTTGAGCACGCCCATGACAAGAACGTACAAGAAAATGAACAAGATGTAAATACCAATTGGACTTTTCTATATTCAGGTCTGGAAAGGCAAATGACACGAGAATTTGACTCTGTAGGGCAGGTAGTAAGTTAACATGGGACAGGACCCGAGCTTCCACGGTTCATGAATCACACTTACTTCAGTTTCCATAGTTTTGTGGTCGACGACACAGGGTCTGTGAATGGAAGCCCTGTTTCTTCGACTACCGAACCAGCAGGCCAGAATGTGGCTTCCAGCTATTATGCACATGAGTCACATCCTGCGGGAGTCTGAGTTTTCACATTATCCCAGCTATTAGCCGACATCATCATCTCAGCAGACATGCTGAGACTACACACTGTCTGTGTTTAAAGTTGGTCTACCACAAGAGTAGGACTGTGTGCTTTCATTTGTTAAAGAATACCAAACCCCCGGTGATTTTCACATGTACTCTGCACATATCTCTCCATGCTTACACTATACAAAGACAACCAAAAAACTAGGCAGGTTTAATAAAATAATATTTGTCTGTGACAAATTGTTGAAAAATCACACATGCGTCATGGTACTCTCCAATATGGCACTAGGGTGACACGGAGGAGAAGAATTGTTGAATAAAGTTGTTACTTTAGTTGTTTTGCAACTAAAGGATCCTCATGGCTTCATAAAATTATGGTTGGATTATTTGATGATGTTCTTGGTACCTTTCTGGAACTTGAACGATCCTTGCTGTCTATGCAGGGCCAGAAAGCTCTCGGACTTCATCAAAAATCTCTTAATTTGTGTTCTGAAGACGAAAAAAGGTCTTTTGAATGGGTTTGAAACTACATGAGGGTGGGTAACTAATGAAAAAAATTTCATTTTTGGGTGTACTATCCCTTGAGAAACCCTGGCTTACTGACCTTCACATTCAGTCATGAAGGTTTGCAGGGGTTCTCTCTATGACATTTCCTGTTTATGTTTTCCTCTCCAAAGTTAGCATAAAATTATGCTTCTCTTAACATGCACCACATCGAATTCGAAATGCAGAAACAATGAAACATCACTCAGTGTTGTAGCACTCACACGTCCAACTTTCCAGGAAAGTATTCCAACACGTTCCAACACTGGAGAGACTAGTGTGGTTTATTTATATAGCGAACCTGAGATCTCCTCAGCTTTTAGGCAAATCCCTCAAGACTAAATGAGAGAGTGAAAGTGCAAAGCAGAGTGATTAGAAGGCCAATAATCTTTCCAGTGTAACTATTCGCCAACAATGGACCAGTGTACTTTACCCTACTCGCCATACAACTGACCTTCAGTAGAGTTGAGACTGAAATTTAGCCGTCTAAAGATCCTGAGCAGTTGTCTTGAACTTAAGTGGTCAAATAGAAGAAAGGAAAAGGTCTGCTGAAGAACTTCAAACAAACTGCTCATATAGTATCAATAAAATGAGCAATGAAAGATCTCATCATCTGGCAAATAAACTGGAATGAAAAGGGTTATGTTTGTGTCCAAAGAAAAAAAACAACATGACTGATTGTTTTTCCATCCAACCCTCCTTCCAACAGTGCTCTACAACCCCGTATGACAGCACGCTAGCTACTTGTTGCTCAGGTACTTGTTGACACCAATGTGAGCAGTGATTTACAACGGTGGTGTCCTATTACAAACAGATGCAGACATGTAGTGGAGTTTGTTCCAGGTCATCGCAGGGTCGTGGAAAATAAATGCTTGTCATTCATGAAAGAGGCTATGAAGAAGTGCTGCAGATGAGGAGATGAAAGAGATGAATGAATAAACATCTTGAGAAAAACAAGTTGTTACACAAGTTGCTTGTGTAGTAAATTAAGATTTTTTATAGTTGTGGACATGGTGCGTCATCCATGAGATAGGTCAACTTTTTCACAAGACGTAGCGCCAGTTTGGTTTTGTGTCATGTTCGTGTTTGTTTGTTTTTTCCCTGGAACAGATCGTACATATGGTATGTTTTTAGTTGACATTGGTTTTGTGCGTGTCACCGCAGTCCTGACTTGAAATGTTCGTTGAGAGGCGCTGTAACTCTTAAGCTTCATGACGTTTTAAAATAATGTACCATATGCACTACACCTAAACCTACCCAATAGTCAGGCCTAATTTTTGATTGGTAATATGCATTGCTAAGATATTAATTTGGACTTTATAGGTGATTTTCCCAATATTTGGATTTTTTTGCACCCTCAGATTTTCAAATAGTTGTATCGCACCCAAATATTCTCAGTCCTATCCTAACAAAGCATTCATTGATGGAACACCCATTTATACAAAAATTGGAAAAAAAATTGACCCTCATGGCTGGTTTTGTGGTTCAGGGTCACATATCATCAAACTTAATTCATTTGCATATTCTTGGCACTTCAATGACATCAAACACCATTTAAGTAAATGACAACTTAAATGTTGGCATATTCCTCATAAAAATCATATGGCTGTAGAAAATGTATTATATAATGTATTAAGTCTGCTTTTATGGTACTTTTCAGTGTTTTTTGGAACATTGCTTGTCAAATGTTCTTTCAGATGAATACAATCCGAGCTATATTTATAAATGTCCTGGCTCTTCCAAGTTTTATGATGCCAGTGAATGGTTGTTGAGATCCAACCATCATAAAAACTACTCCACAAGGGGGTTAATAAAAGCCTTCTGAAGCAAATCAATGCATTTGTGCAAGCAAAATATCCATATTTTAATACTTTATCAACCATAATCTCTAACTTCGCTAACTGTTGGACGCAAGTTCACAAGAGAGTGGCATTCCAGCAGATGACATAGGAGTAGCGTAAGCTCTGTTGAGAATGTTCTAGTCTTGCAAGAATCCAGTCTCCTTTTAGCTTATATCGAAATCCTCCAACATTTTTATTTACAAATCCTCATTTTGTACTTCTAATTTATGACTGGTGACCGTCGTCCACTGGATTGCCACTCTCATGAATGTGCGTACCACAGTTAGCGAAAACTAGAAATTATGGTTCATAATGCTTTAAATATAGAGAATTTTCGTACAGAATTCTCAAAAACCTCTCAAAATGCTTGCTATGGATGTGAAAAATGCAGAAAATTTTACCCAAACCAAATTTTTTTAGTCAAAGTAAAGTTTTGGATGTGATTGGCACGGCATTTAATGACCTTAAAGGGTTAGTTCACCCAAAAATGAAAATTTGCCCATTATTTACTCACCCTCCAGGCATCCTAGGTGTATATGACTACCTTCGTTTAGACGAATACAATCGGAGTTATATAAAAAATTGGCAATGGGTGGGTGTTTCTTGTCAACAGTCCAAAACAAGTTCATCCATCCATAATAAAAAGTGCCTCACATGGCTCCGGGGGGTGAATAAAGGCCTCCTGTAGCGAATCGATGCGTTTTTGTAAGAAAAAATATCCATATTTAAAACGTAATAATCGTCGTGCACAAAGCCCCTCTGGGAGGATGATGTAGGATGTCAGCTTTGCGCATGCGCCGGTGAGTGAGTCTTGCACAAACCAACGTTTGTTTACAGAAGCAAAGTTTCTTTACTTAAGCAAAGGAAAACCAGTCTCGTCTAGGTTTATCTCGAAATCCTACGACATTTTTCTTTACAAATCCTCATTTCTAATTCGTGACCGTTGTTTTGTTTACCTTTCTCCACTGCGCATTTGCGTTCATCACTTCTAAACGACGCATGCGCAATGCCGACGTAATACGTCATCCACCCGGATGTACACTTCTGTGTACGACCAGTTGGCGCAAGCTAGATTAAAGTGATAATTATGTTTTAAATATTATATTTTTCTTACAAAAATATTGATTCACTACAGGAGGCCTTTATTGACCCCCTGGAGCCGTGTGAGTTGGGCTTGTTTTGGATTGATGAAGAGAAACACCTGCCTTTGCCATTCTAAAGCTTGGAAGTACCAGGATCATTTTAAATATAAAAGGTCATTGCACACCGAGTCCGAAATTTCCGTCCGAATTTTTCACACGTTAAAAAATAACTTCGACGTCACGTTGTGTCAATCACGTTTATGCACTGCCTCAAACTTTTGTCCGTCATACAAAAATTCGGATCAGGTTTGAATTTCTGCGTTTTCTCGTCTGTAGCAAGCATTTTTATAGGAAAGGATGACGAATATGGAAAAAAAAAATGCATACGAAACTTTCGATGCATACGAAATTTCAAATGTTAACCTAACTGGGAACTAATTTCAGGCGCTGCGTGATATTAGTCCGCCTGCTGCATCCATATTATGGCAGCAAACTTCCTTGACTATTACGCCGGAATGGGAGTGTAGTTCCTAATCTTATCGGCCTAGAAAATCGCAGCTTTACATTTTCCGCCAGTATTAGTACACGATATAACTACAGAAGAGTCAAGTTTTAAATACGAAAAATATCGAAAGTCGTTGGTCATTTTTTAACTTGATGCTGTTGGTCTAATAGGATTCAATGATCTATGCTAAGCTATGCTAAAAGGGATTTTGCCAGAACAGGAAAACGGCTGAATGGATTTCAAAATGGTAAAAATCAACTTATTAACTCGGGGGGAGTTGGAGAATGAGCCTATTTCCAAAAAAAAGTGGAGTGTTCCTTTAACTCCAATTGGATTCATCTGAAAGAAGGAAGTCATATACACCTAGGATGCCTGGAGGGCTGTACCTAACCTAAATAATGGGCTGTACCTAACCTGTACCATCCTGTCCCTTCTCTATGCTAATTTTCATTTTTGGGTGAACTAACCATTTGACTTCAATTGTATTCAACTGAAAAAAGAAAGTTGTTCATTTTCGAGTGAACTATTCCTTGAATTCAGCTGCAAGGCTCTACATGAAAGGTTAAGAAGGTTAAAACTGGACATGATCTCAGCTGACCAAAATAGAAACGATTTCCTCTTCACTGACACACGTGCGCCACACGCTGAGCTATTGTTTTGATGGATTTCCTGTCACTTCTCTATGCAGGCAGAGGTGCGCTGCAACAGATCAAGTTTACAAGGCTACAAACATAACATTTGCTCTATATGTGACTTGACAGATGCTGAAACCACCATGGGGCCCTCTTGAGTTTCAAAACGACCTTTTACCCCACCATGACAACTTTGCTCTCAGAAAACCAGCTGTCTTCAGGTTCGCAATGCTAAACACTGTTCTTTATGGACTCCATAGAAGGAAGCCATCATTTCATTCCAAATAAGCACGAGAGAAGCCAAGAGCGATAGAGGAACGCCGTTCCAGACTGAAGACAGACGTTTGTCAGAGCAAACAGATGTTCGCTTGGCTGCCGCATCCCATTTTCCACTCTTTCTCAGGCTTTGCCAAAATTCTCTCAGGGGTCTTTTCATTCATCGGGTTTGCCCAACAGCTCTAGGTCTTTCCTGTGACCCCGAAGGAGTCCTAAAACCAAAGCAAGCACGGCTCTTCTATCTTCACGGAATCGCATTATATCTGACACAGTTTTACGAGGGCCTAAATCAAAGAAGATCCACCGATAAGGGACTGCAAGTGGAATACGTGACGTACTGTAAATCAAGATTAAACAAGAACCGACTTGCATTGTATATCATCATAAGACCTGTTGGTTATCTCCACAAAATTCTGGCTTGTGATCTAGAAAGCCCCCCTGCTTGATGAGTAGTTCGATCTTGCAGTCTCTTGGAAATGCACGCAATCCAGTGGTCGTGTTTTCTTCGGCGTAATCCCAGGCCGGGCCACTTATTGTGCAATGAAATAAGGCAGCGTGCCCACACATTCCTGCTGCGCTGTTATCCGCTTAGAGTCGGTCATGCAGAAAATGTTTGGCAGAGGACGTGCCATGCTGTCTGGGTGAGCATGTTGATGGGCACGAACCAGACCCCGCTGAGCGGCTGGGGAAACCCGACACACTCACACACAGTCTTTTTAAGCAACGCAGGTGCAGCATTTGCTTAGTATGGAGGTGCTTAAGCTTATTAGAAGGAAAACGTATAAGGTGGTGTTTTATTCTAAACTACAACTGGATATGTTCTCAACCACTGATAATGAAGAAAAAAGGATTGGTTGAAGAATGCGATACTATGCTGGCAGAGTGCAATTCACAGGGTTTTTCTATGATGTTATCTGTTCTTGCACTGGTTGCATTACAATATATATGGGTTGGGATTTCTGAGCTTTTGAAAAGAATGAAAGACAATACCAGTGACATTGAGGTCACAGATGGGAGACTACATTTCTGAGTATCCAAATGAGATTTAATTTTATAGGCACGCCAAATGATTTAAAAAAAAAAAGGCTATTTGTTTAAATATAAATTTATCAGGTCTACCGATTAAAGTGAGAAATGCATAGTGTTATTCACATTTAACAGTTAGGTAGAGTTCAATATAAGGATTAAATAAGAATATTAATTTTTAGAAATGCCATGTTATCAATATTAGCGCATAATAATAATAATAATAATATAAAGCTTTGTAGCAATATGATGGCATAAAAATTTAGTTATTTTTAATTAACTAAATAATAAGTTTTAAATTATTTAAATTATTTTCATTTTAAATTATTATAATGTAAAACTTTGTAGCAATGTGATGGTATAAAATATTTCTTTTTTATTTTAAATTATACACTTTTAATTCATTAAAAAAATGTAAATTAGAAATATAATGGCATATAACAATAATAAGCCATAATAATAATAATAATAATAATAATAATAAAAACTTTGTAGCAATATGATGGCATAAAACAAATAATAGTTTTAAATCATAAATAATTGTATCGTATTTTAAAATATTTAAATATATTCAAAATAAATTTTAATTTGAAATTATTATGTTAAAATTGTCACAAAATATATTTTAATTCTATTTTAACATTTATAATGATAAATTGTTGATTATTATGATTTAAAAACTTCTAACTTCAAATAATTGTAAAGTTATGTCGTTTTATTTTAATTTTAAGTTCTAAATTATTTTAATTAAATTATTATGTAAAAATGTCACAAAATATTTTAATTATATCTACATTTTAAATTATAAATTATTTAAATTTTTAATGGTTATGATTTAAATAAAATAAATTATTTTAAAGTTAAGTTAAAAGTTGTCGTTTTATTTTAATTTTAGGTTCTAAATTATTTTCATTTTTAAATTAACAGGAATATGATGGCATAAACTTTTTTATTTCATGATTATAGTTTAAAACTTTACAACTTTTTAAATTGTTTAAAATAATTAAATTTTTCAATTTTCAAATTATTAATTATTTTTATTTGAAATTATTATAATGTAAAACGTTCATAACTTGAAATTTAAGTTATTTTATGCATTTCATTTTTATTGTAATATTAAATTCTAAATTATGTACATTTGACTTAAAACGTAATTTAAAATTTTATTTTATTATAATTATCATTTTAATTTTTATAGATAAATTATTTTAATTTTCAAATTAACCATTTTCATTTTACAATATTATAATATAAAACTTCATAGCAACATGATGGCATAGAATATCAGAATTTTATTTACATTTTAAATTATCATCATTTAAAGTTATAACTTTTTTTATCATTTAAAACTATTGCAATACAATTGCATATAATTTTTTTTTTTTTTTTTTAGTGTGAACAATTGAACAATTCATTACAATTGTATTGGACTACTCACCTAATGCTATTGTGCGAGTCGGTGAGCACAATTCAACATTGCACAAACATTTATCTTTTGTATCATACACCAAACTCAATTCAGACTGCAAACTCGGATTCATAACTGGTAAAATACGATTCAGCAGCTACAGTGTACAATAAAACAGTGCTGAAAACAACTTCCCTGCAGTCCCCAATTACTTTACACATGACACATCTGTCTACAATGCGAGAAGAGGCATTTCTGCTGAGCTTTGATCCGTCTCTGATTGGTCCTTTTGATGCGAAAGGAACTAACCAATGACAGAGCAACAGGGGCACAGGACTGGCACAAAACTCCCCCTTTCATTACCCAAAAACAGGCCACTGCCTTTCCTTTCAGAACAGCAAACACACTTTAAGAGGAAAACAAAATATTTGCCTAGATAAATGCTGATTGACCCCGGAACACAAACACACAGACTTGTCAATGAAGTAACAGTTGGCGCCTGTGGTCCGCTTCGTCCAGGCCGAAAAAAGCCTCATTATGCCAGGAATATGATGGGAAAGAGAGCCGTGTGGTTAAAATATCAAAGAGTGGTGGAATGTTATATGTTTTCACAAATATCACCCCATATGTTCAACACATAGACATCTCTTTATGACATTCAGCAAGCAGGAGCGCTGACAGGAATGTGTCTGATCTCTCGCCCTAGTCATCGGCAAAACTGTGCCGACTGAAGTCTAAACTACTGCTTTTCTCTCTATTAATCACTTTTTGTCCCTGGGCAAAGGCACGAGCCTGATTTAACTCGTACAGACCGCTGCTCTCAGAATGTCACGCTCTGTTCCCATCTGTCTGGACTGCCGTCCAAGGACTGTTTTGAATATCTCAATCATTTTAGGATTTTAAGTTGAAGACTCTTTCGACATATAAAACATGCTCCAGATGAGTCGCCTGTATTCCTTTCTCTGTGTGAGCTCTCAGGCCATCCAAGATGTAGATGAGTTTGTTTTTCCATCAGAACCGATTTGGAGAAATTTTGCATTCCTTCACTTGCTCACCAATGAATCCCCTGCAGTGAATGGGTGCCATCAGAATGAGAGTCCAAACAGCTGATAAAAGCATCACAATAATCCACACCACTCCAGTCCATCAATTAACATTTTATAAAGGAAAAAGCTGTGTTTGTAAGAAATAAATCCATCATCAACCTGTTTTGACTTCACAAGACATTACTTGATGGATTGTTGTGATGTTTTTATCAGCTGTTTGGACTCATTTTGACGGCACCCACTCACTGCAGAGGATCCATTGGTTAGCAAGTGATTTAATGCCAAATTTCTCCAAATCTGTTCAGATGAAGAAATAAATTTCCTAAGGGCGAATAGATTAACAAATTTTCATTTTTGGTTGAAATATTCCTTTAAACATCAAAGTTCTGTATTTACAGTATCCTTTTAAAAACTTTGTTTTTGAAAACTATCATTACCACAGTAAATTTTGTGAGGTAGTTGACAAACAATTTAATATTATATGAAAAAAATAAAATATCCAAATACCACTACAAATATTGTAATATCTGTAAACCTGTAAAATATGTTCATTGGTTAAAAAGAAACTTTTATATGGAAGCCCGTTTCTGCCATTGAATTTGCATCTTGCATTTGCGGCTTTTTTCTCAGAAAAATACATTCCCCAATTCTGAGAACATATTAGTCATTTTTCCCCTCAAAATTGGACCTTATAAATTGCAATTGTGAGTTTATATCTCAATCTGAGAAAAAAAAGGGCAAAATTGCAAGAAATAAAGTCTGAATTGCGAGATACAAACTCTCAATTGCGAGAAAAAAAATGTAGAATTGCAAGAACGTAAGGCAGAATTGCAAGAAATAAAGTCAGAATTGTGAGATATAAACTCTATAACTCCATATAAACTCTATAATTGTGAGGAAAAAAGTCAGAACTGCAAGAAATAAAGTCAGAATTGTGAGAAAAAGTCAGAATCATGAGAAATAAAGTCAGAATTGCAAGAAACCGTCAAAATTGCAAGATATAAACTTAATCGCAAGAAAAAAAAGTCAGAATTGCAAGAAATAAAGTCAGAATTGTGAGATATAACCTCTATAACTCTATATAAACTCTATAATTGTGAGAAAATCAGAACTGCAAGAAATAAAGTCAGAATTGTGAGAAAAAGTCAGAATCGTGAGAAATAAAGTCAGAATTGCAAGAAATAAAGTCAAAATTGCAAGATATAAACTCAATTGCGAGAGAAAAAAGTCAGAATTGTGAGATAAAAACTTAATTGTGAGATAAAAAAAGTCAGAATTGTGAGATATAAATTCAGAATTACAAGAAATAAATTCAGAATTGTGATATAAATTCAGAATTACAAGAAATAAATTCAGAATTGTGAGATATAACCTCTATAACTCTATATAAACTATAATTGTGAGAAAAGTCAGAATTGCAAGAAATAATGTCAGAATTGTGAGGAAAAAGTCAGAATCGTGAGAAATAAAGTCAAAATTGCAAGATATAAACTCAATTGCGAGAGAAAAAAGTCAGAATTGTGAGATACAAACTTAATTGTGAGATAAAAAAATTGTGAGATTTAAATTCAGAATTACAAGAAATAAATTCAGAAATGCGAGACACAAAAAGTCAGATTTGTGAGATATAAATTCAGAATTACAAGAAATAAATTCAGAATTGTGATATAAATTCAGAATTACAAGAAATAAATTCAGAATTGTGATATAAATTCAGAATTGCAAGAAATAAAGTCAGAATTGAGAGATACAAACTTGCAGTTGTGAGAGAAAAAAACTTCCGAACTGCGACCTCGTTTTTAACTTCTAACATTATTTCTCACATTTGTGAGTTTTTAAATTAAGCAATTCTGAGAAAAAAAACAGTAAGAATTATGACTTAATAACTCGCAATTGAGTTCATATCTCACAATTCTGAGGAAAAGAAAAGTCAGAATTGTGAGTTTGTATCACGCAGTTCTGAGGGGAAAAAAAGTCTGAATTATGAGAGTAATAAATAAAGAAAGTCGCAATAACATTTTATTAAATCAGTGGTGGAAATGGACTTCCTTAATTTTTGTTGTTTTTCGTATAATACCCTTGATTTATTGGTCTCTGAAAGTGGCTAATATAACATTACCACAGATTTATAACTTTACCTACTATGGGATTTTGCAGGAATCATTATATTTTCACCATTAAACAGTGTTTGGCCTCTCTTGCAGTTCTGTATCGCACACTTAAACCGTGAGCCACCTGTAACATAAAATTGGAGGAGGACTAAAATAAATGTGAATCATTTGAAGTTATGAGACTTTCAGACACAAACTTTCTAGAGTGTTCCTCCCTCCCATCCCTTCCCCGTAAGGATACAGTAGCTCTCAGGATTGCGCAACAAGCATTTCGCACCACAAATTAAATCTCAATTCTAGTTTATTTACAAGGGTGACTGACAAAAAACTAAGGCTGTGTGTCAAAAGTTTGCGAGCTGCTTAAATAGACAGCTGTCCAGCATTGGCGCTCATGACCAAAACGATTTAATTTGAACGTTCAAACATAAAATACGCAGAAAATACGGACCTTCAAACATAAATGAACATAAAATTAATGTTTCGGTTTGAATGACCTGGGCATGCATAACGTTGACCAAAATGTTCGATCTTTTGTTCGATATGACATAATTAACGCAAATTCAAAAACCGTTTAACTGAAACGTTCGATTGATGTGTCATTTAAACGGTCGCACTCGAACGCAAGTTTTTAATTCGAACGTTCGAACAGATATTGATATTTATCAAATATACTGTAAAACTTGTAGCCTACTCACTTTTCTGTAGGCAAGTTGCAGGTAGTTATAGGGGATTCTTCTGTTGAAATCTTGAATGACATCCTCACTAATTTTATGCATGGACTGGGGTCCAATTTTTCCCTCAATGCATTGATTTAAACATTGCCCCCTATAGAGGATCACTTCAAAAATCTTATCAGTCAATAAGCTGTCAAAGCGATGCTGGTCACTGCATTTCAGCCTGCATCTGATTCTGGTCTGTCGCACTTCAGAGAAACTCTTCAGCGCGCTCTCCATGTACCGCACCACATTGCCATAGTCCCCTTTATAAAAAGCCTCCACTCCGTTATCATAAAGCAGGTCGATAGGTTCCAGGGTGGCCGATGACAGCAGAAGTGTCTGGAAGATACATGTCAAAAAGCCGTAGATTCTGGAGTTCAAATCCATCTTCTGAAGCCGCTGCGTGATGGTGCGCAAAATAATGCGCTTTGAGTTACAAATAAACACAGTCCCGTTGAGTCTGGTGTGGGATCTTTCTGAAGGAACAAGCTAATGAAAGTGACGGCTTAACTACCGTTCTAAGCGTCAAGGCAGTTTCGTTGTCACTCATAATGAATGACCGATTACAGGGGACATTTCAGCAATGACCCCCGTCCCTCCCATTCATTCTGTGCTGACTCCTCCCCCACAGCCCACACAAGAAGGAAATAACAATTGTTTAACATGACGACCCCCAGCTGCCTGACTTTTTATTTATTTATTGGACTGCGACATATTAGTGCCTCTATAATGTATAACTTTAAAAAGCACTTTTAAAATACAGACAACAGGTTCTTGTTTCTATCGCAGACAAAACAATTGACACAGAACTTTGAGAGATCCTCACAAATCCCTCAAAAGCGAAGACCTCCTGTCGCCGCTTCATTGTCTCCATCTAGAGGATAGAAATCCAACTGCTGCTCTTCTGAAACTACGACGTTCAATATACATTTGTATCAACCATTACAACATCAATCCGATAT
>NC_133367.1:33131556-33159987 GCF_049309525.1 Garra rufa | reverse complement strand
TAATGTCCATAATGTGTCTTTGTGTTTATATATGGTTCTTAAAGGGATAGTTCAACCAAAAATGAATTTTCTGTCTTCATTTTGGGTCCTTACGTTGTTCCAAACCTGTATGAGTTTCTTTCTTCTGTTGAACACAAAAGAATATATTGTGAGTAACCAAATAGTCAACGATAGCCATTGACTTCTATAGTATTGTGGAAGTCAGTGGCTGCTGTCAACTCTTTAGTTGATATCTTT
Organism: Garra rufa; assembly: GCF_049309525.1. Lineage (NCBI taxonomy): Eukaryota > Metazoa > Chordata > Actinopteri > Cypriniformes > Cyprinidae > Garra > Garra rufa. The sequence goes on along the minus strand of NC_133367.1, from coordinate 33,159,750 downwards.
TTTTGTGTTCAACAGAAAAACAAAACGTTTACTGGTTTGGAACAAGTAGAGGATGAGTAACTTTCATTTTTAGGTAAACAACCACTTTAAGTATAATATGTGTGACATTTATAATGTTCAACCAAGTCTTAACACTAGAGGGAGACAAGAGCTCTTGAAAAACCGATCAGTTGCAGCTTATTAAACAGTTGCGGTCAAAAGTTTACATACACCTTGCAGAATCAGCAAAATGTTAATTATTTGACCAAAATAAGAGGCATTGTAGAAAATGCATGTTATTTTTTTAGTTAGTACTGACCTGAGTAAGATATTTCACATAAAAGGCGTTTACATACAGTCCACAAGAGAAAATAATAGTTGAATTTTTAAAATGACCCTGTTCAAAAGTTTACATACACTTGATTCTTAATACTGTTGTTACCTGAATGATCCACCGCTGTTTGTTTGTTTGTTTTTTTTTTGTTTGTTGTTTAGTGATAGTTGTTCATGAGTCCCTTGTTTGTCCTGAACAGTTAAACTGCCTGCTGTTCTTCAGAAAAATCCTTCAGGTCCCACAAATTCTTTGGTTTTTCAGCATTTTTTGTGTATTTGAACCCTTTACAACAATGACTGTATGATTTTGAGATCCATCTTTTTACACAGAGGACAACTAAAGGACTCAAATGCAACAATTACAGAAGTTTCAAACACTCACTGAGCAGGGCTTAAGAAGAAAACACGATGCTTTGAGAGCAAGAGAATGAAGATGAGTACATTTTTCTTATTAATGCGCCTAAGTATCATATTTTTTCATCTATTATTGCCCTTCAGAAGCTACAGAAGATACTCACATTTCCCAGATTTACCCTGAGCTTCTTCTAAATCGTTTTTCCTTCTGAAGCATCAGTGAGCGTTTGAACCTTCTGTAATAGTTGCATATGAGTCCCTCAGTTGTCCTCAGTGTGAATAGATGGATCTCAAAATCATACAGTCATTGTTGGAAAGGGTTCAAATACTCAAAAATGCTGAAAAACCAAAGAATTTGTGGGACCTGAAGGATTTTTCTGAAGAACATCGGGCAGTTTAACTGTTCAGGACAAACAAGGGACTCATGAACAACTATCACTAAACAAAAAAACACAGCTGTGGATCATTCAGGTAACAACACAGTATTAAGAATCAAGGGGTGTGTAAACTTTTGAACATGGTCATTTTTATAAATTCAACTTTTTTTGTGGACTATATGTAAACATCTTATATGTGAAATATTTTATTCAGGTCAGTGCTAAATTAAAAAATAACTAACATTCTGACATTATTGTAGTAAATTACATACTGCACAATAAGAAACAAAAAAAAAAAAGTAAAACCAATCCATTTCACTTGATGTTTTATTGATATGACATTTACATAAAATACATTTTTGTTATAAGAGGACAGTCATGAGTACATTATATCGATCATGATTATCATGACACATTATGAATACATATACTTCCATCTCTGAAAAAGTTCAGCTTGTTTGATACATCTTAAGGCATTAGACAAATTTAGCAGATTTCCTCGCTCCTCGCTCTTCACTTTAAGATCCTCAAACACAGTATTTCCAGAAACAGGCTAAAAGTAAAACAGAAAACATTTACATCTGTATATATGCAATTGAAAGACATTATATCTGTTCATAAAGTACACTCACCATCATCTCTTTTGCTGGTCATCGACCTTTCTTTTTCTATTGCGTTTGACACCAACTTCCTTTCCGTATTTAGCTCCTCTTGAAGAGCAGCAAGCTGAAACATCAAGCCGAAAATTAGCTTTCGTAATAATATATTTAATGAAAGTAGAAATGACTCAAATTAAACATACCTCCTGCAGCTCTGCAATTTTTCTGGCCAGCTCGAATCCTACGATTGAGGAAGAACATTACCAAGTGCAGGTTTGTGGATTATAAAATGCTTTGAAAATTCATTTATTTGTGCATATACATAAGACAGCGCATATATTCACCTATTACATCTTTTTCCTGAACAGGCATGATGTTTTTCCGTAGCAGAAATGCCAAAATCTGGTTCTGGATGTCTGAATCATCCTTTGAGTGGAAAACCTGGTTGACTAAAAATGAAAACATCCATTTCAGCTCACAATTGGCTATTTAAGATACAATGTATACATCAAATTAGAGGTTTGCACTCACCTGGACTTGCAAGGCTTCTTGTATGAACGTTGAGAGCACCGATCAGAAGTAAAAAAGCAAGTCGTGGGAGAAGACTTCCTGAGGATGGTCTGTCCATGGCACTGAGGGAATGATCTCGGTGCGTATTTGCTCCTGCCCGACTGAAGGCTCTTCTGCGGGAGGCTCATCAGGTGGGATACTTTTAATCAGACGCGAGGATGTGTCATCGCTGTAAATCAAAAGTGTGACGGTGTACGCTCTGTATCTAAAATAGGGTCCGTGACAGCTGGGACTGATGTTCTGACGTGGTCTCAGGGCCAACGACGGGCAATCAATCAGCGGCGGTGTATGTTAGGACAAGAGTAAATCACCGGCGCCACTGGGTATCATTCATCTGTGGATGGTAAAATGTTCTTGGCATTCTTGTTTTAATTTAACTAAGAGTTTATGTGAGTCAGTGACTGGAATAACAAGAAACGGTATGATGATGGGTGTATGGTATAATGTCATTCTGGTGGCTTTTTCATCTGGTAGAAACTCCAGGTGGGTTGAGATCCATTTTCATAATTAAAAATATTTTTGGTGAGTTTTTTCTCTATTATAGATATTTTTTATTTTGTAACATCAGTGATATAATTCCAACATAACTACAATTAAATATTTCTTTAAAATAATGATCATTTTTCAAATTATTATTCAATTATTGTACTGAGATACTCTACTGCATATTTAACATAAAAATGATTTTCTTTTGTTATTTAAAGTTTGGAAGTAAGGTACAAGGCATTGTCCATCTGATAGAAAACTGCATTCAAATCTGAAAAATGAATTACAAAATGAATGAATTATGTATTATTGTGTTCAAACAAGATTTAAGTTTAGTTTATATTTAGGTTTATTTTATTTTCTATTTGTTATATTATTTTTTACTTTTTTTTTCTAATCATTACGTTCTTGACGTAATAATAACAATAATAACGTTTCTTAAATATGCTAATAAAATTTCTTACAAATAAAAATAAAGAATATTTCATCAAATATTGCACTACCATCAAACATTTTGTTGTTATAGCACTGATTTTTTAAGGAAAACTTTAGAAGTAAAATCATTTTCATTCGATAGAAACTCCAGTTGCATAAATAAATAAATAAATATTTTAATGAAAGTAAAATATTTTCCAAACTCTAATTGCCAAAATAATAATAATAATAATAAATAAATATTTTTAAATGAAAATTTTAGAGGTAAAATATTTTCCATTCCATAGAAACTCTAATTGCCATAATAATAACAACAACAATAATAATAATAATAAATAAATATTTTTAAATGAAAACTTTAGAGGTAAAATATTTTCCGTTCCATAGAAACTCTAATTGCCATAATAATAACAACAATAATAATAATAATAATAATAAATAAATATTTTTAAATGAAAACTTTAGAGGTAAAATATTTTCCGTTCCATAGAAACTCTAATTGCAATAATAATAATAATAATAATAATAATAATAATAATAATAATAATAATAATTTGTAAGGAAAATTATAGAAGTAAAATATTTTCCACTCGATAGAATTTATAATTGCAAAAATAAATAAATGAATAATAATAATAACAATAATAATAATAATACATACATACATACATAAATCCATACATACATAAAAATAATAATTAATAATAATAATAAACATTTTTAGAGGAAATATTTTCCATTCGATAGAATCTCTCATTGAAAAAATAAATTAATAATAATAATAATAATACTATTACATACATAATAATATAATAATTATAAATAAATACAAATTAATAATAATAATATTTATTATTATTTTTAAGGAAAACTTTAGAAGTAAAATATTTTCCATTCAATAGAATCTGTAATTGCAAAATAAATAAATAAAAAATTATTGAAATACATTTTATAATTATCATTTATCAGATTTTATCAGAGTTTTTATTTTATTTTTATGGGTTATTTTAGCTTTTAATCCTTTTTACAATTCAAATAACATTAATGTCATAGTAATAATAATTTTAAAGAAAAACATTTTCTATTCTATTTTCTGTAGAAACTCTAAATGCATAAATAAATAATATTTTTTAAATGATAAATTTAGATGTAAAATATTTTCCATTTCATAAAAACTCTAAATGCATAAATAAATAATATTTTTTAAATGATAAATTTAGATGTAAAATATTTTCCATTTCATAAAAACTCTAAATGCATAAATAAATAATATTTTTAAATGATAAATTTAGATGTAAAATATTTTCCATTTGGTAGAAACTCTAAATGCATAAATAAATAAATAATACATTTTAAGGAAAACTTTAGAAGTAAAATATTTTAATAGTATAAATAATAATAATAATATTATCACATATATATAAAAATAATAATTATTATTAATTAATAAATAAATAAATTGGTAAATTAATAATAATTAATAATAATGATAATTAATAATGATGATAATAATAATATTTATTATTTATTATTGTTATTGTTATTATTATTATATTTAAGGAAAACTTCAGAAGCAAAATATTTTCCATTCGGTAGAATCTCTAATTGGAAAAAATAATTAATTAATTAAAATAATTGAAATACATTTGATAATCATCATTTATCAAATGTTATATGAGTTTTTATTTTTTAGGGGTTATTTTAGTTTTTATTCCTTTTTGCAATTCACATAGCATTAATGTTATACTACTACTACTACTACTGCTGCTAATAATAATAATAATAGTACATAATTCATCAACTAATATACGCTCTTGGCTATATATATATATATATATATATATATATATATATATATATATATAATATTTGTAATATTTAATAATTTTTTATAGTAACATATTTACATTGTAGTTAGAAATGTAATTTACATTTATATTATAGTTATACATAAAGCTGGGTGGATTGTAATCCGTTACTAATTCCAAATTACATGACAAAAAATGTAATTAGTAACGTAATCCATTACATTAAACACTTTTACATTACTTTTGACCAAACTCGTTTATCACGTTGCTTTCAATAGGATAATCCTGTAGCACATTGATATAAAAAAATACAGTCTACGAAAATATATTCCGTTCATTGTTATTAACAACATGAGGTGCATTAAACATAACAAAATCAATAATAACGTCAAATAACATCAATCAAAATAAAACACTTACTAATAAAAATTAATATTTTATGTTCACTGCTAGTTTATTGCCATTGTGTGAATATTATGTAATCATGTAAATAAAAAAGTAACTACCGGTAGTCTGATTATGAGTTTTTTTAAATGTAATGTAATTGTAATCTGATTACAGCAGATTACATGTAAAAATTTACTACCCAGCTCTTGCTATGCATAATTTTAATAGGCTACTTTGAAATCGCAGAGACTGACCTGCATTTTCCAAAACCAAAAGAGTTATAAAGAAACGAATAGGCTAATCTTAAGAGTGTTTATAGTGACCTTAAAAAATAAAATACCGACCATAACCGGGTTTTTAAATATGTACACAACGTTCAGGTACTTCTGACAGATGTCAACTCAAAGGAATTCGAGGACTGCGCAGGTTCAGTGGGTGTGTTTGCTCGCGTGTGCGCGCTTCCCTGCGTGCCAGAATGTGAGCGCGTGCGTGCGTGGCTTGTCCCGCCCTGCCATCCGTAGCAAACCGTAGCTCAGCTTTTCCTTCGTGTTTTGTGTATGTGTGCGTCTGTGTGTGTGAGCTCACAATATTCATCTGCTGAGGGTACAGAGGGAGGGACGGACAGAAACCTCGGCTGGCGACAGAAACCAATCAGAGGGACACATTAGCGAAGACATCGATCGGGATTTATTTATCTGACGGAAACCGCCATCAGTCTGTCAAACAATAACCTTCAGAAACCCCCGAGAAATATTAAGCGCCGACGACATGGCTGATTTTAGTATTGATCAGAACAACCTGCCTGGTGTAAAAGAGGGTGAGTGAAGAAGAAGAAGAAGAAGATGATGGTGCGCCTGCATTTTGAGGCATTCATGTGTGTGTGTGTGTGTGTGTGTGTGTGTGTGTGTGTGTGTGTGTGTGTGTGTGTGTGTGTTAACGTTACTGCGTTAAAACGATGGCCGCTCAGGTGATTCAAAACAACCAAAAAAAGCTTAAATATGATTACATTGTGGTGGGTTGTAAAGGTAAAATGCTATTTTGACTGTCAACAAATTGGTTGCCTTTCATACCACGTACGGAAATATTTACTGAAGGGAAAAGTCAAACACAGCCGTTGAATTCGCTCTAACGTTACTGAAAAACGCCTCTATTAATATATCTGATATAGAAAGAGAAAGCGAATCAATTCGGGCCTGTTTTACCTCAAATATCATGAAATAGTTGCTGTGTGTGTGTGTGTGTGTGGTTAGTTAGCAGTGTGAATGCTGGCACATGGGTTGTGAGATGAAATCATGAAAATCCTCTGCATACTGAAGATGACTGTGGTGCAACACAAGCTGTTGATGGCTGGTCGTGTTATTGTTGAAAAAAGCTAGCTCTGCAGGATTTCCAACCACTAGTTTTAACCTTATTTAATGCAGACCCTGTCATTTCTGCCCCAAATCCACTTTGTGATAGTATCTGAGGTTCAGGTTGAGTTATTGGCCTGAAACTGAAATTCAGAAACCAGTAGCCACTTGGGCGCCAAATGTGAGTTATGTAAGATATTTCAAGGAATGTTGGTAACTAAACAGTTGCTGGTAGATACTGACATTCATAGTATGGGAAATATGCTATGCAAGTCACGTTACCGTTAACGGTTTGGTTAGTTGGGAAGTTTCGATGTGTTCAAAGTTAAGTACTTTTCATTCATTTCCTTTTCAGTAAAAAAAATCAGTAATACTAGCAAATTGGGACTCAAACATTGGTTTCTAGAAGAGCTGGGTAAGAATTGATTACATGTAACCTTGAAATATAGAATCAGATTGAAAAAATCTTGTACTTGTAATTAGATTAAATTATGTTTTAACCCTTGTGCGACGTTATGGACATTTTTGTCCATTTCAGTTTTGTTTTTTTTTGTTATAAGTGTGCCTGTGTTAATGCCAACTGCATACATTTTGGCTCAGGTGTTTATTTTTATTGAAATTTTAACATTTCACCAATGAATTTTACCCTCCGTACAAAAAAGACTCACACTCAGGACCTTAAGGACAAGAACGTCCACATTGAAACCCAGGGCCATTTGACTATAAAATGATGCAATATTTGCTAATAGTCATTCATGCTATCGACAAGGCTTTAAATTTTAAATTTTTACCATTTTTTAATAGATTGTGCCCTTTTTTAAATTTGGCATATACATTTTTTTTTTTTTTTTAAATCTTACACTACATAAAAATATAAATGCCTCAAAATCAATGTTGTTGTTCTTCACTGACACACCCAAGAATCGAAAAAGCAAAGCAAAAAAATTCTGCTCAGCATGGAAATTTTTCATAAAAAAACATGTGGCATTTTGTAAACAAACCAAAATTTAAAGGGTTACAATTCTAAAAATGAATGAATGTTTGGTATCTATGGATAGAACAGATGCTGGTTAAAAAATTGACATTAGTGAAAGTGAAAAAAAATATTAATAATTTTTATGACAGTTCTTGTTTGGACATGGACATTTTTGTCCATTTTGCTCCAATATGAAACTTTTTTTTTGACGCACAAGGGTTAAAAAAAATACTCGTATTCAGACTACAGTTACTTTTATTATTGATTACGTGATTTCATATTCACACAATAGCAATATTTTATTCATAATTCATTGATTCTCCCAACTTCTTTTTTCCCGCCTTTTAAATGTTCCTCTCTAAAATAGCCTAAACTCATAAACTCCCTGCAGTTCCATTATGAGACCTTGACATTGTGTAATTTCTAACATTTATAATGTCTAATGTTTTTCTTTTCTTTTTTTATATCAATATGCTTCAAGATTATCCAATTTAATCTTAATCTTAATGGAGTTAGGTCTAAAGTAATCTATAAGTAGTCTGATTAGATTACCTGAAATATGTAATTTAATGAATTACATTACTAACCAAAATTTGTGTCAATGTGTTCAAAATGAAGTACTTTTTATTCAGATTCAGTTGTTGGTCTCAATCTGAAATCTGCAATTCTACCTAATTACATTTTAATGGCTTACATTTCTAACTACAATTTTTTCCATGTAATTAGGAATCAGTAATGGACTACAATTTGTAAGTAATCTACCAAGCTCTGGTTTCTAGTTACTTATTTCATATAAAGTAGGTGATTAAGATTTGAGTGCTTTTTAAGGTTTAAAATGAGCTACTTTTTGTTAGGTTTAGTTATTGGTCTGAAGCTGAAATTCAGAAATCAAGTAATTCTAGATAATTGGGGGTCAAATTATGGTTTCTATATATTGTTTTAATGCTAAAAAACACAGTGAAGTCTGTTAGGACCTGTGGGATGGGACAGGTCAAATTCACAATTTTAAGATGTTTGATGCATTCAGACAATTTTCCATTTACTTCAGTTTTTGGTCATAAAACTCGAATAAAAACCAAGTAATTCTGGCAAATTAGGGACCAAATGCAATAATAGAAGTTACTTTAAGTTAAATAGAATCAAGAAGGTTGAGACCTTTTGAAGTGGGACAGGCCAAATTCAGACATTTTAAAGAGTTTGGTGTGTCTAAAATGAGCTACTTTACATTCAAATTCAGTTATTGATCTGAAACTGAATTTCAAAAAACAAGTTTCTCCAGATAACTGGGGACTGAATGTTGGTTTCTGAGTAATCATATACAATAAACAAGTTTAACAGTTAAATACAGTCCAGAAAGTTGAGAGACCAAAAGTGGGACAGGCTAAATTTACAGTTTTAATCTATTCTATTCTAACCTATTCTACTACAATTAAGAAGGCTAAAACCTTTTAAAGTGTGACAGGCCAAATTCAACTTTTAGGGAGTTTGATGCATCTAAAATAGCTACTTTACATTCAAATTCAGTTATTGATCTGAAACTGAATTTCAAACATCCAGTAATTCTAGCTAATTGGGGACCAAATGTTGGTTTTATATAAAAGAAACAAGTTTAACAGTTAAATACAGTCAAGAAAGTTGAGAGACCAAAAGTGGGACAGGCCAAATTTGCAATTTTAAGATGTTTGAAGTTTTTAAAACAAACTATTTTTCATTCAGATTCAGTTTTTGGTCTAAAACTGAAATCCAAAAATCAATTGCGAAGCAAATGTTAGTTTCTTCTTATTTCTTTAATAGAAGTTACTTTAATTTAAATGCAATCAAGAAGGTTAAGACCTCTAAGATGGGACAGACCAAACTTACAGATTTTAAGGAGTTTTTATGCGTCTAAAATGGGCTACTTTACTTTCAAATTCAGATAGGTTCTAGCTAACTGGGAACCAAATGTTGGTTTTATGATAAACTATTTTAACTGTTAAATACAGTCCAGAAAGTTGAGAGCTTTAGAGAGGGATAGGTCAAATTCACAATTTTAAGTTGTTTGATGCATTTCAAACAAACTATTTTTCATTTAGATTCAGGTCTGAAACTGATTCTGGCTAAGTGGGAACCAAATGTTGGTTTCTACTTACTACTTTAACATGCGTCACTTTACCTTAAATACAATCAAGACGTTTAAGACCTTTTAAGGTGGGACAGGTCAAATTTCACACATTTTAAGGAGTTTGATGTGTCTAAAATGAGCTGCTTTACATTCAAAATTAGTTATTGGTCTGAAACTGAATTTCAGACATCAAGTTTTTCCAGATAGTTGGGGACTGAATGTTGGTTTCTGTGTTATTATATAAAATAAACTATTTTAACTGTTCAGTACAGTCCAGAAAGTTGAGAGCTTTAAAGAGCTTTTCAAATTCACAATTTCAAGATGTTTGATGCATTTAAAATGCATTCAGATTCAGTTTTTGGTGTAGAACTGGGACTTGGGAATCAAATGTTGGTTTCTACTTACTTCTATAATAGAAGTTACGTTAACTTTTTAGTTTTAATGTGTCTTAATATAAGTTACTTTACATTCAAATTCAGTTATTGGTCTGAAACTGAATTTCATGATGGGTGCTAGTTATTTAATTAATGTTAAAAGATATTTTACTGAAAAACAGTCAAGAAAGTTGGGAGGCCACATTTTTAATTTTAGGATGTTTGATGCAATTAAAAAAAAAAATCATTCAGATTCAGTTTTGGTCTAGAATTATAATTCTGGCTAGTTGGGAACCAAATGTTGGCTTCTACTTATGTCTTTAATAGAAGTTACTTTAGCTTAAATACAATCAGGAAGGTTAAGGCCTTTTGAGGTGGGACGGGCCAAATTCACATATTTTAAGTGAGTTTGATGCATCTAAAGGGCTGCTTTGCATTTGAATTCAGTTATTGGTCTAAAAAATGGAAGCTGAAGTGGGAACATTAAAGTAAGACGTTTAATGCATTTAAAACAAACTATTTTTTCATTCAGATTCAGGTTTTGGTCTAGAACTGAATCAAGTTATTCTAGCTAATTGGGGATTAAATGTTGGTTTTATTTCTTTTAGCTTAAAAACAATCAAGAAGACCTTTGAGATGGAACAAACCAAATTTCACAAATTGTAAAGAGTTTTATATGTCTTAAATGAGCTACTTTACATTCAAATTCAGTTATTGGTCTGAAACTGAATTTCAAAAATCAAGTTATTCCAGATAATTAGGGACTGAATGTTGGTTTCCACTTATTTCTTTAATAGAAATTACTTCAACGTAAGTGCAATCAAGACGGTTAAGACCTCTGAGATGGGACAGAACAAATTCACAAATTTTAATGCATCAAAAATGGGCTGCTTTGCATTCAACTTCAGTTATTAGTCTAAAAAAATGAACGCTGACGTGGGAACGCTGAAGTGGGACTGGCCAAATTTACAGTTTTAAGATGTTTGATGCATTTAAAACAAACTATTTTTCACTCAGATCCAGTTTGCAGTCTAGAAATGAAGTAATTCTGGCTAATTAGGAACAAAATGTTTGTTTCTACTTTTTTCTCAAATATAAGTTACTTCATCATGAATACAATCAAGAATGTGGGACAGGCCAACTTTACAATTTTAAGATGTTTAATGCTTTTAAAACAATCTATTTTTACATTCAGATTCAGGTTTTGGTCTAGAACTGAAGTCCAAGAATCAAGTAATTCTAGCTAATTGGGGACCAAATGTTGGTTTTATTTCTTTAATATAAGTTACTTTAGCTTAAAAACAATCAACAAGACCTTTGAGGTGGAACAAACCAAATTTCACACATTTTAAGGAGTTTTTATGTGTCTTAAATGAGCTACTTTACATTCAAATTCAGTTGTTGGTCTGAAACTGAATTTCAAAAAACAAGTTATTCCAGATAATTAGGGACTGAATGTTGGTTTCTGCTTCTTTATTTAATAGAACTTTAACTTAAATACAATCAAGAAGGTTACGACCTCTGAGATGTGACAGAACAAATTCAGTTGTTGGTCTTATTTTACAGTTTTAAGATGTTTTATGCATTTAAAACAATCTATTTTTATTCAGATTCAGTTTGGGGTCTAGAAATGAAGTAATTCTGACTAGCTGGGAACAAAAAGTTGGTTTCTACGTTTTTCTTTAATATAAGTTGATTGAACTTAAATACAATCAAGAAGGTTAAAACCTCTTTAAGATTCACAAATTTAAAGCAGTTTTTATTGGTCTAAAATGAGCTACTTTAAAATGTACTGAATTTCAAACATCAAGTAAGTCGAGTTAATTGAACCAAATGTTGGTTTTACATAAAATAAACAATTCTAACTGTTAAATACGATGCAGAATGTTGGGAACGCTAAAGTGGGACAGTCCAAATTCACATTTTGAAGACATTTGGGGCCTACCTTTGTGCTAGATTCAATTTATAGTGGGTAATATCGTTTACCAAACACATTTTATTAGTTCTTTTGGCCAACAAAGTGTCCCTTGTTTGTGAAGAGTGGTCATTAGACTCTGCATTTGCTGGTCACAAGATGCAAGCCTCGTGAATCATTGAACCCATTTAGGATATTTATTACTCGGATATACAAGTCCAAAAGTTTAGTGAACATGCATTTTAGCAATTAGTTTCCATTTATTTAGATATTTTATCCCCATGATGTTTTGCGTAAAAGCCTCGGCTGTAAGCTAGAGAACATACCGCTTCAAAGTTTGCGCATGTTTATATGAAAAAGGATCTGGTCAGGGTGAAGACGAGCAGCGTACCACATTTCTCACACATGACATGAGTTTCTGTTTGTTTCTCCTTGAAGAATGTCCTTGTGGTTTCTGTTCTCAGTCGTTTCTATGTGTGGATTCAGCATTTTGTTGTTGTGTTGCAGCTGCTCTCTGCTCGTGGAGACAGACTTAGGGATGTTTGCCTGGAAAATGTGCAGGCTTAAAAAATTTGTGCTGTTTTTGCTGCCTAGCTAAGACCTCCTGGGATGTGTTCAGCGTTGGTTTTGTATTTGCTTTGGAGAGCTTTCAGCTTTTCCTTGTCTTTCTTGTTTGCCAGTCGCTGCCTGGGTGCTGCTTTGTAGCGCCTTGAGGATCATTCGCAATGAATCAGACGTTTTAATTGATGTCATACTGTTTGTGTCACTTTAGGCTGTGTTTATTTCCTGCTGTGTAATCACCCACAAGTTTTTAATATTAGGAGGAAGATTCACCAGCCTGTTGTTTTTGTAAAAATGCTTCATGCCAGAAACATGTTTTATTAGATTGTCCTGGGTGGAATCCAGTCATAAAAATGCAATTTACTGTATAACGCGGAATGACATGGAATTTGCTGAATTTTGGATGAATAAATCAAAAGTAGAAAATATAACTTAATATGGACGTGCCAATATAATACATGAGCACATAATTTCTAGAACTGCTCTGAGACTCACTCACATGAGCATTTTGCAGATTCTTTTGAGAAAAGCTATCATTATGAAGGTCCTCACAGCAACACGCCAAATAAAAGTTTGGTTTAACTTGAAGAAATTGTGACAGAAATATATTACTTAATGTAATGATAGTAGTACTAGCGATAAAGTTGTTATTAAAACATTTTTTTAAGAATATTTACCAGAGAAATTATTTATCAGAAAATTGTAAATGCGCAACACAGTGTTTCTAAAAAAAAAAGCTATAAATAAATAAAATATCAAATTATATATTTTTTAAATCAGTTAATTAGAGATTATTTTGATTATTCAAATTTAATGAAACCATTCAAATGGAATCCAAACAATTAATAGAAAACAGAAAAAAAGTATTTCAAACAGCCCTAAAAATGTAATTTGTAAAAAAAAAAATAATAATAATAATAATTAATTAATTGCTGTTAAATTGTTTGAATTTCATGATTTTAATTAAACATGCTTTTTGATTTTTTTTTTTTTTTTTTTTTTTTTAATTTAACCATTAAAACAGAGTCTAAAAAATGTAAATGAAAAAACAAAACCACGGAGTCCAGACAAATTCTGAAAAAAATAAAACGGAATTTGTGAAAAAATAAACGCAGGCCTAAAAAAATAATTTGTTTAAATTTTAATAAACTACTGTTGTATGCATTTCATGATTTCAATTAATTAGACATGCTTTTTGATTTTTATTTAACCATTAAAATGTAGAAAAAATAAATATTAAATTAGACATGCTTTTTGATTCATATTTTTTCAATTTAACCTTTAAAAAAATGGAATCCAGAAAAATTTTAAAGGGGGGGGGGGTATATTATATGAATTTCATATGGCCAGTTTAACCCAGTTTTTTTTTTTTTCACTTTGGAAGACATTTTTTTTAACAAGGTTAAACCAAATATAATTTTAAAATAACTGTACAAATCTAATAGAATTTGCCATTAATTTTTCTCTGCATGAATGGCACGGAAATAATAGATTGAGTTCATGTGGTAATCTAATATTTTGAAGTGGAAAATAGTGTTTTTATAGTGTTTTCAATCAAATTGCCTAAAAGTGACAGTAAAAACATTTAAAATACTTTTAAAACAAAGACAAAACAACAACAAAAACAAAGACAAAACAACAGAATCCAGAAAACTTCAAACGGAATTTGGGGGGGGAAAAAAAAGAAACAAAGAAACATAATTTAGGAAAAAAATAAACGTATTTCATAAGACCTTAAAAATTGACTATTTGTTGAACTTTTAATAAACTGCTGTTAAATTGTATGCATTCAATGATTTCAATTATTTACACATGCTTTTTGATTAATATATTTTTTTAATTTAATCATTAAAAAAAAATGGAATCCAGAAAAATAAAAAAACAAAATTTGAAAATAAATTAAACAGAATTTTAATTTTAAAAACAAATACAATGTTTTAAAATGATTGTAAAAATCTAATAGAATGCACTGAATGCACATGTGGTAATCTAATATTTTGAAATGGAAAATAGTGTTTTTAATCAAATTGCCAAAAAGTGACAGTAAAAACATTTAAAAGACTTTCTAAAAATGATATTTAATTTCAAATGCCATTCTTTTGAACTTCCTATTCATCAAAAGAATCCTGAAAAAAATAAAATAAATAATTAATTAAATAAATAAATCTCACAGTTAAATCAGCACAACTGTTTTCAATATGAATAATAATAATAGTTTCTTGAGCAAAAAATCAGCACATTAGAATGATTTTTGAAGGATCATGTGACATTGAAGAATGCAGTAACGATGCTGAAAATTCAGCTTTAATCACAGAAATAAATTGCCTTTTAATGCATTAAAACTAAATTATTTTTAAAAAAAATAGTATATAATATACTAAAAATAGTATATTATATTTGAGTATATTTTAATAAAATAGTATATTAAAAATATTATATTATCTAAAATAGTTTTTATAGTGTAACTGCCTAAAAGTGACAGTAAAGCATTCAAAATACTTTCTAAATAATTTTTTTTATTTCGAATGCCATTATTTTGAACTTCCTATTCATCAAAAGAATCTTGAAAAAAAAATCTCAGTTGAATCAGCACAACTGTTTTCAATATGAATGATAATAATAGTTTCTTAAGCAAAAAAATCAGCATATTAGAATGATTTCTGAAGGATCATGTGACACTGAAGAATGCAGTAACGATGCTGAAAACTCAGCTTTAATCACAGAAATAAATTAGATGTTAAGATGCATTAAAACTATATTACATTATGAACTATAATTATTAAATTGTAATAATATGTCACAATAAAACAGAAACCTTGACCGAATAAATGCATCTTAGGTTAGCGAAAAGAGACTTTTAAAAGATTAAGCTTAATCTTAAAAAGCCATTTGTTCAATAAAGCATCTCATTTTTTTCAACATGGCCCATATATATGGTTTACCACTAACGATTTTCATAACGATAAGCCACGCAACTTGCCATATAACCCAAAAAAACTTTCCAGTGCAGATTTTCCAAAACAGGTTGAACAAACTGGCCTCCGAACTCCTAAAATAGACTCCATGGAGAAGGAAATGAAGCCAAAAGTAAATGTACAGTCAGCACTAAGATGCTTATTGTCAGAAGAAACATATCTTGGTTCCTCATGCCAAACGATACTGTCAAATAGGGCATTAAAATGTCACAACGTGGCTTCACCAGCCAGTAGGCTGCAAAAAAAAAAAATGTAAATGTACTTCTTGGTTCCTCATTTATCGCTATGAATATCCTGAAGTCTCAGTTCTGCGGCTCTCCTGTTTAAGATGCTGATCTGCAGCAGATGGACGACGACTTTAAGCACTGATCTGCAGAAGTGGCTTAATCTTAATCTAAACCTCGTCTCGCCCAAGCTAAGCATACAGATTAATACGCAAATTAGTATTACGAATAGTTTTCAACATCGCTATCAAACCTGCCACTGAACTGTCTGTTATGGTGTGCGACTGGAGTTTGGTTCTATTAATCACGATCGATTCAGTAGTTGAGTTTTCCTTGCAGGCTGAAATGCAAAGTCGCTTTTATCTGATTTGGGTTATCGGAGCTTGTGTCTGAGGCTTGAGGGCGTTTGTTGTGTTGTGAGTCACGGTGATACATGGATTTCAGCACTTCACCACCTGCGTTATGAAGCGTGTCTAAGCAGCTGGGAGGATGCCAGATGTAGAATCGGGCCTAAATAAAACATTGAAAAGCAGATAAGAGGATGTTAAAGGGCGGATGTGGAGGACAAGGTTTCAGTTTCTCAGGTTATATTTATAAGTGAGGTGATAATGGGCGGTTGTGCTGCAGTTTTTGGTTAATGCAGACCCCGCAGAATTTCCACAGAAATGTTTATCTCGCGCTTGTGGAGCAAACATCCTTCTTTGATGTTTTTGAAAGATGTATTTGAAAGTTAAACTTGGTTTTAAAAGGGTTTTAAATGTGGTCAAGTGCACACACACAGCAGTGAGAAGTGAACAACACACACACACACACACACACATGCACGTTTGTTTTTGTGAATTGTGGGGACATTCCATAGACGTAATGGTTTTTATACTGTACAAACGATATTTGCTATCACCCTACACCTTCCCTACACCTAAACCTAGCCCTCACAGGAGACTGTGCATATCTTTACATTCTCAAAAAAACGTATTCTGTATGATTTATAAGCCTTTTGAAAAGTGGGGACATGGGCAATGTCCTCATAAGTCACCCTCTCCTTGTAATACCTATGTCATACCCATGTTATTACACCAATTTGTGTCCTGATATGTCACAAAAACAAACACACACACACACACACACACACACACACAGTGAACACACACCAGAGCAGTGGGCAGACATCGCTCCAGAGCCTGGGGAGCAACTGGGGGTTCAGTGCCTTGCTCAAGGGCACCTCAGTCATGGTTTTAAAGTGCCCCTATTATGCCATTTTAAAGGTAGTTAATATTGTTGTAATAGTCTCTTAAAACAGGTTTACATGTATGCAAGTTCAAAAAACACTTTAGTTTTCCCCAAAATTAGATTTATTTTTACCCCGTTTCTAAATGATTCGTAAACGACTCGTGTGAAGCAGTTCGAAGAATCAGTCTCTCTAAACCCCTCCTTTCCGTGAGCCCTCACTGCTGTGATTGGTCAGATGGTGCAGTCCTGCATGATTGGTCTACCGCTTCAGCGCAAAACGAAACGCCCATTGCCATAACTGAATGACAGCTGCGGAGACCTGTTAATGCATAGAAAAGATAGCCTCGATTTTACCCTATCAATTCAAGCCGGAGTCTGACGATGAAACTGTTGAAGTGTCACATCGACAAGAAACTGTTTTGCAAGCACGACCGGAGCAGGACGTTTCTCAGTGGGTGTCATATGTTAACTGTGGAAAGTGCTTGCAATTTGCTTTTGTAAGCGAACCGGGCACACCTCTACGTTGTGAACTTCAACACTGTACAATCCATAACACTGCGTTAAGCCATCGTTTATCATTATCATTACTTAAACTAATAAGGCAGACAGACAGTCAAGCTGCATCAATCACAATTTTTAGACTACATTGCACTCACAGCTGAACAACAGAACTACAGAAACGCAAGTTAGCCGGTTACCAAGACATGTGCGGGGTTGTTATACACCATAACGTACACAAAGACGTATTTTGAACGATCGCTAGAAAATACAATTATTAATCATACTTACAGGTAGAAGTTCAGAGGAGCAAGCCGGTCCAAATAAACTGGGCACTGATCCATTTTTTAAAACCAAGCGTTTGGTGAATCTCGCGTTGTAACGTTACTCCCAAAGATTGGAAAAACAGTCATCAGTAAAATGACGCGAACACAACACAAGATTGGCATTGGACTGCTGAGGTGTTGAAAAAATGAATGTTAACCACTCACTCTTGGTAGTTTCATCTTTCGGAAGGGCATATAAAACAAATTCACTCTCACAGCGCAGGGCGTCCTCTTGACATGATGTAATCCACGTGAAAATGGTAGGCCTACTGTTTGTGGGCAGGCAAGTTGTTCGCAAAATTGAACGTGGGCGGACATTACGCAAATGTGTAGCTCGTGACGTGTGGCCGTTACAGAAAAAAGATTCGAATTGCTGACGACTCGTTTAGGCGAATGTGAGCCGACTCTTTTTTTTGTTAGACAAAAACTTTATTTATAGTGCACTGTCGGCGTCACAACTTTGCAGATAGTTTATGTTCACATACAGCTACATGACACACTACATGAAATATCATATGTGACCCTGGAGCACAAAACCAGTCTTAAGTCGCTGGGGTATATTTGTAGCAATAGCCAAAAATACATTGCATGGGTCAAAATTTTTGATTTTTCTTTTATGCCAAAAATCATTAAGAAATTAAGTAAAGTTCATGTGCCGTGAAGATTTTTTGTAAAATTCCAACTGTAAACATATCAAAATGTAATTTTTGATTTGTAATATGCATTAAGAACCTAATTTGGACAACTTTAAAGGTGATTTTCTCAGGATTTTTGATTTTTTTTTTGCATCCTCAGATTTCTGATTTCAAATAGATGTATCTCAGCCAAATATTGTCCTAAGAGTGCTGTTCATTCACACTCCCCACCATCAATTCCTGCCGGCGTGGGAATCGAACCGGCAACCTTTGGGTTACAAAGCCCAACTCCCTCACCATTAGGCCATGCTCCCTTTCATTTGTTTTATTTAATTTAATTACATTTAAATGAGTTAATTCATTTATTTTAGATTTTTACCATGAATATAGCCTTTACTGTTCAAATGGATTTAATTTATTTGTAATTTTTCCCCCATCTATATAGCCTTAACTGCTCATATGGATTTTTTTTTTTTTTATTATTTTATCTTTTTATTTTTGCTGGGAATATAGCCTTTACCCTTGTATGTCATTTTTGAAAATGATTTTATATTTTATGTTGCATGAATACACTTTTTTTTTTTTTTTTACTTTTTTTTTCTAACATTATTCTTGTCTTTATATATTATTGCCATGAATGAATATAGCCTTTATTGCTCATATGACATTTTTATTTTTACATTTTACTGCTCGTATGGAATTTTTAAAAATATTTTGTATTTTATTTTTGCCAAGAAAATAGCCTTTAAGCTCATATGGCATTTTTTTTATTTTATTTTTTATCCTTTTACTACTCATATGGAATTTTTTATTATTCCATCTTTTGTTTTTGCCTTGAATATAGCCTTTACCGCTCATATGGCATTATTTTTTATTTTTTATTTTTTTGCCGTAAACGTAGCCTTTACTGCTCATATGGAATTTTTTTTTTTTTTTTTTTTTTTTTTTTTTTTTTTTTTTGCCGTAAACGTAGCCTTTACTGCTCGTATGGCTTTTTTTTTTTTTTACAAATATATATATATTTTTTTTTCCTTTCATTTTTGCCTTGACTGCTCTTATGGCATTTTAAATTTGTTATTTTATTTCTGCTACAAATATAGCCTTTACCGCTTATATGACATTTTTACCTAAAATAATTATTTACATTTTTTTGCCAATAAATTTAGCCTTTACTGCTCTTATTTCATTTTGGAAAATTATTTTATATTTTATTTGTTTAATGAATATAGCCTTTACTACTCATATTGCATTTTTTTTTTTAATTATTTCATCTGTTATTTTTGCCATGAATAGGCTTTACCACTCGTATGGCATTTTTAAAAAATAATTTATATTTTATTTGTGACATAGATATATCCTTTACTGCTTGTAAGGCATGCTTCTCATATGGCTTTTTTTTTTTACTGTATTTTTGCATTTATTGTTTTTTTTTTTTCTTCACTGCTCGTATGGCTTTTTTGGGCATTTTATTTTTTATTTTTTAACATAAATATAGCCATCACTGCTCCTGTGGTATTAAAAAATAAATTAATACGTTTTTTTAAAAATTAAAAAGATCCAGAACTATTTAAAAGTTTATGTATCAGATTTAAAAAAAAAAAAAATGCTAAATAAAAAAAAAAAATTCATGTTTCTGAAAAAAGCTGTTTCTTATTATTATCAATGTTGAAAAAAGTTGAGCTGCTTAATATTTTTGTGGAAACTAAACTGTGATACTTTTAAATAGAAATTTCTAACAGCATTTATTTGAAATGGAAATCTTTGTAATATTATAGTCAATTGAATTCATCCTTTCTAAAAATAAGTAATATATATTCACCTTAACCTCTAAACCTTATACATCCTGAGGTTTGCTTGTAAACTTCCTGTGTGGGTTGAAACGATGACGTAGCTCTTTGTTAACAGTAAATAACCTGCTTTCTATCTCTTTTTCTGTCCGTCCACAGTGTGCCGGGACTTTGCCGTGCTAGAAGACCACTGTCTGGCTCACAACCTGCAGGAACAGGAAAGTAAGTCCTCTCATACACTCTACATTTCAAGCTTAAATGGACGTTAATGAGTGGAAACTTATGTTTGTTGACACCAAATGAGTCATTGAAAGCCACAATGGTGTTTCCCCATCCTTAACAGAGCAAAAGACATTAAAGAAAGTGGAAAGAAAAGTCCAGTCTCACCTCAGCATCTTCCCCTTTCACTGCGTTTTGAGGTTTCACACCTTCACCACAGATCACACATGCCATGGATTTTTCTTAGCTCTCTTTTTCATCATTGAAATCCACACATTTGGGAATTGGCAAGATTTCCACAAGCGGTTATGCAAATTCCCCATGGTGACCAACAGAAAGCTGTTTGGGTTGATAGCGACTTCTGTGTGAGCTGTGCTTCATATATTTGCACTACTGACAATAGACAGTTTTTCTGAAGAAACTGCATGTTTAGACTAAGCGTCTATTTTCACTAATTTCACTTCCTCCAGCTGGACTTCACAGTGTTTTCCTGAAGAGCCATT
Source organism: Garra rufa (assembly GCF_049309525.1). Lineage (NCBI taxonomy): Eukaryota > Metazoa > Chordata > Actinopteri > Cypriniformes > Cyprinidae > Garra > Garra rufa. The sequence goes on along the minus strand of NC_133367.1, from coordinate 33,138,749 downwards.
GCAGATTGTTTTAACAATATAGCATTGGAAAGATCTGAAAACTCCCTCTTTTAAAGTCGATACGTGGGCAGGTGTTAAAAACACAACTCCTTTCTTGTGAAATTCAATTATTTAGAAGTCTGCTGGCAAATTCATATTTCCTAGTTCCTTAAACTGACCACATCGGCCTCTAAAACTGTTATGGTCAAATGCTAATTTACAATTTACATTTAGTATTTCATTTTAGCTTGATTTATTAATTTCTTAGTTGTTTTTATTAGTTTAAATGATTTTAGATTTTTTATAATTTAAATTTTCTTTAATTTATTTTACCTTTCAGTTGTCAAAAATAACTGTTAATATATGTATTTTTTTAATGGATGTATTAAGTGTACAGTAACAACACTACAGCTTTTTTATTAGTTTTAACTATTTTAGATCTTAAACTTCTATTTAAATTTTTAATTAAGCTTTTTTATTATTTTTATTATTAAAAAAATCTATTTAGATTTAGTTATCAGTAACTACACTGCAATATAGCTTTATTTATTTATTTTTAATAATTTTAGATCTTTAATTTTAAACTTTTTATTTAATTTGGTTGACATAACATTTTTCATTAAGCTTTTTAAAATTATTATTTTCTTTTTATTTTAGCTTTATTTCAATAAAAAAACTCTATTTTTAGTTTGTTAGCAATAACTACATTGCAATCGTTTTTTAATTAGTTTTAATAATTTTATATTTTTATATAAATTATTTTTATGATTCATTTATTTTAGCTTTATTTCGATTAACAAAAAATAAATAAAAAATAAATCTATTTTTATATTTATTTAACAATTAAACTGCAATACGTTTTTGTTGTATTAATTTAAATAATTTTAGAATTAATTAAGCTTTTATTATTATTATTATTATTATTATTATTATTATTATTATTTCATTTTAGCTTTATTTTAATTAACAGATAAATTTAAATGTATTTTTAGATTTAGTTAACAATAGCTACCCTGCAATAGAGGTTTTTTTTAATTAGTTTTAATAATTTTAGATCTTATTTTCAACCTTTTTATTTAATTTGGCTGCCAAGGCAGCATTTTTGATTAGGCTTTTTATTATTATTATTATTATTATTATTATTATTATTATTATTATTATTATTATTATTATTATTATTATTTTAGCTTTACTTCATTTAAACATTTATTTAAAACATTTTTAATTTAGCTTATTTATTTATTTTTTCATTTTAGCTTTATTTTGATTAACAAAAAAATATATATATTTTTTTTATTTAGTTACAATAACTACACTGCAATAGAGGATTTTTATTAGTTTTAATCATTTTAGATCCTTAATTTTAACCAAGCTTTTTTAATAATTTTTTTTTCATCGTAGCTTTATTTCAGTTAAAAAAAATATATATATACATATAAAATCAAAAAATTATTAAAAAAATGTCTATTTAGACTGCAATATACCCTGCAGTATTTTTTTTTATCATTTTTTAAAATCATTTTAAATAATCCATTTCAACTTATTATAATTATTATTACTGTTATTATTATTTTAGCTTTAGTTCGTTTAAACATTTATTTAAAACATTTTTAATTAACCTTATTTTATTTTTTTCATTTTAGCTTTATTTTGATTAACAAAAAAATATTTTTTTGATTTAGTTACAATAACTACACTGCAATAGAGGATTTTTATTAGTTTTAATCATTTTATATACTTAATTTTAACCAAGCCTGTTTAATTATTTAATTTTTTCATTGTAGCTTTATTTCAGTTAAAATATATATATATACGTATAAAATCAAAAAAATATTTTAAAAAAATCTATTTAGACTGCAATATACCCTGCAGTATTTTTTAATCTTTTTTTTTTAAATCATTTTAAATAATCAATTTCAACTTATTTCATTTAGTTGCTAAGGTAGTGTTTTTAATTTTCCTTTTGTTTTCAATTTTAAGCTTTTCATCTGATGCGTAGTATTTCATTTTAGCTTTATTTCATTTAAAGGGACAGTTCACTCAAAAATTAAAATTACCCCATGATTTACTCACCTTCAAGTCATCTTAGGTGTAAATGACTTCTTTTTTTCAGATGAATACAATCAGAGTTATTTTAAACAATGTCTTGGCTCTTCCAAGCTTTATAATGGCAGTGAATGGGTGTTGAGATTTTGAAGCCCAATAAAGTGCATCCATTCATCATAAAAAGTACTCCACACGGCTTCAGAGGGTTAATAAAGGCCTTCTGAAACGAATTGATGTGTTTGTGAAAGAAAAATATCCATATTTAAAACTTCGTATCTGATTCGAGAGAGTGGCGTTCCAGTGGAGATTACAGTTTATAAAGTTTGGATATTTTTCTTACACAAATGCATCGATTCACTTCAGAAGGCCTTGAGGGTGAGTAAATCATAGGATAATTTTATTTTTTGGGTAAACTGTCCCTTTAATGACAATGATTGTTAATCATTTTAGTGTTAGATTTAGTTAACAATAACAACACTGCAGTTGAAGTTTTTAATGATTGAACAAAGCAGCTTCTTTGACCATTAAATCAACAGGCCTGACCTTTCATCCAAGTCAAAGAAACAGCTTGCGTGGCGGACGTCACCTTTGTTTAGCCCCGCTGGCAGATGGTGCTAAACCGTCCCAGCTGAAAGAATTTCACTGAATGAAAGCCAGAGAATGCCTCATTCTCGATAAATGGCTCCTTGTAAAAAATGTTGCTGGCTTGACGGACATGAGCTATATCCATCACGTAAATGTTTTGGTTTATGGCTTTTCTTTCTTTCTGGTGCTATTTCTTAAAGATAGCATGCGCTCACAGCCGCAGGATCAATAAAAGTGTTCAGACTTTGGGAAGATGATGCACTGTGTCGGCTAGAATTGCGTCAGTGTCTACGATTTACTGCTTTGCCGATGTAACACAGCCTTGAAATGGCAACAGGTTTGTTGCCATTTCAGAACATGTGCTCACAGCTACATGTATATCTATCTATCTATCTATCTATCTATCTATCTATCTATCTATCTATCTATCTATCTATCTATCTATCTATCTATCTATCTATCTATCTATCTATCTATCTATCTATCTATCTATCTATCTATCTGTCTGTGTGTGTGTGTGTGTGTGTGTGTATATATATATATACACACACACACACACACACACACACACACACACACACACACATAACTGAATTACATTTGCTTACTTTTTGATTACTGAATTTCTAATGAATGTTTTCTACTGTTAATCATTTTTCAAACATTTAAACCCGGCAGGGTTAACCTTACAGTCAAACTTAACACTGAGAAAATATTCAGATGTAACCCCTCATAAGTAACTAATTTAATTGCATATTTTTTTCTCAGTAAATAACAGGTTAGTTACATTTATTTTTTTGTAATTGAATTACATAACTTGACTACAAAATTAAATTTTGTAATTGTTGCATGCAATTAGTTACTCCTTACTTTTTGTTTTCAAATTGTCAATCCACAGTTGTTTTACTAATTTTGTTATTCGTCTTATTTCTAATTTATATTATTATACTGATTTTTTGCTTAATTTTGAGTTTTAATATAATTATAATAGATTATGTAATATAAAGAGTGTGTATTATTTATTAATTTAATGAGTTTCTGAAAAATCAATGTTAATGTCAGTTTTGCATTAACGTTTTAAAACACTATTAATTATTAATATTAATAAGTAAACTATTTATTAAATAATAAATTGCTGAATTAGTTTTGACTTCATTTTCTGTTTAGTTATTATTATTATTATTATTATTATTATTATTATTATTATTATTATTATTATGACTGTAACAGTCATATCAATAACCATATATAATGATAATCAGTAATACATATAATTATTATTATATGGTCTGTTTTGTAGTAAGAATAAGAATAATATATTTATTTTACATTTTATTAATAATAATAATAATATATTATAAATATATAATAATAATTATTATATGGTGTGTTTTGTAGTCATATAAAATATATTATTACTATCTTATACTTACTTACTATACTTACTTAACATAATAATATTTTTACATGTTATTATTAATCATAATAAATATAGTTATAGTTATTATATGGTGTGTTTTGTAGTAATAAATAATAATAATAATAATAATAATAATAAAACCTAACAAAATACAGCTTATATTCCTATGAAGAATAATAATAATTTATAATAAATAAAATTTGTTATATGGTGTGTTTTGTAGTCATATATATATATATATATACATATATACATATATACATATATACACACACACACACACACACACACACACACACACACACACACACATATATATATATATATATGTATAATATATGTATAATAATTACTGTTATGGTTTGTTTTGTAGTAATATAAAATATAATAATAATTTTTACATATTATTAATAGTAAATATAATTATAATTATTATTATATGGTGTGTTTTGTAATAATATAAAATAATAATAATCATAATTTAATTTTTACATTTTATTAATGATAATAGTAATAAATATAATCATTTATTACATGGTGTGTTTTGTAGTAATATAAAATATAAAAAAAGTTTTACACTGTATTATTAATAATTAGTAAATAAATATAATAATTATATGGTGTGTTTTGTAGCAATATAACATTTTATAATAATTTAATAATTCCTATTATTTTATAATAATAAATTCATTTTTACATTTTATTATTAATAATAATACTTAATAATAAATGTAACTTATTATATGGTGGGTTTTGTAGTAATATAAAATAATAGTAATAATAATAATATATTTTTTTTTTAATTGTATTATAGTTGTTATTATTATTATTATTTATTATTATTAATAATGATGATGATGATAAAGAGTATTACATTTCAAGTCAGTGTCTATTTATTATTCAGTGAATTTTATATATTTATTGTATATATTGTACATATGTTTATTATATAATTATATATATATATATATATATATATTATGTTTTAAATGTTATTAAATGCTATTTGGGATATCTTTTGTGTCAATAATTTGTATTAAACATTGTGCAAAGTGAACATCTAAACATCAAGTTTCTCTTCCTCTCCTCTTCCAGTCGAGAGCCACCTGGCATCCAACGTCCACAAGAGTCGTCTGGTGCAGCAGGACCTTCAAGTGGCCAAACGTCTGCAGGAGGAAGAGGATCTGCGGGCCAAAGCCGAGAGCCAGAGACAACACCGCCGCATGTGAGTCACCTGAAACGCACAACACTAAACAGGATCAAAAAGTCAAACGCTATAGTCATGCCTGTATGTGAAAAAACACTGACTCGACAGAAAAAAGAAGGTCGTTTCTTTCTCATATCTTCCCAAACTCTCCTTACCAGATGGGAAATCTCAACAGACTTGTTTTCCTGTCTGTTGAGATAAGAGCTGTAAGTAGGAGTGGATGAACTTGCATTATCAGTGGTTGATAACTCGCTGTTGACGTTGTGTAAAGCTGTGTCTCAGTTTCACATGCTGAAACATATTTTGTGTACTTTAGTTTGGCTCCTGCTGCGTCTTCAGCTTGTGTTCTGAGCACAAGGCCTTGTGTCGTCTCGTAATGCGCTGGGGCAGTGAAATGTTTTGACTTGTGCTCGCGCCACACGCAGATAAAGCGTTCCTTCCTGCTGGGCGATGTCTCAAGGTCTCTGAGCTGATGCTATCGTCAGAGTTTGAGCGCGAGCCTGAGGGGAGACTCGCTGCACAGCTCAAATACTGCAGTTTCTAGGCTTTTAAGTCCGTTTAATACTAATATTTTGAGCTCAGTAAGATTTTTTTTTTTTTTAAGAAATTTATACTAGTATTAAACAAAACAAAAAAATTAAGTAGCCACAACTTATTTTTTAGCATATTAGACTGATTGCTAAAGAATATTGTGACACTGAAGACTGGAGTAATGATGCTGAAAATTCAGATTTGCATTACAGGAATAAATTACATTTTTATATATATATATATATATATATATATATATATATAAAATATTGTTTTTTTTTTTTTCTTATTTTCTTATTTTTCTTATTTATTTTATTATTATGTTTTATTATTAATAATAATAAACATTATTATTATTATATAGTGTTTTGTAGTAATATAAAAATAATAATAATAATTTTTTACATTTTATTATTATTATTATTATTAATAATAATAATTATTGTTGTTTGTATTGTTTGTTTTATTATTATATTTACATTACTATTGTTATTATTATTATTTATATTATTGTTATTATTATTATATTTATTATTAATAATAATAATAATTATTATTATTATTTTTATATATCGTGTATTTTGAAGTAATATAAAATAATAATTTGTACATTTTAATAATAATAATAATACTTAATAAATAAAATAAGTTATTATATTGTTTTGTAGTAATATAAAATCTATTTTTTACACTGTATTATTAATAATAAATGAATATAATAATAATAATAATTAATAATAATAAATTCATTTTTAAATTTTATTATTATTAATAATAAAATATAATTATTATTATATTAATATATCACATAAAAGCAGTTATTTTAAATCACAATAATATTTCACATTTTTACTGTTTTTAGCAAATAATAAAAAAATAACTTTATGTTCTCCAAAATCATTTATGTAATCCAAAAAAGCACAATTTCCAAAGAAATAAAAAAAAAAAAAAATACTACAATTACCAAAACTGAATTAAAACTTAAAGCTGTAATAAAAGATTGTTATTAAATTCAAATTTAAACGTTTTAAATAAAATAAAATAAAAAATAGACATGAAACTTTAAGTGCTATGACCAAAATTTAAAATAAATCTCTGCTTGAAATAAATATGTAATAAAATACAAATAATAAATGCAACTTAAACTTATTAATAATAATAAATAAAATCAAATAAAAACAGAAATGCAACTGTCAATTTAAGTACTAAAATTGCCAAAACTTAATCAAATCAGCAATTGAAATAAAGCTGTGATAATTAACTAATTTTAGTACTTAAACTTTCAGTTACTTATTTCTTTTCTTTTTTCCTTTTTTTTTTTTTTTTTTTTTTTGAATTAAACAGCTTAAATTGCATTTAATATTTATATTTCATTACAACTTTATTTCAGTTACATATTCATTTCAGTTTTGGTCATTTTAGTAT
>NC_133367.1:33113313-33131056 GCF_049309525.1 Garra rufa | reverse complement strand
CACATCACGTTTTACCACAGCAGTCAATTTGGAGTCATAACACACAAAAAACACGTCTTCATTAGTCGCACGCAAAAACACAACACAAGCAGTGCAGTCTGATTCATGAATAAAATAACTCTTTCTTGCTACGAATCACTCGTTCTGAAAATTGTTATTGTGAGTTAAAACTATTTTTTGATTGAAATAAAGCAGAAATAAAATATAAATAAGTGCTAACATTATTAAAACTACATCAAATAACGATGACAAAAGCATGTAACAAAATCGCTAAAAAATTTTGTGAAATTAAATTGAAATTCAAAAATATAAAATGTAAAAGCTCATTCAAAATAGCAAAAATTATAATTGTATATAAATGAATTGTTACTCAATTGCTAACAAATGAAGTTTAAGTACTTAAAAGTTAAATTAAAGTAAATTTAAAGCTAGACATTTAATAAAAACACAGGATAGATCACTACAAATTTAAATTATAATATTACATTTAAAACAATTAATTATAATAGTATAGAAATAATACTAAAACAACATAAAATAACTAATATTTTGGATATATTATTTGCTGAATTCTCTTACTGAATTTCTAACTGAAATAAAGCTGAAGTATTAAAATTACTGAAACAAAAATGAAAGGTAAATAGACATTTAACAAATCCCAAAACTAGTAAACATGACAAAAACACATGACAAATCACAAAAAAAATTAAATTAAAATTAAATTAAAATAAAAACAGATTTCTATTAATTAGACAATTTCTATTAGGCAAAAACACATAAACACCTAAAATCACACACACACATACACACAACAAAAAATAATAATTTAAAATATTTATCAATTATAATATGAAAAAATATGTAAAAAAAAATTACTAAAATCAAATGAAATTAAACATTTAATTTAAATGAAATAAAATTCAAAATTAATTCAAAATATTTGCATTAATCAAAACCCTCAAAACTAATAAACATGACAAAAACGCATGATAAATCACTTAAAAATTTTATCAAAATAAAATAGAAACAGATTTCTATTAATTAGACAATTAGACAGATTTACATAAACACACACAATCACACACACATTTTTTTAATTAAAATAAAAACTAATTTAAAATATTTATCAATTATAATATAAAACAATATGTAAAACAAAATCACTAAAAATCGAATGAAATTTAAACATTTAATTTAAATGAAATAAAATTCAAAATATTCGCATTCATCAAAAACCCCAAAACTAATAAACATGACAAAAACACATGATAAATCACTTTCTATTAATTAGACAACACAGACAGATTTCTAATAATAACACACACAAACGCATAAAATAACACACACACACAAAAATTAAAATAAAAACTAATTTAAAATATTTATCAATTATAATATGAAAAAATATGTAACAAAATCAAAATGTAAATTAAATTAAAAATTTGTTTAATATATTCACATTTATCAAAACCCCCAAAACTAATAAACATGACAAAAACAGTAAATAAAATAAATCACTAAAAAATGTAATTAAAATGATATTAAATTTAAATAAAAGCTGATTTAAAATAATACTGAATTATAATAGTATAGAAATAATACTAAAACAACGTAAAATAACGAAACTTTTGGATAAATTAATAGCTGAATTCTGATACTGAACTGCTGACTAAAATAAAGTTCCAGTTGAAGTACAAAACAAAATGAATAAGACATTAAATTAAATTGAATAATTTAATTAAAAAGTTAATTGACATGTTTAACAAAAGCCCCAATAAATTTTAGTTAAATTAAGGTTAAGGTTTTAATTAAATTATATTAATTAAACTAATTCAACAATATATATATATATATAGTAATCATAATAGTATAGAAATAATACTAAAACCACATAACATAACTAACTAAAAGAAAGTTTTAGTTGAAGTACTCATATTACTAAAACTGAAATTAAAGTAAAAATTAAAAACTAAATAGACATAGTTAACAAAAAAAACTAAAGTAATAAGCATGACAAAAACATACAATTAATTTAAACTTTAAAATTTAATTTAAAAACTAATTTTAAAAATATCTATCAATTATAATAGTATAGAAATAATACTAAAACAACACAAAAATAATTAACAAAATATAATTAAATTAAAAACTTATTCAAAATAGTTATCAATTATACTAGTATAGGCATAATACTAAAACAACACAAACATTTTGGATGAATTAATGGCTGAATTGTTTTACTGAATTGTTGAAAACTGAAATAAGAGTAAAAATTTAAGCTAAATAGAAATATTTTATAAAAACGAGTTAACATGACAAACGCATAACAAAATTAAATTGAAAACTAATTCAAAATATTTATCAATTATAATAGTATAGAAAAACTACTGAATTGCTAACTATAATAAAGTTAAAGTTGAAAATCTCGAGTTACTAAAACCAAAATTAAAGTAATAATTAAAGCTAAATAGACATTTTACAAAAAACCCAAAACTAATAAACATTAATTAAATTAAGTTTGTTAAATTAAATTGATAACTGAAATAAACTTTAGGTTAAAGTACTTAGATTATTGCATATATATATATAACTGAAATTAAAGTAAACAAAATTAAAGCTAAATAAAATAAAATTAAATTACATTTTAAATTAAATTAAAAGCTAATACAAAATATTAATCAATTATAGTAGTATAGAAATAAAACTAAAACAGCATAAACTAAATATAACATATTAAACAGTAACATAGCTAAAATTTTGGATAAATTAATTGCTGAATTCAAATGTTTAAATTTAAGTACTCTAGTTACAAAAACGGAAATAAAAATAAAACCACATAGACATAAAAAATAATAAACAACATGACAATCACAAAAAAGTAACTAAATTCAAAATATTAATAAAATAATGTATAAATAACAAAATAACACGTTCTTGGGAAATTAATTGCTAAATTTAGTTACTAAATTAAATGTAAGAATGAATAAAAAAATAGTGAGTGGAGTTTTGACATTCCTGTTTAAATTTTGCCGCATTTGCGCCTTCCTGTTTATCTGTTTCTGGGGTTATTACACTTTAGGAAGCAATTATCGCAATTAACACACATTTCAAGCCCCGAGAACTTCAGACACTTTTAACTGTTTGTTGTGAATTTAAACAAAACGTCAACCAACTTGACCGCATGTTAGTGTGCCACTAATGTTTGTTTAGTAAACATTAGGTAACTCTGGGAAAGTTTTCTTGACTCACATCTAAAAACGGCACCAGCAGACCATCTTGTGTTCATAATGGGTTACCATTTAGCGACAAATGTTACAAAACTGGACATGCAAGTTGTTCACGTCAACATGGCATCTGTTAACTCCACCCGCCTTGCATGGCTGCCCTTGCGTGCCACAGTTTGCATTCAAACTGTTTGCTTTCGTAAGTTATGTAATCATTCTCTCATGGCATCATTTGAATGTGTTTAGAATCTCCTGCTGATTAGCTGCTTTTGTACCCAGAGGGTCTGTTTGAATCATTAAACCCGTTAGAATCTCTCATTTATAGGTGTTTAATGACGAGTTTGTTTCAACAAAACCGTCTAACACTAAAGACTGAAATTTCGGCATGTAATTCATTGCTTCATGTTGTTGATATTTGTGTTTGTTAGGATGCTAGCATGATAAACAGAGATTAGCACCCGCCTACAGGGCACAGCATAAAAGATTCAGCATCTCAGGGAGTATCTTTAGCATTTTCTCTCCCTCTAAACCATGACAGCATAGCTAGGCTTCGTTTTCATGCCAGAATGCAAAAAATTAGGCCTGGGCTGCAATTCTGCAGGGATGTGTTGGGGAGGAGATCAGGCATATTTATTTGAATCTTTGTTGCATAGTTGTAGGAGGGTTAACACATGGTTTGCTATCCAAAAGCACATGCACATGGGCCTATTTATAAAAGTCTACCGTACCGTAATTAGAGATTTGGTTGTAGAAAAGATGGATTAAAGCATTGAGATTAAGTAATCTGTTCAGAATTAGGGGGGGGGGGGGGGTGGTATGTTTTATTATTGTTTTGTAAAATAAGAATCTCAGTTAATAACAATCTTCCAACCCACATATTACTCATATTAAATGTTCTGAATAAGGAAAATGCTGACTTTTCTAATGTACTAAACTGGAATTGCTGTAAACAGGGTTCAAAATTAACACTCGGCCAAATGCACTTTCCAGTTACCTTTCATTTGTAATTTGTGTACAGTACAACGCAATTTTTAAAGAGCAGGTCATATGGGTTTTTGAAAAATATTTTTATTGCTGTTTGTAATGTAGCTATCAACGTAAACAGTCTGCAAAGTTGTTAATCAAAAAAGTGAGAAAAAAAAATCTGGTACGCATTGTATAGGGAAAGACAAATTACAACAGACTTGGCCAGCTTACCAATCAGAGCAGAGTAGGCTTATGGAAGGGAGTGGTTTACAGACCTTGAGCTCAGAACTGCTTTGAACAAATCGTTTCAAAATCATTGAAAGATTATTCTAATATTAAGTGTATATTCTGAGAAAATTGTTTTCTGACCTTCGGATGCATTTAAATCTGTTGTAAGGGACTCCCACACAACATTAGGACACTTTAAAATACCACATGACCTGTTTTTTAAAAGAATCGCTCAAGTTCTGTCATTAATTACTCAGACCCACAAGACCTTTGTTCATCTCAGGAACACAAATTAAGATATTTTTTTTATCAAATCTGAGAGCTTTCTGACCCTGCATGGATAGCATAGCAACTATCACGTTCAAGGCCAAGAATGGTAGTAAGGACATTGTTAAAATGGCTCATGTGACATCAGTGGTTCAACCTTATTTTTATGTAGCTACGAGAAAACGTTTTGTGTGCAAGGAAAACAAAAATACTGGCTTAAGCAATTTCTGGTACTCCTGTGAACCTGGGTCGAGGACTGACACGGAAGAAAAAAAATTGTTGAATTTAGTATTTTTTCTTTCCGCACAAAAAGTATTCTCGTAGCTTCATACCACTGCGGTTGAACCACTAATGTCACATGGACTATTTTAATGATGTCCTTATTACCTTTTCAGTGTCAGTTGTTGTGTTGCTGCATATGCAGGGTCAGGAACCTCTCGGATTTCGTCAAAAATAACTTAATTTTTGTTCCCAAGATAAATGAAGGCCTTATGGCACATGTGTCAAACTCAGCTCCTGAAGGGCCACTGTCCTGCAGAGTATAAATCCAACCCACTCCCAACACACCTGCCTTTCTAGCACTCCTAAAGAGAGTTGCCCTCTTTGAGCTAAACTCTGCAGGACAGTGGCTCTCCAGGAGTTGAGTTTGACATCCCCATCTTTGGAACGACGGTGAGGGTGAGTAATCAATCGTTACCTTGGCCTTAGTTAATTTTGGACCCTGGTTGTGACATTTTATTTGAATGGCTTGATACCACTTGTCAACAATAGCCTTATTCACTATTTTATTTCCTGCATTGTCCACAGTCAACTAACCCTTGTGTACTAACCCGGTTAAGTGTTGTTTTCCTCCTTGTTTTTGCACTCCACCTTTTACTCAAACTCACTTTTACACAGCCCCTCGATTTCCACCGGACCTGCGAGAGCCGAATCCCCGCTCTGCTTCTCCAGGTTACAAAAAAGGGAAGAATCACGTCTTTGATCAAATGCTTTCCCCGTACAACTCTCCTGAGCCTGACAGAAAAAAATATCCTAATAGCCGTAGTGGATATCCAGAATATGAGCCTGTTGAGTTGGACCGATCTAGGCATCCGGAGAGTCCAAGCAAGGGAAGGATCCAAGAGTACTATTCACCTGAGCGACGACCGAAAGAGAGAAACAAACCTCTCGATCTCGATTGCACAGAACCACGTAGAAGGAAGAAGCAAGATCAATGGGACGACTTAGAGCCAGTGGTGCGCCGTAAGGAGAAGCCTCCAAGGGATTACTCTGCCGGACAGGACAAGGTCTGGGACAAGGACAGGATCAGGGATCGAGAACGAGAAAGGGATGGACGGAGACCCAAGGAAAGGTCGAGAGATCGAAACCGGACAAGAAGTCAAGATCGACTCTTTAGTGGAGAAGCCAAGCAGGTGAACAGGGGTAGGAACTTGGACCGGGAGATGGAGCGAAATGGTTACAGACATGGTAGCAGAGACAGGCAAAGAGAACGGGGCAGAGATGGCAACAGAGGGAGACACAGAAGCAGAGAGCGAGAGCTGGATGATTACGGTCACGTCCCAAGTAGAGGATGGTCCGAAGAAGACCTGGAGTGGGAGGATCACAAGAACAGTTCGAGGCTCCCGTCAGGTCCTAATGAGGTGTTTGAGGAGCCCGTTCTCAGAGTTCCCTCAAACGAGGGATGGTCCCCTGGTCATTCTCCCAGAGATAGAGGTATGGACCAAGGTCCATGTGTTTGAGTGAACCTGCTTGGACTTTACAGTGCCATCTGGTGGTGGGAGTGCTATCAACATTTCCTTTTTCTTATGCATTGGTGATTTGGGTTTCTTGTCCATGTTGGATCTGAACTCTCTGAAATCATTTCTGGGCAATCTTGTGCACAAAATCTTGACCTTTTTGATCATTCCTTTATCTCAAACCAAAAATGGCTGCTTGGGTTACTGTGCAAATTGGTTACGAGGCTTAAGTACAGGGGTCACCAGACTCGTTCCTGGAGGGCCAGTGTCCTGCAGAGTTTAGCTTCAACTTGCCTCAACACACCTGCCCGGAAGTTTCAAGTATACCAATCAAGACCTTGATTAGCTAGTTCAGGTGTGTTTGATTAGGGTTAGAGCTAAACTCTGCAAGACACAGGCCCTCCAGGACCAAGTTTGTTGACCCCTGCTTAAGTGTGTTGGCCTTTGTGCTTTCAACGTGGACTGATGTCCTCTGACACCCCCTGCAGGTCGGAAGCCACGAGGAGAATATGGTATGAAGGAGGCAACGCATGGACTAGCCCATTTAGAACTACAAGACCAGGAGCTCAAAGACTTGGAGGTGGCACGCAAGCTACAGGAAGAAGAACTTAAGGTATCTTGAGTCTCAGTGCTTGTAATTATTGGTGATTTGATTGGTGATTCTACAAATATAACCGTGTTTATTTTATTTTTTGTTCAGGCGAGTCAATTTGAAAGACGAGCCGCTCAAGTTGCACAAGATGAGGTACGGCGTAGTTTGTTTTTTGGCACTGTCAGTGGTGTCACTACATCTACATGTCATTGTCTTATTTTATGATTTGCTTTGCAATTGTATTTTAAGGAATTAGCTCGACGGCTAATGGAGGAAGAGAAAAGGGAATATAAGAGATCGAGAGATAAGGAGAAACAAGGGATGGAGAGAAGACGACCCGAGGTGGAATATAACGTAAGTGACATACATTCCAACTACACATAGATTTGGTCCTGAGTGGTCCTGATTTATTTTTGGTTACTACAATTATTGTAACAAGAACATTGCTACAGTGTCCAATATTTTAATACAACTATTATGATGTAAAGTGAATGTAGAGAGGCCTTTAAAAGTCACACATCAGATATGACACATGCTCATGTGAGTTAAAAAGACTATATATCACCTGCTGATGCTTCTGAAATCCACATTGCTCCATGTGGGCCTGGTGACGTTGCCCCTGTCGACACTACCAACACGCTCTCTTCCTTTCTGTCCGTTAGCCAGTGCAAGAAGAAGTAGTACGACCCCGAACACGAGAAGAGCCACGCATCAGAGAGGACGAGTACCAGAGAGCACGCAACCACAAACCCACCAGGTACCACTTCTCCAACTTATTAACACACGTTGTCCAAAGTCCTACTGGAGTCTCATATTTTCTCGGCTCTTCTCTCCAGGCCTCCTCCTCCCACACAGCACTACGAGAACATAAACCCAAGCTACGTTTATGCGGACGGCCCATACTCTCCTCGCCCTCCATCAAGACCAGAGGCGTACAAAGGTTCACATTGACCAAATGAGGCATCATTCTTCAAATTCGAAACTTAATTTAACTATAGCTGTCTTTATCTTCTCTTTTAGGCGCCCCCTACAGACCGTGACCATAAGCCTCCACTGCTGTCCAATCATGAGTCCGTTTAGCCCTTTATTTTGCGAATCTATATAGAGGAGAAAGCGATTCAGAAATACTTTGAGGCTTTCGGCAGAAGCTACTGACACTTTATTTTATTTTTCCCTCTTTGAGTTTCTCAGTTCATCGCCTCAGATGAGCCAACGTCGTCTCTTCGTGTCGTGAAAGAGTCTTTTACCCTGGAGCTATGAACTACTGGGCGACAGGGACGGTTCCTGTTTGCTTCTCATGTTTTTTTTTTGTCTTATTGTGGATGACTGGACAGGAAGGGATCTACTGCACAGCTCTTTCAAATATCCCTTTTCTCTTGGCATCTATAATGAAGCTTTGTCTTGATTCCATGTTGCAGCTGTTTTCCAATATTTTTTTTTTTTTTTTTTATTTAACGGAAAACATGCTTGAATTTATATACAGCACTGTTTTCGTGCTATATATTTATTGATTTATTTTGAGAGGATATATTTTATTTTATTCGTATTTTAAACCCTGATTGTTTTACCCTTTCCCCAATCGATCTGAAGAGACTGTTAGCATAAACCAAGAGCGATCTGGTTTCCACATCTCAACGTCTTAAGAAGCAGGTTCAGTCTTCAAATCAATCGAATATCAAGGTTTGGTTGTTAGTGCTTTTTCATTTTGCCTTCATATCCTTCATGAGAGACTCCTTACTCACACTGCAGGTAGCTAGGGTGCCTTTGATTTGTTTTTTGTGATATTTTCCCCTTTTACCTGCAGTGTATGTAGCGATTCTCTGCTACTTCGTAGGGACCTACTAATAATGTGCTCCAGTGTTCAAGTGCATGCTGGCTGAATGTGAACTCTATGGGGCCTATATGAATCTTGTCGAAATAATGGCCACAAACACATCTCTAATCCTCATTTTTTATTTTTATATATTTTTCTGTTTTATTTATAATTCAGTACAAATCCAAGATAACCAATTTTAAGGCATGTAGTAGCATTGCTGGTGGCACAGATGTAAACATTCTTCTTGCTTGCATCATCATATGCAATTCATGCTAATATATCAGTGTTCGGGATTCGCAGTGCTTCGCATTTGGTGGCAAAACTTACTTTAAGCAGGGATGTAAAAACTGACCAGCAAACCGATCAAGGCAGCAAACAAGTGACTAGGGCGTTCATCTGGCACTTTCGGTAAATAGAGTACAAAATAGGGCCTGAAAGTCTTCGGGGGAAAAGTTACATTTTTTGTTTTGTTTTGCTTAAGGGTTTTGTTATTTATTGCTTCTTTTATTTATTTATTTATTTTATTTTTTTCTAGCAAAGCGTCAGTGAAAATAAGTGGATAACCTTCAAAAAAAAATATTTTTTTTTTTTTTCTTGTTTTGTTTGGTTTTGTGTGTTATTCATTTCTTTTTTTGTTGTTGTTGTTTTGTTTTTTACTTTGAACTTTGTTTAGGACTTGTCTGAATCAAAATTTAAAATCCTAATTTGACAGACTTTTGTGTTTTATTTTCCAGCAAAGTGTCAGAAAAAGTGGATAACATTCAGTAAAGTTTTTCTTGTTTTTTTTTTTTTATTTTATTTAAATTATTATTTTTTGTTTGTTTGTTTATTTTTTGTTATTCATTGCTTTTTTTAAACTTTTGTTTAGAATTCTAAATCTAAATTCTGAATCAAATCAAAATTTAAAAAACACATTTGTCTAATTTTTATTTGTTTTTTTGTTTTTTGTTTTTTTTTTCCAGCAAAGGGTCGTGGAAAATGAGTGGATAACCCTCAGAAGTTTTTTGTTTGTTATTCATTGCCTTTTGTTTTTCTTTCTTTTTTTTTTTGCTTTGAACTTTTGTTTAGAACTTGTCTAAATCAAAATTTACAAACCAAATTTGTTAACTGTTTTTATGCTCTACCTCTTGTTTTGTTTTGTTTTGTTATTCATTTCTTTTCTTTTCTTTTTCCTTTTCTTTCCCTTTTTTAGGTTGGTTCAGGCAAGTTCTAAACAAAGTTCAAATAAAAAAAAAAAAAAATTAGGTTTTTATTTATTTATTTGTTTCGTTTTCCAGCAGAGGGTCAGTTTTTAAACCAAGTTCAAAGTAATTAAAAAAAAAGCAAAGAAAAGCAATGAATAACAAAAAACTAAATGTGATTTAATTCAATTTAATTTGTTTTGTTTCCCAGCAAAGCATTAGTGAAAATAAGTGAACCCTCAAAATTTAAAAAACACATTTGTCTAATTTTTATTAGTTTTGTTTTCCAGCAAAGAATCGGTGCAAAATAAGTGGATAACCCTCAGAAGTTTTTTGTTTGTAATTCATTGCCTTTTGTTTTTTTCTTTTTTTCGCTTTGAACTTTTGTTTAGAATTTGTCTAAATCAAAATTTAAAAACCAGATTTGTATATTTTTTGTTATTTGTTATTTGTTAACCCTAATTTTTTTTTTGTTTTTATTCTTTGCCTCGTTTTTTTTTTTTTTTTTTTTGTATTCATTTTTTTCTTTGCTTTGTTTTTTTTTTCCTTTGAACTTTTAGAACTTGTTTAAATCAAAATGGAAAAACTTAATTTGTCAGTTTTTTGCTTTGTTTTTTCCAACAAAGTGTCAGTGAAAATAAGCGGATAACCCTCAGAAGTTTTTGGTTTCTTATTCTTTGCCTTTTGTTTTTCTTTTTTGCTTTGAACTGTTTTTTTAGAACTTATGTGAATCAAAATGTAAAAACTCAATTTAAGTTAAACTTTAACTTTAACTTAAGTCAGCTTTTTGCTTTGGTTTCCAACAAAGGGTCAGTGAAAATAAGTGGATAACTTTCAGAATATTTTTTTTGCCTTGTTTTTTTACTCAAGGCAAAAAAAGTTGTACTTTATTTTTTGTCTTTTTAGATTGATTCAGACAAGTTCTAAACAAAGCTAAAGTAAAAAAAGCAAACAAAAGTAATGAATAACAAAAAACTAAATTTGTCAGGTTTTTATTTATTTGTTTGTTTTGTTTTCCAGCAAAGCATCAGTGGAAAAAAGTGGATGAATTTGTTTTTTTTTTGCCATTTATTGCTTTTGTTTCTTTTTTTTTTTAAGTGTATTCAGACAAGTTATAAACAAAGTTCAAAGTAATAAAAAAAAGCAATGAATAACGAAAAAAAAACAAAATTTGCCAGATTTTTATTTATTTATTTTTTGTTTGTTTTGTTTTCCAGCAAAGCATCAGTGAAAATATTTTTTTGTTTTGTTTTATTTGGTTTTGTATGTGTTATTCATTCCTTTTGTTGTTGTTGTTGTTGTATTTTGTTTTTTTACTTTGAACTTTGTTTAGGACTTGTTTGAATCAAAATTTAAAAACCTAATTTGACAGATTTTTTTTCCAGCAAAGTGTCAGAAAAGTGTTCTTGTTTTTTTTTTTTTTTTTTTTTTTTTTTTTTTAAATATTTTTTGTTATTCATTGCTTTTTTACTTTGTATTTTGTTTAGAACTTGTCTAAGTCAAAATTTTGAAACCAAAATCGTCCAACTTTTAGTTTTTAGCAAGTGTGTATTTCTTACATAGCACATAAAATAAACTTTTATATGCTATATAAGGAAATCTCAAATTGTGATTATAAATGTCCAAACGAAAAATACAAAAAAAAAAATTCCCATTGCATTTTTTTTTTTTTTTTTTGCTTTTTTTATTTATTTCTTTTTATTTTTTTGCATTGCTCTTTGCTTTTTGTTTGTGTTATTATTATTTTATTTTATTTTTTTCAGTTTAAGCAAATCTGTCTACATAATCTAGGACGTGTTTAAATACAATGCAACACATTTTTTTTGTTGCCAATAGTTTATTTCTAGCAAAAAGCGGAAACAAACTAACTGTATTGCACGTCGCCTATATTAATATATTATCTATTCGGTTTGAGCTAGTGCAACTTTGGGACCAAATACCAATTATGTTTTTGGTAATTAAAATAGGTTTAACAGTATTATGACACTCTTGTGTGAACTCATGCCAAATCATTTGATGTTTTTAATTCTAGCTACTTATAAAATAATTTATCTAGCATGTCTAATAGTTTACTCTTAAGAACCTGGGAGTTTCACATTTAATGTTTGAAAAAAGTCCAATTTAGTACTCTGTTTATGGAAAGTGCCAAACGCACATCACTTTATCAGGGCATTTTTTATTTCCTTACTGATCAGTCATCGCTTACATTCCATATTCCCGTCAAAATGCGTTTTAAAGGGATTACATTCCGCTCCGCTTTTGGGAATGGGAATATGATTGTGCGGGCTCCATGTAGCATCCTGTACAGATACAACTAAAGACAGCAGCTACTTTTTGTATCGCATTAGTGCCTCTATAAGACCAGTGTTCGCTCGCTAGTGCTGAACGCTCCCATCTTACGCTCTCGGGAATGACAATATGCTCGTTTGTGTGTCGGTGCATTCCAATCAAAGGCATGGCCTGAAATGCGTCCAATAAACTTTAAGGGGAAAATATCTTCTGTTGCCATGCTGCTGCGCTTCAAAGGTGATTTGAGAACATTTTCTTGTGGAATTGTATTACTGAATCAGTTTCGAATCACTATGTGTGTGTTTTAGTGATGAATGTGCATATAATATCTCTCTCTTTCAGTGCTGTGTCAATCTAGTGCATATCACGGTGCATTTTGCAGCGCGCTGTAGTATTTGAAAACTTAAAATGTAGGTTACAATTATGATACGAATTGGCTGGATGGGTTTTGTGCCAAATGTCATTCAACATTCAGGGATTTTAAAACAAGTATTGCTGTAAAACTGTCAAGATCTGATGATCATGTGATCTAGGGGAAAGAAAACAACTGGTTTACAAACGATTTGCTTGAGGCTGTAACAAACTGATCTTTTAGCACCTGATATGCCATTGTATATGTATGTATGTATGTGTATGACCGAGCGACAGAGACTTGAGCATTTTTTCACTCAACGTACGAAGATGACGTCCATGCCAGTTTGTTTTACAATCAGCTGCTGCTGGAAACGTTTTGGGACCGGCGAAAGTGTTTGTATCTTGCACATTCTCATAGCTTCCACTGGCCAACTGTAAATACCAAATAAATGACTTTTAAAGGGTATGTTTTGTGTCAATGGAGTATGTTATCTGATTCTAATAACAACAACCCTGACAGAAGGTCCTCTCTGTCTAGTCGGTAAGTATCCTGCTGAAAAAACCTTGGCTGGTTTAAGCTGGTCTCCAAGGTGGCGGACGCGTCAGCGTATCTGGAGCGGTCCAATGTGGCAGTAAACATAATAAGTAGTATATAGTTTAGTAGTATATATAAAAGGATCGGTGAAAAGATTGTAAGTGTAACCTTCAGAAAATTGTTTTGCTTTTTTGTATTGCATTTATTTACTTTTTCTTTGTTCTTTTGCTTAGTTTTTTTTTTTGTTTTCAAGCAAACTTGTCACAACAATAGAACGTTTTTTGTTGTTTTGCTTTGAACTTTGTTTGGAATTTGTCTGAATCGTTTAAAAAACCTAATTTGTCCAATTCTTTTATTTATATATTTTGTTTTTCTGCAAAGGATCAGTTAAAAAGTATAAATAAATAAATACCCTTCAGAGTTTTTTGTTTGCTTGGTTTTGTTTGTTTCTTGTTTTCTTTTCTTTTTTGTTACTTGTTATTGCTTTTTATTTTCTTGTTATCCTTTGATTTCTTTTTTCCTTTCAATTTGTTTGCTTTGAACTTTGTTTGGAACTTCTCTTAATCAATTTAAAAACCTGATTTGTCCAATTTTTTTATTTATATATATTTTGTTTTGTTTTCCTGCAAAGGGTTAGTTTAAAAAAAATAAAAAATACCCTTCAGATTTTTTTTGTTTACTTGGTTTTGTTTGTTTGTTGTTATTGCTTTTTATTTTCTTGTTTTTCTTTGTTTTTTTTTCCTTTAAGTTTTTGTTGCTTTGAACTTTTAGAATTTTTTTTAAGCTAAATTGTCCGTTTTTTTGTTTTGTTTTTTTAGCAATTGTTTATTTCTTACATAGCACATAAAATAAACGTAAAAAACAATGTTCAACCTAAAAGTATACAAAAACTCAAACAAGGCCCTATTTTATTTCTTTACTTGTGCATTGTATTTTTGCATTTCTCTTTTTGCGTTGTGTTTGGTTTTTATTTTAGATATTTATGAAGTTTAAGAAAATCTGTTGCCATAGGACTTATTTAAATACATTGCAACACAATTGTTGTTTGTTTGGGGTTGACAATTGTTTATTTCTAGCAAAAGGAAGGGAAAAACAAGGTTTTTGTTTTGTTTTGCTGTTCAAACAAACTTGTCACAACAAAAGAACGTTTTTTGCTGTTGATTATCATTATTATTCATTGCTTTTCTTTGATTTTTGTTTTGTTTTGCTTTGAACTTTGTTTGGAACTTGTCTGAATCAATTTAAAAACCTAATTTGTCATTTTTATTTATTTATCTTTTTTGTTTTGTTTTCCTGCAAAGGGTCAGTTTTTTGTTTGTTCCATTTTTTTGTTTCTTGATATTTATCGCTTTTCTTTGCTTTCTTTAAGCTAAATTTCTTTTTCTTAAGCTAAATTGTCAGTTTTTTAGCAATTGTTTATTTCTTACATAGCATATAAAATAAACTGATCACAAATGTTAAAAATGTTTAACCTAAAATTATACAAAAACTCCTAAACACCCCCCCCCCCCCCCCCCTCCCCCTCCCCCTCCCCCTATTTTATTTCTTTGCTTGAACATTGTATTTTTGCATTACTCTTCTTTGCATTTTCTTTGGTTTTTATTATATGTATAAAAAAATTTTTTGCAGTTTAAGAAAATCTGTCACCATAAGACTTGCTTAAACACAATGCAACACAATTGTTTTTTAGGGGTTGGCAATTGTTTATAGCAAAAGAAAGGGAAAACCAGGTTGTGTTTTGTTTTGCCTTCAAGCAAACCTGTGATTACAATAAAACTGTCTAAATATGATTTGTCTGATTTTTGTTATTTTTAGCAATTGTTTATTTTTTTAACAAAAACACAGACAGGTCTTAGACTAAGCCAGGATTAAACCATAGTTCAATTAGGAAATTTAAGTAATTTTATAAACGAGCCTTGGTAACAAACATTACTGGTATGCATCTCGAGACAAAACAAAGGCACTAATATTGTTTACGATTAGTCAGTGCAAGTTTCTTTTGGTTGATACAGCTCGGTCTTACATTTTAATCTGGGACTAGTTTTAAGCCTTGTCTGTGAAACTAGGGGTAGCCTAAATAACCTAAATAAATGAAAAACTAAAAATATAAAAGATTAAGACTGCAAATTGTGCCTTAATCTATCAATTGGCTGAAGCTAGCAGGTTTGGGACCAATTATTATATATTTTTTAATACAGCAAAGAATAATCATATGATAATTTACAAACATTTAAGGCTTAAAATCTTCTGAGGCATATATTAAGCACTTTCATTTTAACAAAATAAAAACGAAGACACTTTTTCCTTTCATTTTAATTTCACTTTCATTTTATTGTCACGGGACAAAACAGAACATGAAATCATAATCACAGAAGCAACCATAACCATTAATATAATGGTTATTTATGTATTATGGTTATTCGTGGTGGATTTAATGCTTTCTGTCATTAAATCGAAACCAATATTTAAAACACACAAAATCATGAATATACAGCTTACATTTACAAAGATGCTTTCTCTGTATTTTTCTTTATTGGTCATTCACCCTTACCAATTCCACGTCCAGTAAGACAACATCAATTAAATAGAAACTATAAAACTGGTGTGGTTATTTTTTTATTTTTTGCAAAAAGTCCTCAATTACAAATGAATGAGGAAGTCTAAATGCCAAAACAGCCACCTCTCCCGGGCAGGTTCACCTACATGCCAAAGATTTTCACGGTAACTTGCAAGTTGAAACGCTGCAGATCCTCACAGGTGACAGAATGACTCTCCTGTGCTTCTGCCTCACTTTCCTTGCGCTCTTCTGCCATCCAGCGGCAACCAAAAAGACTTGTATATGCACACGTGCCATACATTACTGTATTCGATCATTTTCTTCTGAGGATTGTGAATATGACTCAAGGCACTCCGTGGTAAGAAGCTGAATATCTGCAGCGCCCACTACTAGAAACAATGACTGAAATCCCGCTGTTCATCTCAGCCACGATTCCTAGCAATGTGCACTGCAGGTCAGAAACTCCAGGTTTTAAGCAACATCTGAAATAAAGCAGGGGTATATTTCTGAAATTTCATCCACATGTCCACTTTAATAAAACAGGAAGTGATCTTTGAGCATCAGTGCTTAATATTAAATTTCAAGCAGTGTGACATGCAATAATTCAGCTAAAACTGATTTCGGTTTTATTTCGACATTTCAACACATGCAGTGAAATACAACAAATCTACAACAAATACAAAAAACCATGCTTTAACTGAATGACATAATAGTTATATATTCAAATGCTTTCGATATTAAATGTATAACTATCAGAATTGTCATTTGAACATGCTAAACTAATTTATAGTAGCAAATATAGCAGTATTAGTATATAAAATAGCATTTAGTATATTTTCTCTGTTACCGTTGTTATTTATTTGATTTGATTTAGCAGTAAAAACGTTTTAAAAAAATAATCACGTGAACTGTATTTTCCTCCCTTGTGGTTCTGGGATTCTGTCATAACATATTTGATCTAGTAAAGGCCACACAAAGGCATAGATACACATTCTTAACGTAATTAAAAAAAAAAGACAGCAGCGTTTTTAAAAGTTGAACTTGAACTTAAAATCGCGCCATCTTAAAAATGCAAAGCACCGTGAGAAGCGACGCAACTACCAAAGATCTGGGAGACGTTACGTTACATGTGTGTACAAAAAAACACGAAGGAGCGCAAGAAAACGCCATACGTTAACGCCTAGGCTCTGCAATCGTCCGTAAGTGTTAATATTTATCGTATTTAATACCACACACAACTATACCTCACTTAAAGTGTCTGTCAGTAACGTAAACTGCTCCCCTCAGTAGCCTAATGACAGTTGCTTACCTGAGAGAAACGCCGCGGCAGGAGCAGCAACAACGGTCCCAGCGTTCGTCTCGTGTCGAAACAAGGATATTTACACACCCAATACTCAGCGTTGACAACCTCCAAAGAGTTTTAAACCGTCCACCTCGACACTTTCTCCTTCGTGAGTGTAAAGTGGCAGCGTTTAGGTGTGTCGACGCGCAGGTGTGAATGTACTTCTATAGGCTTTGCTTTAATTCTCGTCACTTACCCCTTTCGCGCCGATGAGCCTGCGGCACATCTTCAGGAAAAACCGGTACAGGTGGTCACATGAGGGTGTGTCGAGTCAGTGCTAATTAAACTCAAACAGGTTGGATATGCGTGTAAAAACTTATTCTGTTGAATAAAACAAATACCGATCGGGCTACTTGACAAATAAGTCCACGATTTGGTTATTTAGCTTTTTTTTTTTGCAATGAGTCTAGAAACTAAGCGCGAGTCGAACTCGAGTCCCACTAAAAGCTGAAGTGTGTAATACTTCTTTTTTGGCGTTAAAATACTTTTTTCCTCAGTTTAATATGCAAGGGGAACTATAAGTGAGACATTTGTGGGTTCATTTTCTCAGAAAGCACAGCTGTGATGCTTTTGCTCTGCAATAGCAGGGCCTACAAGGTGCCTGCAAGTAATGCTCCTCACAAAATCCCTCATATTCACTTCCTTATCTGTTATAC
>NC_133367.1:33080650-33112813 GCF_049309525.1 Garra rufa | reverse complement strand
AAAACAATACGAAAAATAAATATAAAATGTATAAATAAAATATATTAATTTGTTTAAGAAAATAAGTAGAGTGGTATATTAATAACAACAATGATAATAATAATATTGTTTTTATTATTATATTATTATTATTATCTATGCAATCTAAAACAAATAATTTAAACATATATAAATTAATATATAATAAATAATTTATAAATAAAAATAAATATAACAATAAAACAATAATAAAAGCAATAATTTAATAAATTCATTACAATAACAAATAATTAAGTATATAATAATTAAAAATGACATATATATATATATATATATATATATATATATATATATATATATATATATATATATATATATAAATAAAATAACAATATAATTTGAGAAAATAAGTCAAGTATTATATTATTATTAATAACAATAACAATAATATCTATACTAATCTGAAACATAAAAAACAATCATTTAATATCATTGAAATATGTAACAATTAATATTTAATCAACTATTTACAATAGCAAAGTAAATCTAATATTAAAAACAATAATTTATTATAATTTAAATATATATAGAAATTTAAAAAATTATATATGTATATATAATTGTTTAAATAATAGATAAAATATAATAATTTGAGAAAATAAGTATAGTAGTATATTAATAATAATATGTTATTATTATAATTATTATTATCTATACTAATCTAAAACAAAACAATAATTTTTATGTAATTTAAATATATATTAATTTATATATACTAAATTATTTAAAATACATTTATAAAATAATAAAAAAGTAATAATAATAACAAAACAATAATAATAAAAACAATAATTTGCTTGAGTAAAACTACTAAAATAATTAGTAGAGTCGTATATTGTAAATATGTCAGCATATGCATATTTTTCCTGTAACTTCTGCTCGATATTGTTTAACCACCAGGTGGCGTACATGGCAAAGAAATCACTCTTAAGGTGCAGAAACATTTTATTTGATCTTACACTTTGCAAACAACCACCAAGGGTGTGTCCATACAAGTTCTGTGAATGTAAAGCACTGGAATGTGGAAACTGCAGAAAGAAAAACTTGTATAATGGAAAAGAAAAGAAAACATTCATTGTAAACGGCTGTATGAATGAATGCTTACAAAAACTATTATATAAATTCTAAAACTTGTTGGTTTGCTGAGCATAATTTTTAATGAAATTTGCAGAAAATCTTTTGATTGGTGATCTCAGACTTTTATATTACTCATAAATATGCACTATTAGGTGTAAACACATCACAATTCATTGTAGAGTAACTGAAGAGGTTTTTAAGCTTCCTCTAGAGTTTGACTTTGAAACTTCGTACTCTTCTAGCCATTAGATTGTCCCCCACAGTGACTTTTCCTAACATCAACACCGCCTTATGAAGCCGATACAAAGCATGCAAGCTGGCCACAATCAGGACTACACCAGTGACCAAGAGCACAATGTACAAAGCCATCATGAAGCCACTGTAGGGACCCGTCGACGGGACAGTCCACAGGTACACCCAGCCATTGTAATGATTGTTGTGCACAATTTCAGGTCCGTTATCCAGCACAATTGTTTCGTAGAACACTGGAACATTGGTTCGTTTCACATAAATATGATCAGGTGTTGGAGAAAGTAGATAGGGGGGTGTGGAAAAAGTACTTGTAGTTGTAGGTGTAGTCATAGTCGAAGTAGACAAAGTAGAAGTTCTTCTAGCCGTAGACAATTGTAGAGTTGATGTCGTTGGTGTCGCCCCAGTGGTAATGGCACTTGTTGTCATAAATGTTGTCTGGAAAACACCACAACGGAGTTCTTCGTAAGTCAGCGATTGCAGCTGATGGTTTTCTAACTGGTACGGTTCATAACAAGTTATTCCTTTGTCCAAGTCCCTGATTAGTTTGGGGTTTTCACGAATCCATTCTGCGATACCCATAATGCTACAATCGCAATTCCATTTGTTCCCACTAAGGAAGAGATCCTTTAGCGCCCTTGCGTGTGCAAAAACATCTCCGGGGAGATACCTCAGATGGTTGTGGTTCAGGTCTAGCATTTCGAGTCTTGAGGTGTTGCGAAAGATTGCTGATGGGAGCGACTCAAGCTTGTTCTCATTAAGCATCAGAATTTGAAGGTTAATCAAGTTTGAGAAGAGTTCCTGGTCCAGTTCCCGAAGGTTGTTGTTCTTCAGGGACAGCTTCTTCAGATTGGGCAGGCAACAGAAGAGGCTCTTCGGTAGGGAGGTCAACCTGACGTTGAAGTGTAAATTGATAGTCCGTAGGTTGGTCATGTTCGCGAAAAGGTTCCACGGGACAGTGGATAGGTTGGTTTCGTAAAGGTACAGCTCTTGGAGCCTCGGCATGCGTCCCATAAGCTGGTCAGGTAGAGTTATCAATGGGTTCTTGTAGAGGGTGAGCTTGGTCAGGTTGGGCAAGTAGTAGAAGCTCTCGCCTGGAAGATACCGAAGTCGGTTGCTTGACATCGAAAGAGTGAGCAAGGATGGCAAGTGCCAGAAAAGACGTGGAGGGATCTCTCGGATCTGGTTCTTCTGTAGCATTAGCACCAACAGGTTGCTTAGATGGTCAAAGGAACCACTTTCTAGAGTCTCCAACTGGTTGGACGAGAGAACCAGAGATTTGAGTTCCCGAAGGTTGTGGAAAAGGTTCCCTGGCAGGTTCCTTAGTTGGTTTTCAGCTAGGTTTAAATAATTCAGCTTGGTCAACCTCTGAAAGACATTACCGTCCAATTGGGAGATGCGGTTCTTGCTCAGATTGAGCTCGGTTAGGTTGACCACCGCCTCAAAGAGTTCTGAACTAACAGAAGCAATTTGGTTACCATCTAGCTGGAGTTGCTCCAATTCGCTCTGTTCACTAAACACCCCGAGGGGGAAGACGGAGAGCGAGTTTGATGAGAGTTTGATGGAACGAAGCTGTGGAGCACCGTGGAAGGCTTCTGGTTGGATGGTGTCGAGACTGCTGTGCGTGATCATTAGGCGTAGCAGAAGAGAGAATGGTTGAAAGCTGTGGTTTTTGAGGATTTTTATGTTTGTGTCATTTAGCAAGAGTAGGAAGGTTGTTGTTGGGTCGAGAGGAGGGATGTCGGTGATTTGGTTCCCGATGCATTTTGCAGAACCCCTAATGTCACAAACGCACCCATCGGGACAACGAGCACTGAGGGTGAGCTGAAGCAGAAGTTGAAGTAGGACAAACTTGAACCATATATCCGCCATTCTGGGGAACAAATATAGGCATATGGTATTAGTCGTCTTCATTATATAATTGAGCAATTTTCAGCATGTACAATAGAGTGTTTTCACAATGCGTCATCAATCGGCCATATTGGCGGCACTGAATGTAAACAATGCCACTGAAACGAACAAAACTTACATGTTTTACTGATTATTTCTGCCGAAAATAGTCAATTATTGTCATGTTTTGAGCTGTACTAATTGGTCGGAACAGGAAAAAATTAATTTTGGCTATAGATTGCCAAAAGTTATAACAAATAAAGAAGGAGAGTGTAAAAAACTGCCTTGAGGAACAAAAGGCGTTTGTCACTGGCCAAACTGAACCAGGATTTCTGGCATTCGTGTTGAAATAGTAGGTGAAATATTAGGCTAATATCTTAATACTTCTTGTACGTATCTTTACCCCCTGTTAACTTTAGTGTGTCAAAATATTGTGCCCCTTCCTGCTTACTAAGTCCTCTATATGATTTTGCAGCTTCCACACATTTTTTTTTATGGTTTAGACAGAATAAATTAGCAGAACAGGGTATTCAGTAGTTAACCATGCAATACATGCTGTTGTTTACATCCGAGTATCGCCAATATGGCTGCGCGTCCAGTTAACTGACAAAATCGTGATGGAAGTGCAAACCCTCTATTAAAAAGCTCTGATACCATGCTTTAAAGGAGGGGTGGCCAAACTTGGTCCTGGAAGGCCGGTGTCCTGTAGAGTTCAGCTCCAACTCCAATTAAACACACCTGAACCAGCTAATCAAGGTCTTACTAAGCATGCTAGAAACTTCTAGGCAGGTGTGTTGAAGCAAGTTGGAGCTAAACTCTGCAGGCCCTCCAGGATCGAGTTTGGGCACCCTACTTTAAAGGGATAGTTCGCCCAAAAATGGTTAGTCCCTCTCATGTTGTTCCAAACCTGTATGACCTTCTTCCTTCTTAATTATTATTATTTATTTTTTTTGTCCACTGAGTCCAAACCGACATTGGACTCGGTGGACCAAATTATGTCCATTTTTGTCCACTGGCTTCTAAAGAACTTTGGATCCAGTTGACTTTAATTACAGTTGAAGTCAAAAGTTTTTTTGCAGAATCTGCAAAATGTTAATTATTTTACCAAAATAAGAGAAACTATACAAAATGCATGTTATTTTTTATTTATTACTGACCTGAATAGGATATTTTGCATAAAGGGTGTTTACATATAGTCCACAAGATAAAATAATAGTTGAATTTATAAAAATGACCACGTTCAAAAGTTTACATACACTTGATTCTTAATACTGTGTTGTTACCTGAATGATCCACAGCTGTTTTGTGTTGTTGTTGTTGTTTTTTTTTTAGTCATAGTTGTTCGCAAATCCCTT
Source organism: Garra rufa (assembly GCF_049309525.1). Taxonomy (NCBI): domain Eukaryota; kingdom Metazoa; phylum Chordata; class Actinopteri; order Cypriniformes; family Cyprinidae; genus Garra; species Garra rufa. The sequence continues at coordinate 33,108,203 of NC_133367.1, read as the reverse complement.
TTTCGTCCTGAACAGTTACACTGCTCGCTGTTCTTCAAAAGAAAATCCTTTAGGTCCCAATGACTGTATGATTTTAAGATCCATCTTTTCACACTGAAGACAACTGAGAGACTCATATGCAACTATTACAGAAGGTTCAAACTCTCACTGATGTTCAGAAGAAAAAAAAAACAATGCATTAAAAGCTGGCAGGAGAAAACATTTTAAATTTAATTTATTTTGTCTTCTGGGGAACATGTAAGTATCTTCTGTAGCTTCTGAAGTACGAAATGAAAAAATATGATATTTTGGCAAAATAAGAAAAATGTACATATCTACATTCTGTTTAAAAGTTTTTACCACCGGCTCTTAATGCATAGTTTTTCCTTTTGAAGCATCAGAGAGTGTTTGAACCTTCTGTAATAGTTGCATATGAGTCCCTCAGTTGTCCTCAGTGTGAAAAGATGGATCTCAAAACCATACAGTCCTTGTTGGTAAGGGTTCAAATACACAAAAATGCTGGAAAACCAAAGAATTTGTGGGATATGAAGGATTTTTCTGAAGAACAGCAGGCAGTTTAACTGTTCAGGACAAACAAGGGACTCATGAACAACCATCACTAAAAAAAATCAGCTGTGGATCATTCAGGTAACAGCACAGTATTAAAAATCAAGTGTATGTAAACTTTTGAACGGGGTTATTTTTTTTATAAATTCAACTATTATTTTCTCTTGTGGGCTATATGTAAACATCTTTTATGTGCAATATCTTATTCAGGTTAGTATTAAATAAAACAAATAACATTCATTTTGTGTGATCCCTCTTATTTTGGTCAAATAATTAACATTTTGTAGATTCTACAAGGTGTATGAAAACTTTTGACTGTCAACTCTATATGAACAGAAAACACAGTTTCCAAAATATATTCTTTAATGCTCCACAGAAGAAAAAAGGTCATTCAGGTTTGGATCAACACAAGACTAAGTACATTTCTGGGAACTTAAGAATTTAGACAGAATTTTCATTTCTGTGCAAACTATTCCTTTACGTTACCAAAACAAATAGACGAAGTAGCAATGTTAAACTTACCTCTCACAGATACTGAAGACTGTGTGGCTAAAACGGATGCATTCTGCTTTTAATAACCATACTTTGGAAATAGCTCTTGCCTTTTGACACTTATCATACTCTGCAATGCAGCCCACATGGAAGCCTGCATCCGCCTTGATGAGGTTTTTTTTTTTTTTTTTTTTTCCTCCTCTCAGTTTTGTCTTCAGTCAGCATTGTCTTCCAACTTGAATGTTCAGTAATGCAGAGTGGGATGTGAAAAGCTGTGCTTATCCACCTTATTCTTCAACGAAGTAAACCAATAAGCAAGACTTCCGGTTCATTAGCCGCTAAAGGGAAATATCAGGAAGAATAACAACGTGCAGGAATTGGTAAAACTGTTTGCGTTACAAACCATTGTGCTCATAATTAAGACAATACATTAAAAATAATATGGTAGGACACACCAATTTGCAATATCAAGCAGTAAAACAAGCTGTTTTGTACAGCTAAAAATAAGTGATGCGGATGAGACTAGAAGCCAGACCCATAAAATTTACAAATGGCCGCAACCGCTCGTATGGGAAAAATAAGAAGGATAGAAAATTAAAACAGTGGCTTTTTTAATTCAGAAATAAACTAATAAAATAAACAGCATTGTCCTTCTTCTTTGTGGACATTTGGAAATTTATTTACATTTAAAATGATCTAAATTGTCTCTCAAACCTTTTTTGCATTAATGTCCATAATGTGTCTTTGTGTTTATATATGGTTCTTAAAGGGATAGTTCAACCAAAAATGAATTTTCTGTCTTCATTTTGGGTCCTTACGTTGTTCCAAACCTGTATGAGTTTCTTTCTTCTGTTGAACACAAAAGAATATATTGTGAGTAACCAAATAGTCAACGATAGCCATTGACTTCTATAGTATTGTGGAAGTCAGTGGCTGCTGTCAACTCTTTAGTTGATATCTTTTTTTGTGTTCAACAGAAAAACAAAACGTTTACTGGTTTGGAACAAGTAGAGGATGAGTAACTTTCATTTTTAGGTAAACAACCACTTTAAGTATAATATGTGTGACATTTATAATGTTCAACCAAGTCTTAACACTAGAGGGAGACAAGAGCTCTTGAAAAACCGATCAGTTGCAGCTTATTAAACAGTTGCGGTCAAAAGTTTACATACACCTTGCAGAATCAGCAAAATGTTAATTATTTGACCAAAATAAGAGGCATTGTAGAAAATGCATGTTATTTTTTTAGTTAGTACTGACCTGAGTAAGATATTTCACATAAAAGGCGTTTACATACAGTCCACAAGAGAAAATAATAGTTGAATTTTTAAAATGACCCTGTTCAAAAGTTTACATACACTTGATTCTTAATACTGTTGTTACCTGAATGATCCACCGCTGTTTGTTTGTTTGTTTTTTTTTTGTTTGTTGTTTAGTGATAGTTGTTCATGAGTCCCTTGTTTGTCCTGAACAGTTAAACTGCCTGCTGTTCTTCAGAAAAATCCTTCAGGTCCCACAAATTCTTTGGTTTTTCAGCATTTTTTGTGTATTTGAACCCTTTACAACAATGACTGTATGATTTTGAGATCCATCTTTTTACACAGAGGACAACTAAAGGACTCAAATGCAACAATTACAGAAGTTTCAAACACTCACTGAGCAGGGCTTAAGAAGAAAACACGATGCTTTGAGAGCAAGAGAATGAAGATGAGTACATTTTTCTTATTAATGCGCCTAAGTATCATATTTTTTCATCTATTATTGCCCTTCAGAAGCTACAGAAGATACTCACATTTCCCAGATTTACCCTGAGCTTCTTCTAAATCGTTTTTCCTTCTGAAGCATCAGTGAGCGTTTGAACCTTCTGTAATAGTTGCATATGAGTCCCTCAGTTGTCCTCAGTGTGAATAGATGGATCTCAAAATCATACAGTCATTGTTGGAAAGGGTTCAAATACTCAAAAATGCTGAAAAACCAAAGAATTTGTGGGACCTGAAGGATTTTTCTGAAGAACATCGGGCAGTTTAACTGTTCAGGACAAACAAGGGACTCATGAACAACTATCACTAAACAAAAAAACACAGCTGTGGATCATTCAGGTAACAACACAGTATTAAGAATCAAGGGGTGTGTAAACTTTTGAACATGGTCATTTTTATAAATTCAACTTTTTTTGTGGACTATATGTAAACATCTTATATGTGAAATATTTTATTCAGGTCAGTGCTAAATTAAAAAATAACTAACATTCTGACATTATTGTAGTAAATTACATACTGCACAATAAGAAACAAAAAAAAAAAAGTAAAACCAATCCATTTCACTTGATGTTTTATTGATATGACATTTACATAAAATACATTTTTGTTATAAGAGGACAGTCATGAGTACATTATATCGATCATGATTATCATGACACATTATGAATACATATACTTCCATCTCTGAAAAAGTTCAGCTTGTTTGATACATCTTAAGGCATTAGACAAATTTAGCAGATTTCCTCGCTCCTCGCTCTTCACTTTAAGATCCTCAAACACAGTATTTCCAGAAACAGGCTAAAAGTAAAACAGAAAACATTTACATCTGTATATATGCAATTGAAAGACATTATATCTGTTCATAAAGTACACTCACCATCATCTCTTTTGCTGGTCATCGACCTTTCTTTTTCTATTGCGTTTGACACCAACTTCCTTTCCGTATTTAGCTCCTCTTGAAGAGCAGCAAGCTGAAACATCAAGCCGAAAATTAGCTTTCGTAATAATATATTTAATGAAAGTAGAAATGACTCAAATTAAACATACCTCCTGCAGCTCTGCAATTTTTCTGGCCAGCTCGAATCCTACGATTGAGGAAGAACATTACCAAGTGCAGGTTTGTGGATTATAAAATGCTTTGAAAATTCATTTATTTGTGCATATACATAAGACAGCGCATATATTCACCTATTACATCTTTTTCCTGAACAGGCATGATGTTTTTCCGTAGCAGAAATGCCAAAATCTGGTTCTGGATGTCTGAATCATCCTTTGAGTGGAAAACCTGGTTGACTAAAAATGAAAACATCCATTTCAGCTCACAATTGGCTATTTAAGATACAATGTATACATCAAATTAGAGGTTTGCACTCACCTGGACTTGCAAGGCTTCTTGTATGAACGTTGAGAGCACCGATCAGAAGTAAAAAAGCAAGTCGTGGGAGAAGACTTCCTGAGGATGGTCTGTCCATGGCACTGAGGGAATGATCTCGGTGCGTATTTGCTCCTGCCCGACTGAAGGCTCTTCTGCGGGAGGCTCATCAGGTGGGATACTTTTAATCAGACGCGAGGATGTGTCATCGCTGTAAATCAAAAGTGTGACGGTGTACGCTCTGTATCTAAAATAGGGTCCGTGACAGCTGGGACTGATGTTCTGACGTGGTCTCAGGGCCAACGACGGGCAATCAATCAGCGGCGGTGTATGTTAGGACAAGAGTAAATCACCGGCGCCACTGGGTATCATTCATCTGTGGATGGTAAAATGTTCTTGGCATTCTTGTTTTAATTTAACTAAGAGTTTATGTGAGTCAGTGACTGGAATAACAAGAAACGGTATGATGATGGGTGTATGGTATAATGTCATTCTGGTGGCTTTTTCATCTGGTAGAAACTCCAGGTGGGTTGAGATCCATTTTCATAATTAAAAATATTTTTGGTGAGTTTTTTCTCTATTATAGATATTTTTTATTTTGTAACATCAGTGATATAATTCCAACATAACTACAATTAAATATTTCTTTAAAATAATGATCATTTTTCAAATTATTATTCAATTATTGTACTGAGATACTCTACTGCATATTTAACATAAAAATGATTTTCTTTTGTTATTTAAAGTTTGGAAGTAAGGTACAAGGCATTGTCCATCTGATAGAAAACTGCATTCAAATCTGAAAAATGAATTACAAAATGAATGAATTATGTATTATTGTGTTCAAACAAGATTTAAGTTTAGTTTATATTTAGGTTTATTTTATTTTCTATTTGTTATATTATTTTTTACTTTTTTTTTCTAATCATTACGTTCTTGACGTAATAATAACAATAATAACGTTTCTTAAATATGCTAATAAAATTTCTTACAAATAAAAATAAAGAATATTTCATCAAATATTGCACTACCATCAAACATTTTGTTGTTATAGCACTGATTTTTTAAGGAAAACTTTAGAAGTAAAATCATTTTCATTCGATAGAAACTCCAGTTGCATAAATAAATAAATAAATATTTTAATGAAAGTAAAATATTTTCCAAACTCTAATTGCCAAAATAATAATAATAATAATAAATAAATATTTTTAAATGAAAATTTTAGAGGTAAAATATTTTCCATTCCATAGAAACTCTAATTGCCATAATAATAACAACAACAATAATAATAATAATAAATAAATATTTTTAAATGAAAACTTTAGAGGTAAAATATTTTCCGTTCCATAGAAACTCTAATTGCCATAATAATAACAACAATAATAATAATAATAATAATAAATAAATATTTTTAAATGAAAACTTTAGAGGTAAAATATTTTCCGTTCCATAGAAACTCTAATTGCAATAATAATAATAATAATAATAATAATAATAATAATAATAATAATAATAATTTGTAAGGAAAATTATAGAAGTAAAATATTTTCCACTCGATAGAATTTATAATTGCAAAAATAAATAAATGAATAATAATAATAACAATAATAATAATAATACATACATACATACATAAATCCATACATACATAAAAATAATAATTAATAATAATAATAAACATTTTTAGAGGAAATATTTTCCATTCGATAGAATCTCTCATTGAAAAAATAAATTAATAATAATAATAATAATACTATTACATACATAATAATATAATAATTATAAATAAATACAAATTAATAATAATAATATTTATTATTATTTTTAAGGAAAACTTTAGAAGTAAAATATTTTCCATTCAATAGAATCTGTAATTGCAAAATAAATAAATAAAAAATTATTGAAATACATTTTATAATTATCATTTATCAGATTTTATCAGAGTTTTTATTTTATTTTTATGGGTTATTTTAGCTTTTAATCCTTTTTACAATTCAAATAACATTAATGTCATAGTAATAATAATTTTAAAGAAAAACATTTTCTATTCTATTTTCTGTAGAAACTCTAAATGCATAAATAAATAATATTTTTTAAATGATAAATTTAGATGTAAAATATTTTCCATTTCATAAAAACTCTAAATGCATAAATAAATAATATTTTTTAAATGATAAATTTAGATGTAAAATATTTTCCATTTCATAAAAACTCTAAATGCATAAATAAATAATATTTTTAAATGATAAATTTAGATGTAAAATATTTTCCATTTGGTAGAAACTCTAAATGCATAAATAAATAAATAATACATTTTAAGGAAAACTTTAGAAGTAAAATATTTTAATAGTATAAATAATAATAATAATATTATCACATATATATAAAAATAATAATTATTATTAATTAATAAATAAATAAATTGGTAAATTAATAATAATTAATAATAATGATAATTAATAATGATGATAATAATAATATTTATTATTTATTATTGTTATTGTTATTATTATTATATTTAAGGAAAACTTCAGAAGCAAAATATTTTCCATTCGGTAGAATCTCTAATTGGAAAAAATAATTAATTAATTAAAATAATTGAAATACATTTGATAATCATCATTTATCAAATGTTATATGAGTTTTTATTTTTTAGGGGTTATTTTAGTTTTTATTCCTTTTTGCAATTCACATAGCATTAATGTTATACTACTACTACTACTACTGCTGCTAATAATAATAATAATAGTACATAATTCATCAACTAATATACGCTCTTGGCTATATATATATATATATATATATATATATATATATATATATATATAATATTTGTAATATTTAATAATTTTTTATAGTAACATATTTACATTGTAGTTAGAAATGTAATTTACATTTATATTATAGTTATACATAAAGCTGGGTGGATTGTAATCCGTTACTAATTCCAAATTACATGACAAAAAATGTAATTAGTAACGTAATCCATTACATTAAACACTTTTACATTACTTTTGACCAAACTCGTTTATCACGTTGCTTTCAATAGGATAATCCTGTAGCACATTGATATAAAAAAATACAGTCTACGAAAATATATTCCGTTCATTGTTATTAACAACATGAGGTGCATTAAACATAACAAAATCAATAATAACGTCAAATAACATCAATCAAAATAAAACACTTACTAATAAAAATTAATATTTTATGTTCACTGCTAGTTTATTGCCATTGTGTGAATATTATGTAATCATGTAAATAAAAAAGTAACTACCGGTAGTCTGATTATGAGTTTTTTTAAATGTAATGTAATTGTAATCTGATTACAGCAGATTACATGTAAAAATTTACTACCCAGCTCTTGCTATGCATAATTTTAATAGGCTACTTTGAAATCGCAGAGACTGACCTGCATTTTCCAAAACCAAAAGAGTTATAAAGAAACGAATAGGCTAATCTTAAGAGTGTTTATAGTGACCTTAAAAAATAAAATACCGACCATAACCGGGTTTTTAAATATGTACACAACGTTCAGGTACTTCTGACAGATGTCAACTCAAAGGAATTCGAGGACTGCGCAGGTTCAGTGGGTGTGTTTGCTCGCGTGTGCGCGCTTCCCTGCGTGCCAGAATGTGAGCGCGTGCGTGCGTGGCTTGTCCCGCCCTGCCATCCGTAGCAAACCGTAGCTCAGCTTTTCCTTCGTGTTTTGTGTATGTGTGCGTCTGTGTGTGTGAGCTCACAATATTCATCTGCTGAGGGTACAGAGGGAGGGACGGACAGAAACCTCGGCTGGCGACAGAAACCAATCAGAGGGACACATTAGCGAAGACATCGATCGGGATTTATTTATCTGACGGAAACCGCCATCAGTCTGTCAAACAATAACCTTCAGAAACCCCCGAGAAATATTAAGCGCCGACGACATGGCTGATTTTAGTATTGATCAGAACAACCTGCCTGGTGTAAAAGAGGGTGAGTGAAGAAGAAGAAGAAGAAGATGATGGTGCGCCTGCATTTTGAGGCATTCATTGTGTGTGTGTGTGTGTGTGTGTGTGTGTGTGTGTGTGTGTGTGTGTGTGTGTGTGTGTTAACGTTACTGCGTTAAAACGATGGCCGCTCAGGTGATTCAAAACAACCAAAAAAAGCTTAAATATGATTACATTGTGGTGGGTTGTAAAGGTAAAATGCTATTTTGACTGTCAACAAATTGGTTGCCTTTCATACCACGTACGGAAATATTTACTGAAGGGAAAAGTCAAACACAGCCGTTGAATTCGCTCTAACGTTACTGAAAAACGCCTCTATTAATATATCTGATATAGAAAGAGAAAGCGAATCAATTCGGGCCTGTTTTACCTCAAATATCATGAAATAGTTGCTGTGTGTGTGTGTGTGTGTGGTTAGTTAGCAGTGTGAATGCTGGCACATGGGTTGTGAGATGAAATCATGAAAATCCTCTGCATACTGAAGATGACTGTGGTGCAACACAAGCTGTTGATGGCTGGTCGTGTTATTGTTGAAAAAAGCTAGCTCTGCAGGATTTCCAACCACTAGTTTTAACCTTATTTAATGCAGACCCTGTCATTTCTGCCCCAAATCCACTTTGTGATAGTATCTGAGGTTCAGGTTGAGTTATTGGCCTGAAACTGAAATTCAGAAACCAGTAGCCACTTGGGCGCCAAATGTGAGTTATGTAAGATATTTCAAGGAATGTTGGTAACTAAACAGTTGCTGGTAGATACTGACATTCATAGTATGGGAAATATGCTATGCAAGTCACGTTACCGTTAACGGTTTGGTTAGTTGGGAAGTTTCGATGTGTTCAAAGTTAAGTACTTTTCATTCATTTCCTTTTCAGTAAAAAAAATCAGTAATACTAGCAAATTGGGACTCAAACATTGGTTTCTAGAAGAGCTGGGTAAGAATTGATTACATGTAACCTTGAAATATAGAATCAGATTGAAAAAATCTTGTACTTGTAATTAGATTAAATTATGTTTTAACCCTTGTGCGACGTTATGGACATTTTTGTCCATTTCAGTTTTGTTTTTTTTTGTTATAAGTGTGCCTGTGTTAATGCCAACTGCATACATTTTGGCTCAGGTGTTTATTTTTATTGAAATTTTAACATTTCACCAATGAATTTTACCCTCCGTACAAAAAAGACTCACACTCAGGACCTTAAGGACAAGAACGTCCACATTGAAACCCAGGGCCATTTGACTATAAAATGATGCAATATTTGCTAATAGTCATTCATGCTATCGACAAGGCTTTAAATTTTAAATTTTTACCATTTTTTAATAGATTGTGCCCTTTTTTAAATTTGGCATATACATTTTTTTTTTTTTTTTAAATCTTACACTACATAAAAATATAAATGCCTCAAAATCAATGTTGTTGTTCTTCACTGACACACCCAAGAATCGAAAAAGCAAAGCAAAAAAATTCTGCTCAGCATGGAAATTTTTCATAAAAAAACATGTGGCATTTTGTAAACAAACCAAAATTTAAAGGGTTACAATTCTAAAAATGAATGAATGTTTGGTATCTATGGATAGAACAGATGCTGGTTAAAAAATTGACATTAGTGAAAGTGAAAAAAAATATTAATAATTTTTATGACAGTTCTTGTTTGGACATGGACATTTTTGTCCATTTTGCTCCAATATGAAACTTTTTTTTTGACGCACAAGGGTTAAAAAAAATACTCGTATTCAGACTACAGTTACTTTTATTATTGATTACGTGATTTCATATTCACACAATAGCAATATTTTATTCATAATTCATTGATTCTCCCAACTTCTTTTTTCCCGCCTTTTAAATGTTCCTCTCTAAAATAGCCTAAACTCATAAACTCCCTGCAGTTCCATTATGAGACCTTGACATTGTGTAATTTCTAACATTTATAATGTCTAATGTTTTTCTTTTCTTTTTTTATATCAATATGCTTCAAGATTATCCAATTTAATCTTAATCTTAATGGAGTTAGGTCTAAAGTAATCTATAAGTAGTCTGATTAGATTACCTGAAATATGTAATTTAATGAATTACATTACTAACCAAAATTTGTGTCAATGTGTTCAAAATGAAGTACTTTTTATTCAGATTCAGTTGTTGGTCTCAATCTGAAATCTGCAATTCTACCTAATTACATTTTAATGGCTTACATTTCTAACTACAATTTTTTCCATGTAATTAGGAATCAGTAATGGACTACAATTTGTAAGTAATCTACCAAGCTCTGGTTTCTAGTTACTTATTTCATATAAAGTAGGTGATTAAGATTTGAGTGCTTTTTAAGGTTTAAAATGAGCTACTTTTTGTTAGGTTTAGTTATTGGTCTGAAGCTGAAATTCAGAAATCAAGTAATTCTAGATAATTGGGGGTCAAATTATGGTTTCTATATATTGTTTTAATGCTAAAAAACACAGTGAAGTCTGTTAGGACCTGTGGGATGGGACAGGTCAAATTCACAATTTTAAGATGTTTGATGCATTCAGACAATTTTCCATTTACTTCAGTTTTTGGTCATAAAACTCGAATAAAAACCAAGTAATTCTGGCAAATTAGGGACCAAATGCAATAATAGAAGTTACTTTAAGTTAAATAGAATCAAGAAGGTTGAGACCTTTTGAAGTGGGACAGGCCAAATTCAGACATTTTAAAGAGTTTGGTGTGTCTAAAATGAGCTACTTTACATTCAAATTCAGTTATTGATCTGAAACTGAATTTCAAAAAACAAGTTTCTCCAGATAACTGGGGACTGAATGTTGGTTTCTGAGTAATCATATACAATAAACAAGTTTAACAGTTAAATACAGTCCAGAAAGTTGAGAGACCAAAAGTGGGACAGGCTAAATTTACAGTTTTAATCTATTCTATTCTAACCTATTCTACTACAATTAAGAAGGCTAAAACCTTTTAAAGTGTGACAGGCCAAATTCAACTTTTAGGGAGTTTGATGCATCTAAAATAGCTACTTTACATTCAAATTCAGTTATTGATCTGAAACTGAATTTCAAACATCCAGTAATTCTAGCTAATTGGGGACCAAATGTTGGTTTTATATAAAAGAAACAAGTTTAACAGTTAAATACAGTCAAGAAAGTTGAGAGACCAAAAGTGGGACAGGCCAAATTTGCAATTTTAAGATGTTTGAAGTTTTTAAAACAAACTATTTTTCATTCAGATTCAGTTTTTGGTCTAAAACTGAAATCCAAAAATCAATTGCGAAGCAAATGTTAGTTTCTTCTTATTTCTTTAATAGAAGTTACTTTAATTTAAATGCAATCAAGAAGGTTAAGACCTCTAAGATGGGACAGACCAAACTTACAGATTTTAAGGAGTTTTTATGCGTCTAAAATGGGCTACTTTACTTTCAAATTCAGATAGGTTCTAGCTAACTGGGAACCAAATGTTGGTTTTATGATAAACTATTTTAACTGTTAAATACAGTCCAGAAAGTTGAGAGCTTTAGAGAGGGATAGGTCAAATTCACAATTTTAAGTTGTTTGATGCATTTCAAACAAACTATTTTTCATTTAGATTCAGGTCTGAAACTGATTCTGGCTAAGTGGGAACCAAATGTTGGTTTCTACTTACTACTTTAACATGCGTCACTTTACCTTAAATACAATCAAGACGTTTAAGACCTTTTAAGGTGGGACAGGTCAAATTTCACACATTTTAAGGAGTTTGATGTGTCTAAAATGAGCTGCTTTACATTCAAAATTAGTTATTGGTCTGAAACTGAATTTCAGACATCAAGTTTTTCCAGATAGTTGGGGACTGAATGTTGGTTTCTGTGTTATTATATAAAATAAACTATTTTAACTGTTCAGTACAGTCCAGAAAGTTGAGAGCTTTAAAGAGCTTTTCAAATTCACAATTTCAAGATGTTTGATGCATTTAAAATGCATTCAGATTCAGTTTTTGGTGTAGAACTGGGACTTGGGAATCAAATGTTGGTTTCTACTTACTTCTATAATAGAAGTTACGTTAACTTTTTAGTTTTAATGTGTCTTAATATAAGTTACTTTACATTCAAATTCAGTTATTGGTCTGAAACTGAATTTCATGATGGGTGCTAGTTATTTAATTAATGTTAAAAGATATTTTACTGAAAAACAGTCAAGAAAGTTGGGAGGCCACATTTTTAATTTTAGGATGTTTGATGCAATTAAAAAAAAAATCATTCAGATTCAGTTTTGGTCTAGAATTATAATTCTGGCTAGTTGGGAACCAAATGTTGGCTTCTACTTATGTCTTTAATAGAAGTTACTTTAGCTTAAATACAATCAGGAAGGTTAAGGCCTTTTGAGGTGGGACGGGCCAAATTCACATATTTTAAGTGAGTTTGATGCATCTAAAGGGCTGCTTTGCATTTGAATTCAGTTATTGGTCTAAAAAATGGAAGCTGAAGTGGGAACATTAAAGTAAGACGTTTAATGCATTTAAAACAAACTATTTTTTCATTCAGATTCAGGTTTTGGTCTAGAACTGAATCAAGTTATTCTAGCTAATTGGGGATTAAATGTTGGTTTTATTTCTTTTAGCTTAAAAACAATCAAGAAGACCTTTGAGATGGAACAAACCAAATTTCACAAATTGTAAAGAGTTTTATATGTCTTAAATGAGCTACTTTACATTCAAATTCAGTTATTGGTCTGAAACTGAATTTCAAAAATCAAGTTATTCCAGATAATTAGGGACTGAATGTTGGTTTCCACTTATTTCTTTAATAGAAATTACTTCAACGTAAGTGCAATCAAGACGGTTAAGACCTCTGAGATGGGACAGAACAAATTCACAAATTTTAATGCATCAAAAATGGGCTGCTTTGCATTCAACTTCAGTTATTAGTCTAAAAAAATGAACGCTGACGTGGGAACGCTGAAGTGGGACTGGCCAAATTTACAGTTTTAAGATGTTTGATGCATTTAAAACAAACTATTTTTCACTCAGATCCAGTTTGCAGTCTAGAAATGAAGTAATTCTGGCTAATTAGGAACAAAATGTTTGTTTCTACTTTTTTCTCAAATATAAGTTACTTCATCATGAATACAATCAAGAATGTGGGACAGGCCAACTTTACAATTTTAAGATGTTTAATGCTTTTAAAACAATCTATTTTTACATTCAGATTCAGGTTTTGGTCTAGAACTGAAGTCCAAGAATCAAGTAATTCTAGCTAATTGGGGACCAAATGTTGGTTTTATTTCTTTAATATAAGTTACTTTAGCTTAAAAACAATCAACAAGACCTTTGAGGTGGAACAAACCAAATTTCACACATTTTAAGGAGTTTTTATGTGTCTTAAATGAGCTACTTTACATTCAAATTCAGTTGTTGGTCTGAAACTGAATTTCAAAAAACAAGTTATTCCAGATAATTAGGGACTGAATGTTGGTTTCTGCTTCTTTATTTAATAGAACTTTAACTTAAATACAATCAAGAAGGTTACGACCTCTGAGATGTGACAGAACAAATTCAGTTGTTGGTCTTATTTTACAGTTTTAAGATGTTTTATGCATTTAAAACAATCTATTTTTATTCAGATTCAGTTTGGGGTCTAGAAATGAAGTAATTCTGACTAGCTGGGAACAAAAAGTTGGTTTCTACGTTTTTCTTTAATATAAGTTGATTGAACTTAAATACAATCAAGAAGGTTAAAACCTCTTTAAGATTCACAAATTTAAAGCAGTTTTTATTGGTCTAAAATGAGCTACTTTAAAATGTACTGAATTTCAAACATCAAGTAAGTCGAGTTAATTGAACCAAATGTTGGTTTTACATAAAATAAACAATTCTAACTGTTAAATACGATGCAGAATGTTGGGAACGCTAAAGTGGGACAGTCCAAATTCACATTTTGAAGACATTTGGGGCCTACCTTTGTGCTAGATTCAATTTATAGTGGGTAATATCGTTTACCAAACACATTTTATTAGTTCTTTTGGCCAACAAAGTGTCCCTTGTTTGTGAAGAGTGGTCATTAGACTCTGCATTTGCTGGTCACAAGATGCAAGCCTCGTGAATCATTGAACCCATTTAGGATATTTATTACTCGGATATACAAGTCCAAAAGTTTAGTGAACATGCATTTTAGCAATTAGTTTCCATTTATTTAGATATTTTATCCCCATGATGTTTTGCGTAAAAGCCTCGGCTGTAAGCTAGAGAACATACCGCTTCAAAGTTTGCGCATGTTTATATGAAAAAGGATCTGGTCAGGGTGAAGACGAGCAGCGTACCACATTTCTCACACATGACATGAGTTTCTGTTTGTTTCTCCTTGAAGAATGTCCTTGTGGTTTCTGTTCTCAGTCGTTTCTATGTGTGGATTCAGCATTTTGTTGTTGTGTTGCAGCTGCTCTCTGCTCGTGGAGACAGACTTAGGGATGTTTGCCTGGAAAATGTGCAGGCTTAAAAAATTTGTGCTGTTTTTGCTGCCTAGCTAAGACCTCCTGGGATGTGTTCAGCGTTGGTTTTGTATTTGCTTTGGAGAGCTTTCAGCTTTTCCTTGTCTTTCTTGTTTGCCAGTCGCTGCCTGGGTGCTGCTTTGTAGCGCCTTGAGGATCATTCGCAATGAATCAGACGTTTTAATTGATGTCATACTGTTTGTGTCACTTTAGGCTGTGTTTATTTCCTGCTGTGTAATCACCCACAAGTTTTTAATATTAGGAGGAAGATTCACCAGCCTGTTGTTTTTGTAAAAATGCTTCATGCCAGAAACATGTTTTATTAGATTGTCCTGGGTGGAATCCAGTCATAAAAATGCAATTTACTGTATAACGCGGAATGACATGGAATTTGCTGAATTTTGGATGAATAAATCAAAAGTAGAAAATATAACTTAATATGGACGTGCCAATATAATACATGAGCACATCATTTCTAGAACTGCTCTGAGACTCACTCACATGAGCATTTTGCAGATTCTTTTGAGAAAAGCTATCATTATGAAGGTCCTCACAGCAACACGCCAAATAAAAGTTTGGTTTAACTTGAAGAAATTGTGACAGAAATATATTACTTAATGTAATGATAGTAGTACTAACGATAAAGTTGTTATTAAAACAATTTTTTTAAGAATATTTACCAGAGAAATTATTTATCAGAAAATTGTAAATGCACAACACAGTGTTTCTAAAAAAAAAAGCTATAAATAAATAAAATATCAAATTATATATTTTTTAAATCAATTAATTAGAGATTATTTTGATTATTCAAATTTAATGAAACCATTCAAATGGAATCCAAACAATTAATAGAAAACAGAAAGTATTTCAAACAGCCTTAATGTAATTTGTAAAAAAAAAAAAAATTAATTAATTGCTGTTAAATTGTTTGAATTTCATGATTTTAATTAATTAAACATGCTTTTTGTTTTTTTGTTTTTTAAATTTAACCATTAAAACAGAGTCTAAAAAATGTAAATGAAAAAACAAAACCACGGAGTCCAGACAAATTCTGAAAAAAAATAAAACGGAATTTGTGAAAAAATAAACGCAGGCCTAAAAAAAAATAATTTGTTTAAATTTTAATAAACTACTGTTGTATGCATTTCATGATTTCAATTAATTAGACATGCTTTTTGATTTTTATTTAACCATTAAAATGTAGAAAAAATAAATATTAAATTAGACATGCTTTTTGATTCATATTTTTTCAATTTAACCTTTAAAAAAATGGAATCCAGAAAAATTTTAAAGGGGGCGGGGTATATTATATGAATTTCATATGGCCAGTTTAACCCAGTTTTTTTTTTTTCACTTTGGAAGACATTTTTTTTAACAAGGTTAAACCAAATATAATTTTAAAATAACTGTACAAATCTAATAGAATTTGCCATTAATTTTTCTCTGCATGAATGGCACGGAAATAATAGATTGAGTTCATGTGGTAATCTAATATTTTGAAGTGGAAAATAGTGTTTTTATAGTGTTTTCAATCAAATTGCCTAAAAGTGACAGTAAAAACATTTAAAATACTTTTAAAACAAAGACAAAACAACAACAAAAACAAAGACAAAACAACAGAATCCAGAAAACTTCAAACGGAATTTGGGGGGGGAAAAAAAAGAAACAAAGAAACATAATTTAGGAAAAAAATAAACGTATTTCATAAGACCTTAAAAATTGACTATTTGTTGAACTTTTAATAAACTGCTGTTAAATTGTATGCATTCAATGATTTCAATTATTTACACATGCTTTTTGATTAATATATTTTTTTAATTTAATCATTAAAAAAAAATGGAATCCAGAAAAATAAAAAAAGAATGCACTGAATGCACATGTGGTAATCTAATATTTTGAAATGGAAAATAGTGTTTTTAATCAAATTGCCAAAAAGTGACAGTAAAAACATTTAAAAGACTTTCTAAAAATGATATTTAATTTCAAATGCCATTCTTTTGAACTTCCTATTCATCAAAAGAATCCTGAAAAAAATAAAATAAATAATTAATTAAATAAATAAATCTCACAGTTAAATCAGCACAACTGTTTTCAATATGAATAATAATAATAGTTTCTTGAGCAAAAAATCAGCACATTAGAATGATTTTTGAAGGATCATGTGACATTGAAGAATGCAGTAACGATGCTGAAAATTCAGCTTTAATCACAGAAATAAATTGCCTTTTAATGCATTAAAACTAAATTATTTTTAAAAAAATAGTATATAATATACTAAAAATAGTATATTATATTTGAGTATATTTTAATAAAATAGTATATTAAAAATATTATATTATCTAAAATAGTTTTTATAGTGTAACTGCCTAAAAGTGACAGTAAAGCATTCAAAATACTTTCTAAATAATTTTTTTTATTTCGAATGCCATTATTTTGAACTTCCTATTCATCAAAAGAATCTTGAAAAAAAAATCTCAGTTGAATCAGCACAACTGTTTTCAATATGAATGATAATAATAGTTTCTTAAGCAAAAAAATCAGCATATTAGAATGATTTCTGAAGGATCATGTGACACTGAAGAATGCAGTAACGATGCTGAAAACTCAGCTTTAATCACAGAAATTAGATGTTAAGATGCATTAAAACTATATTACATTATGAACTATAATTATTAAATTGTAATAATATGTCACAATAAAACAGAAACCTTGACCGAATAAATGCATCTTAGGTTAGCGAAAAGAGACTTTTAAAAGATTAAGCTTAATCTTAAAAAGCCATTTGTTCAATAAAGCATCTCATTTTTTTCAACATGGCCCATATATATGGTTTACCACTAACGATTTTCATAACGATAAGCCACGCAACTTGCCATATAACCCAAAAAAACTTTCCAGTGCAGATTTTCCAAAACAGGTTGAACAAACTGGCCTCCGAACTCCTAAAATAGACTCCATGGAGAAGGAAATGAAGCCAAAAGTAAATGTACAGTCATCACTAAGATGCTTATTGTCAGAAGAAACATTTCTTGGTTCCTCATGCCAAACGATACTATCAAATAGGGCATTAAAATGTCACAACGTGGCTTCACCAGCCAGTAGGCTGCAAAAAAAAAAAAATGTAAATGTACTTCTTGGTTCCTCATTTATCGCTATGAATATCCTGAAGTCTCAGTTCTGCGGCTCTCCTGTTTAAGATGCTGATCTGCAGCAGATGGACGACGACTTTAAGCACTGATCTGCAGAAGTGGCTTAATCTTAATCTAAACCTCGTCTCGCCCAAGCTAAGCATACAGATTAATACGCAAATTAGTATTACGAATAGTTTTCAACATCGCTATCAAACCTGCCACTGAACTGTCTGTTATGGTGTGCGACTGGAGTTTGGTTCTATTAATCACGATCGATTCAGTAGTTGAGTTTTCCTTGCAGGCTGAAATGCAAAGTCGCTTTTATCTGATTTGGGTTATCGGAGCTTGTGTCTGAGGCTTGAGGGCGTTTGTTGTGTTGTGAGTCACGGTGATACATGGATTTCAGCACTTCACCACCTGCGTTATGAAGCGTGTCTAAGCAGCTGGGAGGATGCCAGATGTAGAATCGGGCCTAAATAAAACATTGAAAAGCAGATAAGAGGATGTTAAAGGGCGGATGTGGAGGACAAGGTTTCAGTTTCTCAGGTTATATTTATAAGTGAGGTGATAATGGGCGGTTGTGCTGCAGTTTTTGGTTAATGCAGACCCCGCAGAATTTCCACAGAAATGTTTATCTCGCGCTTGTGGAGCAAACATCCTTCTTTGATGTTTTTGAAAGATGTATTTGAAAGTTAAACTTGGTTTTAAAAGGGTTTTAAATGTGGTCAAGTGCACACACACAGCAGTGAGAAGTGAACAACACACACACACACACACACACACACACACACACATGCATGTTTGTTTTTGTGAATTGTGGGGACATTCCATAGACGTAATGGTTTTTATACTGTACAAACGATATTTGCTATCACCCTACACCTTCCCTACACCTAAACCTAGCCCTCACAGGAGACTGTGCATATCTTTACATTCTCAAAAAAACGTATTCTGTATGATTTATAAGCCTTTTGAAAAGTGGGGACATGGACAATGTCCTCATAAGTCACCCTCTCCTTGTAATACCTATGTCATACCCATGTTATTACACCAATTTGTGTCCTGATATGTCACAAAAACAAACACACACACACACACACACACACACAGTGAACACACACCAGAGCAGTGGGCAGACATCGCTCCAGAGCCTGGGGAGCAACTGGGGGTTCAGTGCCTTGCTCAAGGGCACCTCAGTCATGGTTTTAAAGTGCCCCTATTATGCCATGTTAAAGGTAGTTAATATTGTTGTAATAGTCTCTTAAAACAGGTTTACATGTATGCAAGTTCAAAAAACACTTTAGTTTTCCCCAAAATTAGATTTATTTTTACCCCGTTTCTAAATGATTCGTAAACGACTCGTGTGAAGCAGTTCGAAGAATCAGTCTCTCTAAACCCCTCCTTTCAGTGAGCCCTCACTGCTGTGATTGGTCAGATGGTGCAGTCCTTTTGGATTGGTCTACCGCTTCAGCGCAAAACGAAACGCCCATTGGCATAACTGAATGACAGCTGCGGAGACCTGTTAATGCATAGAAAAGATAGCATCGATTTTACCCTATCAATTCGAGCCGGAGTCTGACGATGAAACTGTTGAAGTGTCACATCGACAAGAAACTGTTTTGCAAGCACGACTGGAGCAGGACGTCTCTCAGTGGGTGTCATATGTTAACTGTGGAAAGTGCTTGCAATTTGCTTTTGTAAGCGAACCGGGCACACCTCTACGTTGTGAACTTCAACACTGTACAATCCATAACACTGCGTTAAGCCATCGTTTATCATTATCATTACTTAAACTAATAAGGCAGACAGACAGTCAAGCTGCATCAATCACAATTTTTAGACTACATTGCACTCACAGCTGAACAACAGAACTACAGAAACGCAAGTTAGCAAGTTACCAAGACATGTGCGGGGTTGTTACACACCATAACGTACACAAAGACGTATTTTGAACGATCGCTAGAAAATACAATTATTAATCATACTTACAGGTAGAAGTTCAGAGGAGCAAGCCGGTCCAAATAAACTGGGCACTGATCCATTTTTTAAAACCAAGCGTTTGGTGAATCTCGCGTTGTAACGTTACTCCCAAAGATTGGAAAAGCAGTCATCAGTAAAATGACGCGAACACAACACAAGATTGGCATTGGACTGCTGAGGTGTTGAAAAAATGAATGTTAACCACTCACTCTTGGTAGTTTCATCTTTCGGAAGGGCATATAAAACAAATTCACTCTCACAGCGCGGGCGTCCTCTTGACATGATGTAATCCACGTGAAAATGGTAGGCCTGCTGTTTGTGGGCGGGCAAGTTGTTCGCGAAATTGAACGTGGGCGGACATTACGCAAATGTGTAGCTCGTGACGTGTGGCCGTTACAGAAAAAAGATTCGAATTGCTGACGACTCGTTTAGGCGAATGTGAGCCGACTCTTTTTTTTGTTAGACAAAAACTTTATTTATAGTGCACTGTCGGCGTCACAACTTTGCAGATAGTTTATGTTCACATACAGCTACATGACACACTACATGAAATATCATATGTGACCCTGGAGCACAAAACCAGTCTTAAGTCGCTGGGGTATATTTGTAGCAATAGCCAAAAATACATTGCATGGGTCAAAATTTTTGATTTTTCTTTTATGCCAAAAATCATTAAGAAATTAAGTAAAGTTCATGTGCCGTGAAGATTTTTTGTAAAATTCCAACTGTAAACATATCAAAATGTAATTTTTGATTTGTAATATGCATTAAGAACCTAATTTGGACAACTTTAAAGGTGATTTTCTCAGGATTTTTGATTTTTTTTTGCATCCTCAGATTTCTGATTTCAAATAGATGTATCTCAGCCAAATATTGTCCTATCCTGACAAACCATATATCAATAGAAAGCTTATTTATTGAGCTTTCATATGATGTATAAATCTCAGTTTTGTCAAATTTAACCTTATGACTGGTTTTGTGGTCCAGGGTCACATATTTGAAAAGGCATAATAGGGGCACTTTAAAGGTTGAAAGAGTGCTGTTCATTCACACTCCCCACCATCAATTCCTGCCGGTGTGGGAATCGAACCGGCAACCTTTGGGTTACAAAGCCCAACTCCCTCACCATTAGGCCATGCTCCCTTTCATTTGTTTTATTTAATTTAATTACATTTAAATGAGTTAATTCATTTATTTTAGATTTTTACCATGAATATAGCCTTTACTGTTCAAATGGATTTAATTTATTTGTAATTTTTCCCCCATCTATATAGCCTTAACTGCTCATATGGATTTTTTTTTTTATTATTTTATCTTTTTATTTTTGCTGGGAATATAGCCTTTACCCTTGTATGTCATTTTTGAAAATGACTTTATATTTTATGTTGCATGAATACACTTTTTTTTTTAACTTTTTTTTTTCTAACATTATTCTTGTCTTTATATATTATTGCCATGAATGAATATAGCCTTTATTGCTCATATGACATTTTTATTTTTACATTTTACTGCTCGTATGGAATTTTTAAAAATATTTTGTATTTTATTTTTGCCAAGAAAATAGCCTTTAAGCTCATATGGCATTTTTTTTATTTATTTTTTTTATCCTTTTACTACTCATATGGAATTTTTTATTATTCCATCTTTTGTTTTTGCCATGAATATAGCCTTTACCGCTCATATGGCATTATTTTATTTTTTTATTTTTTTTTTGCCGTAAACGTAGCCTTTACTGCTCATATGGAAATTTTTTTTTTTTTTTTTTTTTTTTTTTTTTGCCGTAAACGTAGCCTTTACTGCTCATATGGAAATTTTTTTTTTTTTTTTTTTTTTTTTTTTTTTTGCCGTAAACGTAGCCTTTACTGCTCATATGGCTTTTTTTTTTTTTACAAATATATATATATATTTTTTCCTTTCATTTTTGCCTTGACTGCTCTTATGGCATTTTAAATTTGTTATTTTATTTCTGCTACAAATATAGCCTTTACCGCTTGTATGACATTTTTACCTAAAATAATTATTTACATTTTTTTGCCAATAAATTTAGCCTTTACTGCTCTTATTTAATTTTGGAAAATTATTTTATATTTTATTTGTTTAATGAATATAGCCTTTACTACTCATATTGCATTTTTTTTTTTATTATTTCATCTGTTATTTTTGCCATGAATATTGCCTTTACCACTCGTATGGCATTTTTAAAAAATAATTTATATTTTATTTGTGACATAGATATATCCTTTACTGCTTGTATGGCATGCTTTTATTATTTTTGTCTTTTAGTTTTGCCTTTACTTCTCATATGGCTTTTTTTTTTTTACTGTATTTTTGCATTTATTGATTTTTTTTTTTCTTCACTGCTCGTATGGCTTTTTTGGGCATTTTATTTTTTATTTTTTAACATAAATATAGCCATCACTGCTCCTGTGGTATTAAAAAATAAATGAATACGTTTTTTAAAAAATTAAAAAGATCCAGAACTATTTAAAAGTTTATGTATCAGATTTAAAAAAAAAAAAAAAATGCTAAATAAAAAAAAAAAATTCATGTTTCTGAAAAAAGCTGTTTCTTATTATTATCAATGTTGAAAAAAGTTGAGCTGCTTAATATTTTTGTGGAAACTAAACTGTGATACTTTTAAATAGAAATTTCTAACAGCATTTATTTGAAATGGAAATCTTTGTAATATTATAGTCAATTGAATTCATCCTTTCTAAAAATAAGTAATATATATTCACCTTAACCTCTAAACCTTATGCATCCTGAGGTTTGCTTGTAAACTTCCTGTGTGGGTGGAAACGATGACGTAGCTCTTTGTTAACAGTAAATAACCTGCTTTCTATCTCTTTTTCTGTCCGTCCACAGTGTGCCGGGACTTTGCCGTGCTAGAAGACCACTGTCTGGCTCACAACCTGCAGGAACAGGAAAGTAAGTCCTCTCATACACTCTACATTTCAAGCTTAAATGGACGTTAATGAGTGGAAACTTATGTTTGTTGACACCAAATGAGTCATTGAAATCCACAATGGTGTTTCCCCCATCCTTAACAGAGCAAAAGACATTAAAGAAAGTGGAAAGAAAAGTCCAGTCTCACCTCAGCATCTTCCCCTTTCACTGCGCTTTGAGGTTTCACACCTTCACCACAGATCACACATGCCATGGATTTTTCTTAGCTCTCTTTTTCATCATTGAAATCCACACATTTGGGAATTGGCAAGATTTCCACAAGCGGTTATGCAAATTCCCCATGGTGACCAACAGAAAGCTGTTTGGGTTGATAGCGACTTCTGTGTGAGCTGTGCTTCATATATTTGCACTACTGACAATAGACAGTTTTTCTGAAGAAACTGCATGTTTAGACTAAGCGTCTATTTTCACTAATTTCACTTCCTCCAGCTGGACTTCACAGTGTTTTCCTGAAGAGCCATTGCAGATTGTTTTAACAATATAGCATTGGAAAGATCTGAAAACTCCCTCTTTTAGAGTCGATACGTGGGCAGGTGTTAAAAACACAACTCCTTTCTTGTGAAATTCAATTATTTAGAAGTCTGCTGGCAAATTCATATTTCCTAGTTCCTTGAAAAACTGACCACATCAGCCTCTAAAACTCTGGTTATTTTCTCTTACGTAGAGCAGAGTTATTTTAGTATTGTTTGTGTACTGCTAGTATAGTATTTATTTGTATTTAAATTTTTTTTCCTAATTTTATTTTACTTTTAGTTTCGTTTTTTTTTTATGGTCAAATACTCATTTTTATTTTTACTTATCATTTGTAAAGTTTAGTATTTAGTTTATATACTTTTTATTTTTCTAAACACAATATTACCATGTAAAACTATTTCAGTGATTTATTTATTCATGTTTTTTTTATGAATAATAATATTATGGTCAAATGCTAATTTACAATTTACATTTAGTATTTCATTTTAGCTTGATTTATTAATTTATTAGTTGTTTTTAGTTTAAATGATTTTAGATTTTTTATAATTTATAATATTAAATTTTCTTTAATTTATTTTACCTTTCAGTTGTCAAAAATGACTGTTAATATATGTATTTTTTAATGGATGTATTAAGTGTACAGTAACAACACTACAGCTTTTTTTATTAGTTTTAATTCTTTTAGATCTTAAACTTCTATTTAAATTTTTAATTAAGCTTTTTTTATTATTAAAAAAATCTATTTAGATTTAGTTATCAGTAACTACACTGCAATATAGCTTTATTTATTTATTTTTAATAGTTTTAGATCTTTAATTTTAAACTTTTTATTTAATTTGGTTGACATAACATTTTTCATTAAGCTTTTTAAAATTATTATTTTCTTTTTATTTTAGCTTTATTTCAATAAAAAACTCTATTTTTAGTTTGTTAGCAATAACTACATTGCAATCGTTTTTTAATTAGTTTTAATAATTTTATATTTTTATATAAATTATTTTTATGATTCATTTATTTTAGCTTTATTTCGATTAACAAAAAATAAATAAAAAATAAATCTATTTTTATATTTATTTAACAATTAAACTGCAATACGTTTTTGTTGTATTAATTTAAATAATTTTAGAATTAATTAAGCTTTTATTATTATTATTATTATTATTATTATTATTATTTCATTTTAGCTTTATTTTAATTAACAGATAAATTTAAATGTATTTTTAGATTTAGTTAACAATAGCTACCCTGCAATAGAGGTTTTTTTTAATTAGTTTTAATAATTTTAGATCTTATTTTCAACCTTTTTATTTAATTTGGCTGCCAAGGCAGCATTTTTGATTAGGCTTTTTATTATTATTATTATTATTATTATTATTATTATTATTATTATTATTATTTTAGCTTTACTTCATTTAAACATTTATTTAAAACATTTTTAATTTAGCTTATTTATTTATTTTTTCATTTTAGCTTTATTTTGATTAACAAAAAAAAAATATATTTTTTTTATTTAGTTACAATAACTACACTGCAATAGAGGATTTTTATTAGTTTTAATCATTTTAGATCCTTAATTTTAACCAAGCTTTTTTAATAATTTTTTTTTCATCGTAGCTTTATTTCAGTTAATAAAAATATATATATACATATAAAATCAAAAAATTATTAAAAAAATGTCTATTTAGACTGCAATATACCCTGCAGTATTTTTTTATCATTTTTTAAAATCATTTTAAATAATCCATTTCAACTTATTATAATTATTATTACTGTTATTATTATTATTTTAGCTTTAGTTCGTTTAAACATTTATTTAAAACATTTTTAATTAACCTTATTTTATTTTTTTCATTTTAGCTTTATTTTGATTAACAAAAAAATATTTTTTTGATTTAGTTACAATAACTACACTGCAATAGAGGATTTTTATTAGTTTTAATCATTTTATATACTTAATTTTAACCAAGCCTGTTTAATTATTTAATTTTTTCATTGTAGCTTTATTTCAGTTAAAAAAATATATATGCGTATAAAATCAAAAAAATATTTTAAAAAAATCTATTTAGACTGCAATATACCCTGCAGTATTTTTTTAATATTTTTTTTAAATCATTTTAAATAATTTCAACTTATTTCATTTAGTTGCTAAGGTAGTGTTTTTAATTTTCCTTTTGTTTTCAATTTTAAGCTTTTCATCTGATGCGTAGTATTTCATTTTAGCTTTATTTCATTTAAAGGGACAGTTCACTCAAAAATTAAAATTACCCCATGATTTACTCACCTTCAAGTCATCTTAGGTGTAAATGACTTCTTTCTTTCAGATGAATACAATCAGAGTTATTTTAAACAATGTCTTGGCTCTTCCAAGCTTTATAATGGCAGTGAATGGGTGTTGAGATTTTGAAGCCCAATAAAGTGCATCCATTCATCATAAAAAGTACTCCACACGGCTTCAGAGGGTTAATAAAGGCCTTCTGAAACGAATTGATGTGTTTGTGAAAGAAAAATATCCATATTTAAAACTTTGTATCTGATTCGAGAGAGTGGCGTTCCAGTGGAGATTACAGTTTATAAAGTTTGGATATTTTTCTTACACAAATGCATCGATTCACTTCAGAAGGCCTTGAGGGTGAGTAAATCATAGGATAATTTTATTTTTTGGGTAAACTGTCCCTTTAATGACAATGATTGTTAATCATTTTGGTGTTAGATTTAGTTAACAATAACAACACTGCAGTTGAAGTTTTTAATGATTGAACAAAGCGGCTTCTTTGACCATTAAATGAACAGGCCTGACCTTTCATCCAAGTCAAAGAAACAGCTTGCGTGTCGGACGTCACCTTTGTTTAGCCCCGCTGGCAGATGGTGCTAAACCGTCCCAGCTGAAAGAATTTCAGTGAATGAAAGCCAGAGAATGCCTCATTCTCGATAAATGGCTCCTTGTAAAAAATGTTGCTGTCTTGACGGACATGAGCTATATCCATCACGTAAATGTTTTGGTTTATGGCTTTTCTTTCTTTCTGGTGCTATTTCTTAAAGATAGCATGCGCTCACAGCCGCAGGATCAATAAAAGTGTTCAGACTTTGGGAAGATGATGCACTGTGTCGGCTAGAATTGCGTCAGTGTCTACGATTTACTGCTTTGCCGATGTAACACAGCCTTGAAATGGCAACAGGTTTGTTGCCATTTCAGAACATGTGCTCACAGCTACATGTATATCTATCTATCTATCTATCTATCTATCTATCTATCTATCTATCTATCTATCTATCTATCTATCTATCTATCTGTGTGTGTGTGTGTGTGTATATATATATACACACACACACACACACACACACACACACACACACACACACACACACACACACACACATAACTGAATTACATTTGCTTACTTTTTGATTACTGAATTTCTAATGAATGTTTTCTACTGTTAATCATTTTTCAAACATTTAAACCCGGCAGGGTTAACCTTACAGTCAAACTTAACACTGAGAAAATATTCAGATGTAACCCCTCATAAGTAACTAATTTAATTGCATATTTTTTTCTCAGTAAATAACAGGTTAGTTACATTTATTTTTTTGTAATTGAATTACATAACTTGACTACAAAATTAAATTTTGTAATTGTTGCATGCAATTAGTTACTCCTTACTTTTTGTTTTCAAATTGTCAATCCACAGTTGTTTTACTAATTTTGTTATTCGTCTTATTTCTAATTTATATTATTATACTGATTTTTTGCTTAATTTTGAGTTTTAATATAATTATAATAGATTATGTGATATAAAGAGTGTGTATTATTTATTAATTTAATGAGTTTCTGAAAAATCAATGTTAATGTCAGTTTTGCATTAACGTTTTAAAGCACTATTAATTATTAATATTAATAAGTAAACTATTTATTAAATAATAAATTGCTGAATTAGTTTTGACTTCATTTTCTGTTTAGTTATTATTATTATTATTATTATTATTATTATTATTATTATTATGACTGTAACAGTCATATCAATAACCATATATAATGATAATCAGTAATACATATAATTATTATTATATGGTCTGTTTTGTAGTAAGAATAAGAATATATTTATTTTACATTTTATTAATAATAATAATAATAATATATTATAAATATATAATAATAATTATTATATGGTGTGTTTTGTAGTCATATAAAATATATTATTACTATCTTATACTTACTATACTTACTTAACATAATAATATTTTTACATGTTATTATTAATCATAATAAATATAGTTATAGTTATTATATGGTGTGTTTTGTAGTAATAAATAATAATAATAATAATAAAACCTAACAAAATACAGCTTATATTCCTATGAAGAATAATAATAATTTATAATAAATAAAATTTGTTATATGGT
>NC_133367.1:32936294-33080150 GCF_049309525.1 Garra rufa | reverse complement strand
TTTTATATTTATATATATTTATATTTATGATGTGTGTGTGTATATATGTGTGTGAATATATATATATATATATATATATATATATATATATATATATATACACACACACACACACACATATACACACACACATCATAAATGTGATGTGAAATAAATCTAATAATGAAACAATAATAATAAAACAATAATTTAATGCATTTATTACAATAATTTAATAGATAATATATATATATATATATATATATATATATATATATATATATATATATATATATATATATATATATATATATATAATTGTTTTCTAGTTTAATATAAACAATAATAATAACAATAATAATAAATGCTATTATTATTATTATTATTTAGGAGAAAGTGTGAAGTGTATATTTTTGGATGCTAAAATACTAACAATCATTTTTGTCGCAATTCTTTTTAGTGTCACTAGAGGCACAGAAATCACACACTTCACCTTGAAGTGTGAGAGCGAGCCACCCAATAAACAGATGTGGCTAAACTCACGTTTTTACATTACTATTGCCTCATAGTTTAGCTTACACAGCAAACATGTACAAAGCACTGTTATCAAATTCTTACCACTCCCACATGACTAACAATACACCTCAATGAACGAGCCCAACGTTGACGCTTGGTGTGACTCTGCAACTCAAAGAAAGTGTTCACTAATAGGGTGTATGCTTATTTGTGGGCGCGGCCCATCCGCCAATGAAGCATGAAATCCAGAAGATCTCTGTTACAACATTAACAGGATGTTTCACATCTTTGAAAATGTTTCCATAATGCTTCACATGTTCAGAATGACTCTTGTACATTAACTACTGTAAATGTATGGTCATAGCTTTCCATAGTGTTCCTAAAAACTGGAAATACACAGTAGCTTCATGTACACCTAAAAAAGCTTCTCATCCATTGAGTTTGAACTCATAGACCGGATCTCGTTTAACTCTCCCAAAAAGCCCTAAAATAGTATAAAAACTGAGAAATGTACTATGATGTCTCACACACCTCATTCAAGGCCTAAATGTTATTATTTACATAATATTAAACTGTCATGCTGTTATAGCAACAAGAAACTGTGGTAATATTACATAACACATTTCCAATTCAAGAGAAAACTTGAAAATAGATCTGATATTGTGGTTTTTATGAGTCATAAAGAACATGGATGACTTTGTAGTGTCAATGGCATCCAGAGATCTGTGTGAACATGTTCAGGTATGATAACATCCCTCTCTGTTTGCTTTGCCGACCCAACCATATATACAGGCATTGGATGGGAAAAGTCTTCCACAACCATGAAACATAGCGGATTATTCTGAATAAATACTTCCCACCATCCTACGATGCCTAAAATGCTGTTCTCGAAGATTCGGATCTACGAGTTCAAGGACCTCATTCGGAACAAGAAACAACCAAAAACGTAAATGAATTTGACTTGTCTCTGCATACAAACACTGAATTGACTGAAAGATGGATATTTACTGAAGTGTTTATTTGAATTTCATAGACTGGACGTTCTTTTGAGTAGGACAAAACAGAAAAACAATATCAGATGTGTTTTGATTCAGCAAAACACTGAAGGCTCTCAATATCAGTAAGTTTTTAAACTGTTATCTACATGTATATATAACTATTTCAATCTGAAATCATCAGTTTATGGGTACATAATGTCAATCATTTTTAGGCCGTAGTTCATATAAATGTATAGAATAAATTGTTTTTTTATTTGAAATGTTCGGTGTGACAAAATACAAATGTGCATGCAGTCTTTGTAAAATAATTAGAAAAAGATTACAGAAATATTTCAAAAAATATTTTTCTTTAAGAAAATTCATTGGAATTAATTGATCAGTTAATTACTGGTTTCAGTAATTAACTGATCAATTAATTCCAATGAATTTTCTTGAAATATGATGCAACAGGGTTGATGCATTACTTAAAGTCAACTACATATGCATATATAAATTACTGGATTTTTCTTTAGGACGTCCTGTGAAATTAGTGGAATAGATCAATAATAAAACAGGGGACATATGATGCTGACAGGGTTGATGCATAACCTAAAGTCAACTATATATATATATATATATATATGTGTGTGTGTGTGTGTGTGTGTGTGTGTGTAAATTACTGGATTTTTCTTTATTTAATTCTTTATTTAATTGTTAGAAACAGGAGAAATATAATTGTAACTTGTTTGACGCATTACCTAAATTAAACTACATATAAATAAATTACCTAATTTTTCTTTAGGAAAATTCATTGGAATTAATTGATCAGTTAATTATTGAAATAGGAGAAGTATAACGCAACAGGGTTGATGCATAACCTAAAGTCAGCTGCATATACATATATAAATTACTGGATTTTTCTTTAGGAAGTCCTGTGAAATTAGTGGAACAGATCAATAATAAAACTGGGGAAATATCATGGTGATAGGGTTGATGCATAACCTAAAGTCAACTATATATACATTTACAAATTACTAGATTTTTCTTTAAGAAAATTAATTGGAATTAATGGAAAAGTTAATTGCTGGAACAGGAGAAATATAACGGTAACAGGGTTGACGCATTACTTAAAGTCAACTATACATAAATATATAAATTACTGAATTTTTCTTTACGAAAATTCATTGGAATTGATGGAACAGTTCATTACTGAAACAGGGGGAATATGATGTAACAGGGTTGATGCATTACCTAAAGTCAACTATACATAAATATATAATTACTGGATTTTTATTTAAGAAAATTCATTAGAATTGATTGAACAGTTAATTGCTGAAACAGGAGAAATATGACGGTAACAGGGTTGACGCATTACCTAAATTCAACTACATATAAATAAATTACTACATTTTTCTTTAGGAAATTTCATTGGAATTGATGGAACAGTTAATTGCTGAAACAGGAGAAATATGACAGTAACAGGGTTGATGCATTACCTTAAGTCAATTATATATACATATATAAATTGCTGGATTTTTCTGTAAAATAAATTCATTGGAATTAATGGAACAGTTCATTACTTAAACAGTGGGGAAATATGATGGTAACAGGGTTGATTCATTACCTAAAGTAGACTATATATTTAAATAATAATAATAAATAATAATAAATAATAATATAGTATGTCACGCAAATCATTTAAATTTAAAATAATAGTATTTAAAAGCAGTTTATATGACTATGGATTGTGGAAGTTTCTGGTGTTTTTTTTTTTTAAGACTACAATACCATGGGCCCAAACTAGCTGATCTTCTAGAAAATAAAGGTTCGTTAAACCACCAATCACCTCTATATAGTTTGTTATTTTTATATGTACGTTTTTTTTGTTTTTTTTTTTGCATATAACAAAATATATTATTTTCTGAACAGACTACCTGGACACCTTTCGTTCATTTCTCCAGTCTGAGTTCAGTGCAGAGAACATTGAATTTTGGCTTGCCTGCAGGGAATATAAGCAGATGACGTCATCTGGCAAACTCTCTAACAAAGCAGCAGATATCTACAAAGAATTTCTCCATCCCACAGCCCAAAAAGAGGTCAGTATGTGCATTTAGTAAAGCATTAAATAGAGTAGGGCCTTTCCAAACAGTTGCATTGCATTACGATGCATGGAAATGCCATTGCATCATATCAATGCTTGTTTATAAAAGGGGTGGTGCGTAGAGTATTTGGGATAGTAACTGAAAAGTTGTAGGTTCAAACCCTTAAGACAACAGCAAGTTTATTAAAAAAATAAATGTGCACTTGCAAGTCGCAAAAGAACAAGCCAGAATTTTTTCATTAGCTATTTGCTTAACAAAGTAAACACCATTGAAAACAAAAAATACTACAGAAATATACATCAGTTATCTTTCATGGATGTTACAATTTTGCAGGTGAACATCGACCATAACACTCGTGAGAAGATCAAGAGATCTTTGGTGAAGCCTGACCTTTCTTGTTTTGATGAAGCCGAGATGCATATATACAGACTGATGGAGGAAGACTCCTGCCCGAGGTTCCTCAAATCTGAGGCCTATCAGAACCTGAGGAACGCAGCCAGGAACCCAATATAGACCAGCAAAAGGCAACTAATACACTGGAAAAAGTTTCTTAATGAGCCGGTGCGCAGAAAGAGGACATATGCACGTGGTTTAGAGGAAATGACAGAGGAGAACAGAAAGTATGTGGTGTGCAGAGGTTCAGCATCACTGGTTAAAGTGATAAGATGAATGAGAAAAATAAAAGTGTTACCGTTACAGGAAATGATCAAGAATGAACGAACATTACATGGTTTCCACTGTTATTTGAGAGATGGGCTGGACTGTTCTGTGAAATAGGTGACTTTTCTGTAAATGTTGGTCTTGAAAGTAGACTTGTTGGATGTGTTTAAGTGTTGAGAAGCTGCATTGTGGGATCTCAAGATAAACATGGTTTGCTGATATCAAAAGCATTTGCTAATTTTTTTTCACAAATTCTTAAATCCTCATATTTTATGAGAGACTGCATGGGACCAGTTACATTCACTTTACTTTAAACATTCATATAAATGAAAGATAACAGGGTTGACTTTTACAGTTAAATACAAGATATTACAATTCTTGTACTCAAGGTCATAAAACTACAAGAGTCTCATTGGAAAGACATTTTAATGCTGTTATTTTTGCAAATATTAAGAAACAACAGCAAAAAAGTGATACAAGTGGAGATAATAGTGATAAAAAAGAGATATTAACCCAAATATATCCTCATAACAAAAAGAAAAAGAAATATGTCTACATTTTGAATGTTGTGTTTAGGATTTTTTTTTCTTATGGAATAGTAATAAAATGGAATATGATGGTAACAGAGTTGACACATAACCTAAAGTCAACTATACAAATATAAACTGGATTTTTCTTTAAGAAAATTCATTGCAATTATTGGAACATTTCAGTACTGAAACAGGGAAATATGATGGTAACAGGGTTGATGCATAACCTAAAGTCGACTATATATAAACTATTGGATTTTTCTTTAAGAAAATTCATTGGGATTAACAAAACAGTTCATTACTGAAACAGGGAAAATATGGCGTAACAGGGTTGACACAATACCTAAAGTGATCTATATATACACATATATAAATTACTGAATTGTTCTTTAAGAAATTTTGAAATGAATGGAACAGTTCATTACTGAAATAGGGGAAATATGATGGTAACAGGGTTGACGTATTACCTAAAGTCAACTATATATACACATATATAAACTACTGGATTTTTCTTTAGGAAAATTCTTTTAAATTATTGGAATAGTTCATTACAAAAACAGGGGAAATATGATGAACAGGGTTGACACATAACCAGTCAACTATATATACATTACTGTATTTTTCTTTAGGAAAATTCTTATAAATGAATAGATTAGTTAATAAATAAAACACAGAAAATAGGACGGCAACAGGGTTTACACAGAACCTAAAGTCAAATATAAATCCATAACTTACTGGATTTTTCTTTAAGAAAGTTCTTTGGAATAAATGAAATACTTCATTAATACAACAGGGAAAATATGATGGAAACAGAGTTGATGCATATATAACTATATGTACATATATAAATTACTGGATTTTTCTGGACAATTCATTGGAAATGAAGGATAGTTAATTACTGAAACTGGGGAAATATGATGGTAACAGGGAGGACGCATAATTTAAAGTCAACTATATATACACATATATAAATCACTGGAGTTTTCTTCAAGAAAGTTCTTTGAAATTAATGGAATAGTTCATTACTGAAACAGGGGAAATGTGAAACAGGTCAGATCTATCTATTTCTTTGTGTTTATGAAAATTCCTTTGAATATTTAATTTATGGGATGTCCATTATCAAGACTATGACAGAAGCAGGGTTGATGCAAAATGTATATTGATGTAAATTCCTGTTCAAATTTGAATTTGAATTAGAAATCTAATGAGAAAAGTGAGTTTAAATTGAAAGCTCTTATCAGAAGAAAAATTGACAAGCAACTTTTATAGACATCTACATTTGTTCTCCATTTAATCTCACTACTGACAAGCAGAAACAAAAATGCCTTATTTACTTATAACCACTGACTTTACACACACACACACACACACACACATATATATATATATATATATATATATATATATATATATGTTTCTTGATGACAATGGCTTTTTTATTCAGGTGTTTGATATTTCCAATCTGTGCCAACTTTATGATTAGAACACACAAATATACTGTGAACTGCAGATGAGCTTTTTTTTTTTAGAAAGGCTGTGGACAATGACTAATTATGAGCAGAAAGCAAACTCTAAGAAGAAGTTTTCCACAGTCTGTGAAGAACTCTGTTTTGGTCACATGTCCGACCCATGCTAATTGATGCAGAGACGAGCCTTAAGCGAGAGACATTGCCATAATGTACAATAATAATCCATGTCAGTGCTTGACCCCACTGTGACAATGACTTACTTCCTGAGATTCATAGCTTAAAAAGGCAATTCAGAGTGTCTAAGAATAACTATGTTTGATTAACTTTATACTCCACCAACACAGTGAATGTGAACGATCGTCTGATGCATGTTAGATCTCCCTCAGGGTATGCCCTTCTTGGGGAAGGTAATTTTATAATAAAGACACCACTGTTTTAAGAGCACTGGAAAATCTGTCCTCGTCAGATTGAAAAAAAAAAAAAACATATTTATTGGATTAAGATGCTTTTCATTATACAAAATATCACTGGATGCACATTTTTCACAAACGATTTTAATTTAGACATTAAAATATGATGCTGATGATATAAATACAAACAAAAGAAAATATTATTGCTCAGGAGACCTCAGGAAATTTATTTCAGCAACACTTTTTGAAATGGTTTTCAGTTAACTAGAACAACCCTGAATAAAAGGGAATTTTAATGTTGTTATTTTCACACAAAAAAAATAGAAACAAAAAATATACAAATTCCACAAAAGTGTTAAAAATGAAAGTTCACTTCTTTTTTTATTTATTATTTATAATAAGCAATAACTATTATAGGGTTTATAACTATTAGGGTTGATGCATAACCTAAAGTCAGCTATATATAAATATACAAATTACTGGATTTTTCTTTAAGAAAATTCATTGGAATTAATAAAACAGTTTATTACTAAAACAGGGAAAATATGACGATAACAGGGTTGACACATAACCTAAAGTCAACTATATATGCATATATAAATTACTGGATATTACTTTAAAAAAATTATCTGGAATTAGTGAAACAGTTCATTACTGACGCAGGGAAAATATGGTGGAAAATTAATTGGAATTAGTGGGAAGGTTCATTACTGAAACAGGGAAAATATGGCGGAAAAAGGGTTGACGCATTACCTAAAGTCATCTATATGTACATATAACTGCATTTTTCTTTAAGAAAGTTCTTTGAAATTAAAAGAACAGTTCATTAATAAAACAGGGGAAATATGACGGTAACAGGGTTGATGCATAACTTAAAGCCCAATTTCATTATTGATTTTATAGGGATTTTCAAAATATGATGCTGATTATATAAATACAACCAAACAAAAATATTATTGCTCTTTCAAAGCTCAGGAGACCTCAGGAAATGTATTTCATTAAAAAATTTTGAAATGGTATTAGTTTCAGTTTAGTTTAAGTTAAAATATGGCAGAAACAGGGTTGATGCATTACTTAAAGTCATCTATATATACATATATAAATTACTGGATTTTTCTTTAGGAAAATTCTTTGAAATTAATGGAACAGTTCATTACTGAAACAGGGGTAATATGATGGTAACAGGGTTGACACATTACCTAAAGTCAACTATACATATATAAATTACTGGATTTTTCTTTAAGACAAATTATTGGAATTATAATTAATTATAATTAATTGGAGTTCAATAGTTCAAAAATGGGGAAATATGATGGTAACAGGGATGACACATTATCTAAAAAAACTAATCCTCATCAGATAGCATGTTTATTGGATTACAATGCTTTTCATTTTAAAAAAATATTACTGGATGCACATTATTTGATTTTCATGGGGATTTTTCAGATGATTTTAATTTAGACATTAAAATATGATGCTGATGACATAAATACA
Organism: Garra rufa; assembly: GCF_049309525.1. NCBI lineage: Eukaryota > Metazoa > Chordata > Actinopteri > Cypriniformes > Cyprinidae > Garra > Garra rufa. The sequence goes on along the minus strand of NC_133367.1, from coordinate 33,072,013 downwards.
AACAAAAGAAAATATTATTGCTCTTTCAAAGCTCAGGAGACCTCAGGAAAGTTATTTCAGCAACAATTTTTTAAATGGTTTTAGTTTCAGTTAACTATAATAATCCAGAATAAAAGGGAATATTAATACGGTTATTTTCACACATATTTAAAATAAATAAATAATAAAATAATAAGTTTTTTTATTATTATTATGTGTAATAAGTAATAACTAAAAAACAGGAAATAATATAAAATTTTGTATATTTTTCTTCTGGGTACATGAGCATTTAAGTAAATTAATGTTTTGGACACTATTTGCTTCTGAGGGACCAACGCATTTTTAATAAAGCACAGTGTACTGTACAACTAATTCAATCATACATTATTAGATTTTTCCCATACAATTCATTTCCTATCTCATCGCAACATATATGTTGTCACCTCAGAAGTCCGGCTGATGCGAAATCATGTGGTAACACGGCTATAAGGAAATTAATTTACAAAGGCGACCGTTAAAAGTAAGCTCCCATCATGCAACTTCACAGCAGATGCGCCAATTATTGATGAAATGCTTCACCAATTTGTAAGTTACCCGGTTTCAGCCTGCGGATGAACGCTGACCAATCTCTCACACAATCTGCCCATCATCTGCTGCCAAATACACAGTCACCATAGCAACTAAAAGGAAATGAGTAATGTTCTGAGCCGCTGACATTGCCCGAGGTACAAAATTGCTCAATTGCGCACAATGGAGAAGCTGACAGTGTTACAGTATGAGATAAAGCGCGTCAGTCAGGTGACTTTGAGGATGTCTACTCATGCTGGTATTAACACACGGTGTCAAAAGTGAACGCTTGAGTGCCTATATCCATTTTTGGATAAACTTATGGAGACAAAACCCAAAGTCACTTACTATGGATTAATACACATGAAACACACAAAAAGCACTTTTTAAAGGGATAGTTCACCCAAAATGTAAATTCTGTTATTAATTACTAACCCTCATGACGTTCCAACCCCTCAAGACCTCTGTTCATCTAAAAACCACAAATTAAGGTAATTTTGATGAAATCTGAGAGCTTTCTGACCCTGCATTCATTATTTTTTGTTTTCTTTGTGCACAAAAAGTATTCTCATAGCTTCATAAAATTAAGGTTGAACCACTGATGTCACGTGGACTATTTTAACTATGTGCTTACTCTACCTTTCTGGGCCTTAAACACGTCAGTTGCGTTGCTTCAAACCTGAATATAAAACTTTTATACAATTTTCAAGTAACGTTTTAATTTGATGACAAAAATGTGAAGTGGTAATCATCATTATTTTCTAAAAAGCTTTTAATGTTTAGCTTTTAAGTTTTATGTAAGTTAAGATTTGACTAACACAAGCTTGTAAAATATAAATAATCAACTGTTTTTCATTAAAAGAGTTATAAATATAGAGGTATCTGAAGAGGGTCTGATATCATCTGCTGTTTCATGCATGTATAATTTTATGAACAAAAGTTTTTTTTTAATTACATTTTTAATGATTTTCCATGATTTTCCGATGCATAACTTACATAAAACTTTTTGTACCACATGACTTCTTTTTAACAAATATTATGAATTTATTCATAAATATGAGGGTCTATGATGCATGTTGGTTGTACCACATGACTTTGATTTGACAACCAAATTTTTTTGTTCTTTTTAACAAATATTATGAATTTATTTATAAACATGAGGGTCTATGATGCATATTGGTAGCATCACATGACTTTGATTTGATGAGAAATGTTTTTAAAACAGATATTATTAATTAGTTCTTAAATATTAGAGTCTATGATGCATGTTGGTTGCACCACATGACTGATTTCACAATAAACTGTTTTGTAAACAAATATTATGAACTAATTCGTAAATATGAGGGTCTATAGTGCATGTTGGTGGGACCACATGACTTTGATTTGATGAAAAATGTTTTTTTTTTCCAACTAATATTATGAATTAATTCATAAATATGAGGGACTGTTAAGCATATTGGTTGCACCACATGACTTTAATCTGACGACAAACTATTTTGTAAACAAATACTATGAACTATTTCATAAATATGAGAGTCTATGATGCATATTGGTTGCACCAAATGACTGATTTGACAAACTGTTTTGTAAATAAATATTATGAAATAATTCATAAATATGAGCGTCTATGATGCATATTGGTTGCACCACATGACTTTGATTTGACGAAAAATGTTTTTTTAAACAAATATTATGAACTAATTCGTACATATGAGGGTCTATAGTGCATGTTGGTGGGACCACATGACTTTGATTTGACAACAAATGTTTTTTTTTTTCAACAAATATTATGAATGAATTCGTAAATATGAGGGTCTATGATGCATGTTGGTTGGACCACATGCTTTGATCTGACGACAAACTGTTTTTAAACAAATATTATGAATTAATTCATAAATATGAGCATCTATGATGCTTATTGGTTTGCACCACGACTGATTTGACAAACTGTTTTGTAAATAAATATTATGAAATAATTCATAAATATGAGCATCTATAATGCATATTGGTTGCACCACATGACTTTGATTTGACAAAAAATGTTTTTTAAACAAATATTATGAATTTATTCATAAATATGAGGGTCTATGGTGCATGTTGGTGGGACCACATGACTTTGATTTGACAACAAATGCTTTTTTTTTTTCAACAAATATTATGAATGAATTCGTAAATATGAGGGTTTATGATGCATGTTGGTTGGACCACATGCTTTGATCTGACGACAAACTGTTTTTAAACAAATATTATGAACTAATTCATAAATACGAGCATCTGTGATGCATATTGGTTGCACCACATATCTTTGATTTGACAACAAAACTTTTTTTTCAACAAATATTATGAACTACTTCATAAATATGAGGGTCTATGATGCATATTGGTTGCACCACATGACTTTGATCTGACAACAAACTGTTTTTAAACAAATATTACGAACTAATTCATAAATACGAGGGTCTATGATGCATTTTGGTTGCACCACGACTTTGATTTGACAACAAATGTTTTTTTTTTCCAACAAATATTATGAATTAATTCGTAAATATGAGGGTCTATGATGCATATTGGTTGTACCACATGATTTTGATCTGACGACAAACTGTTTTTAAACAAATATTTTGAAATGATTCATAAATATGAGGGTTCTATGATGCATATTGGTTGCACCACATGACTTCGATTTGACGACAAATGTTTTAAAAACTTTTTTAACAAATATAATGAATGAATTCATAAATATGAGGTTCATTGATGCATATTGGTTGCACCACATGACTTTTATTTGACAAACAAAAGTTTAATAAATATTAATGATATGTTTTGCTAAAAATAGCAAAACATTATTTTAATCAGTTGGAAGAGCAAAAACCATCTTCTCATTTCTTTGTAGAAGGTTCTTCTAATCAGTGTGTTGGTTCTTTGAAAACCACAAGAACATAAATGGTTTTCCAAGAGACTAGAGAAACCAAAGACCTTCCAGTAAAACTCTTTTGGTTCTATTTGTAATTTTTATGTTTTTTAGCACAGTTGAAGCTAGTTACTCATTATCTATATGTTTGTAAAAGGATTCCTTTGTGTAACGTCTTCTATCTACCAATAAAACACAAAACAAAGAGTGATGAACAGGCCTAACCATCTCATTTGACTCTTATTTCCATTTGTGCTCCATTACAGTTCGGCCCTGTTTACGTCCGTAGATTACTGAAAAACCCAAAACATGCAAAGCTGTCATTTGCTTATCAGCTATTTTAGCAAGGTACATGTGAATTTACATGTCTAAAAATATGGAGAAACAGACTTTGCTTTTCGCACACGAGCAGCCGGGGAGGAGGGGGAGGGTTCGACGGGGCTTCCTCTTTGTGGTTCGCCGAGTCCCTGTTGGTGACACGAGCCCTTAGCAACCGTCGCAGGGCATAAAAAGCAGAGCCGGATACGCAGAAGGGAAACCTGTAGAGCACCAAGTGCAGCATGATCACTAGCAGGAGCGCACGGCTGTGGATTCCTGGGCAATAAGCCCTCGCTCTACCATGCCTGGCCTAATCCCGCAACCTCTCCCAACACATTTCAGCATGGACAGAGACGACTGCAGGAGAAACAAGACCTTGTAAGTGTGATCTTCAGGCACTTTCACTCAACTATCAGCACAAGGGAATCTATTGTGAGTCCCAGCATGCTTTAGCGTAGGTTTGCATGTGTGAAGCGTAAAATGCCGACAACAACGCTGACTTTCTCTCTGTAGAGGAAAGAACCTCATGTGCCGACTAAAGTGTATGTTCACCAGTTCGTCCGCTCCTGAGAGGTAAGGAAAAAGCAACACACACATATAAGGACAACCAGGTCCGAAACAGTCCAAACAAGAGTTATTGCTTCTAATCCAGTTACGGTCAACTAATCAAATCCGTCTGATCTCAGCAGGCTAAGTTTAGAAGACACCCAACAATGGTCCCAGTCTCTGGATCGACTCCTCGGTTCCAAATGTAAGTCTTTTCAGAGCTATTTTTGGCATTGGTTTTGTTGAGGCCAGAGTAAAACATTAGTAAATTAAAGAGGTGCTGGTTTCCATTCGCGCCTTGTGTTTTGACGCGCGCACGCATTCGCTCCCCCTCCAGATGGCCTGGCCACATTCCGCACCTTTCTCAAATCGGAGTTCAGCGACGAGAACATCGAATTCTGGTTGACCTGCGAGGACTACAAGAAGATAACGTCGTCCTCTAAGATGGGCTCCAAGGCAAGGAAAATCTTCGAGCAATTTGTCGAAGCAGAATCTCCGAAAGAGGTACTGGACACACCACACAACACCCTGTCAATATATAAATCAACGAGACGGCGCTAGCTGTTGTGTCGCGATACGCTTTCAACAAAAGTTCTTGCTCTATGTTTTTTTATTTGTCTTAATTTCTATGAAAGGCATTTTATACTTTAATAACTTCAGACAGTTTCTGTTTATTAATGCTAATTCATCTTCATCTAACCATACATATATAGACTAAAATTCAGAATTAAAAAAAATTAAAAATAAAAAATATATATAAATACTATAATAATTAAAAAAGGGTACATTTCTATTGGATTTTTTATATATATATATATATACAGGAGTAATATAATTAAAAATAATAATTATTCATTATAAGTGCATTTCTATTGGATTTATATGTATATACAGTAGCAGTACAATTTCATATACAATAAATTAAAAATAAATAATCTAATAATTTATAATAATAATTAATAATTCATTATAAGTACATTTGAATTGAATTTGTAAATATATGTATGTAATAATTACCATTCATTATATACAAGTTATAATGGATTTGTACATAATAATATAATATAATATAATATAATATAATATAATATAATATAATATAATATAATATAATATAATATAATATAAAGCATTCATTATAAGTGCATTTGTATTGGATTTATATTTACATATGATAGAAATGCAATTTATTATAAATTAAAATTAATAAAGATTATTTATCATAAATAATAAAATGATAAAAAAGAATAATTCAATATAAGTACCTTTGTATTTAATTTGTATTTAATGTAATATAAATATCATTCATTACATGCAAACCAATTTATAATGGATCTATAATATAATATAATATAATATAATATAATATAATATACAATAAATTCATAAAGGTTATTAATCATAAATAATAATAATTAAAACAATAATTAATCATTCATTATAAGTACATTTGTATTGAATTGGTATGTATATACAGTATAAATACAATATAATGTAATATTTATAAATAATAATTAATCATTCATTATTAATACATTTGTATTGGCTTTATATGTATACACAATAGCAATAAATTCAATACAAAATAATAAATATAATAAAAACAATAATTAATCATTCTTTATAAGTACATTTGTATGCATATACAGTAGTAACGCAATATATAATTAGCATTCATTATATTTAAGTCAATCTGTATTGGATTTGTATGTATACAAAATAAAATAAAATAATTATGAATGGTAAAACATATAATATAAAAATGTTATTTAATTATAATAACATAAAAAAGAAAAATAATAATAAATAATATATAATAAGTACATTTGTATTGGATTATTATTGAAAATAAAGTAGGTTACAGAGTTATTCCCTTATTTTACTATTGCTGAAGTCTAAAGTAGATCTGAGTTTACAGATAATTGGTTCAGATTGACTGGGCCATTACTGCCATTTTTTGTTCTGGGGCCACTAAGTTCAGGGGCCCCTGGCAGAGGAGCCTGACCTCTGAAACAAATCTAAACAGAGGAACAACGTTTGATTGTGAAATAAACAACGGAATTAGCTAAATTATCTGATACTGGCCTCTTCGCAGCACAACTTGTGCGTTGTTTTATCCTAGACGTCATATATCGTTTTCTCTTTTCTTAATTTTGCATATTTCCAATGTAATTTCTCATTGTTTGGCCAGTACATCTCACAATCGGTCACTTCCAGTGTAGACATATGGTGTCAATGGCTCTCATTTGCATCGCAGATAAACATCGACTATCACACACGGGAGGAAATCAAGAAGAACGTGAAGAGTCCGACAACGCAGTGTTTCGACGAGGCACAGAAGATCGTTTACGGACTGATGGAACGCGACTCCTACCCTAGATTTCTACGGTCTGAGATGTACAAGGCCCTTCTTGAGTCTCTCGCTGCGGATAATGCTCAAAGATGACTCTGTGGATATATATATATATATATATATATACAACACCAAAGCTAAAACTGGAATGGCTCTGGTCTTTGGTGCAGGAGCAGAACCCCAAAGCTTGTGGACATGTAGGACCTAAAAGACCTCTGAGACTAGAAGAAGACAATATGGTTGGGAATGTGCTATTGATATCAACGTCCAACATGTTACTGAAGTGCTTCTTAACTGAGGGTGCTTCCTGTGTAGATTAGGACATAGGTCCTTCAAGCCCTTCCGGTGGTTTCTGAAGCTACAGCGTGGGCACAACACTATTTTCTGTTCCTGGCACTTTCAGAGGATCTTTAAGAACTGCTTTACCATGTCCAACAATGACTTTAGTAGCGAAAAGCTACTGGCTGAGTTGATTTGGACACTCTTGTGAGAGGAACTTGACATATCGTATTTCAACATTGGTGACTTATTTCCACATAGATGTATGAGAGAAATGTGTGACTTAATTACCTACTCGAGAGGTCAAGTTTAAAATTATTTTTTTTAAATGACTAAAAAATACAAAAGATACAAGAAAAGTTGTAGCATGTGTGCCTCACACAAAAACTGTAGGCATTACTTGTTATGTTATAAAGTTTAATTTAAGTAAAGATGTTTTCTATTTATTAGCCACAGCCACTGGTTGGGTGTTGACTTTTGTTCCGTCCACTGTCATTTTTGAGGACAATGAAATAAAGATTAGACACTGGTGAACTTTTGACTCTGTTTTCATTTTTGTCTTTGGTTTGCTTTGTAATGAAGGCCTTTGCTTTTTTTTTTGCGAATGACTAAAAAACTTTAAATAACGCAACCACCTAGCCCTCAAATTTGGTATGAACACTAAATGATGTCTCTTACTGAAATATTTAGTAGAAAACCCATGGAAAATGTATGTTAAAAACAAAACTCACATCGTTTTATGCATATTTTGGACTATGAGGGGCACCGTTATTTCGATGAGGTTAAATGGTTGAACTCGGGAGATACTGGCACTACTTGTTGCTAGGTTTACCACAACACAACTCAGAAAATAAAATACTGATACGATGACCACAGCTACTGAACAGTTTACATGTGGCAATGGATATAAGCATAGACTTAAAAACAAAAGCCGTGCCATCAATATCGAGTGAAATCCACGCTGAGAAACTTCTTCAGTGGCTGCGGTGTCATGACAAGAGTTGGCATGTTTACATCCTTCCAGGATGGCATCTGCGTTTCTTGTCTCTGCCGTTTGTAAGCTCTTTCAATAGCCTCAAAGGCATCAGAGGTAAAGTGGAGAGAACAACGACGCTGGTCTTTCGAAAGTTTAATTCGTCCACAGGCATCTTCCCATTCTTATCTCCACTTCTTAACGCTAGGAAAGCAGTGAAGACTTAAATTGCTTCTCTTGCTGCCCTTCGACTAAAAATAATATCCAAAAGTCGCACAATGTGGCATTGTATCAGTATTTGATTTTCTGAGTTGTGTTGTGGTAAAATAGAAACAGGTATCAGCAGTAGCTCACCGAGTGCAAGCATTCCACATTATCGAAATAATGGCGGAAAATAAAATACTGACACAATGACCACAGCTACTGAAAGAGCTTACGGGTGGCAATGGATATAAGCATAGGCTTAAACCAAATGCTGTACCATCGATTTTTCCCCTCAAGGAGTCTAAACATCCCAGATATCGAGTGAAATCCTTGCTGAGAAACTCATTCAGTAGCTGCGGCGTCATGACAAGAGTTGGCATGTTTACTTCCTTCCAGGATGGCATTTGCATTTCTTGTCTCTGCCGTTTGTAAGCTCTTTCAGTAGCTGTGGTCTACTAAAAGCCTCAAAGGCATAGGAGCTAAAGTGGAGAGAACAAAGAAGCGGATCTTTAGAAAGTTTAATTCGTCCACAGGCATCTTCCCGTTCTTTTTTCCACTTCTTAACGCTAGGAAAGCAGTTAAGACTTAAATTGCTTCTCTTGCTGCCCTTCAACTAAAAATGATATCCAAAAGCCGCACAATGTGTCATTGTATCAGTATTTGATTTTCTGAGTTGTACTGCGGTAAAAATAGCAACAGGTAGCTGCAGTAGCTCACTGAGTGCTACCATTTCACGTCATCGAAATAATGGCGGAAAATAATATACTGATACAATGACCACAGCTTCTGAAAGAGCTTACAGGTGGCAACTCATATAAGCGTAGGCTTAAACCAAATGCTGTACCGTCAATTGTTTCCCCTCAAGGAGTCTAAACGCCTTACGGATATTGAGTGAAATCCACGCTGACAACAGGCTTGTGCACAATTCAGAATTTCAGAATTGGCCGCCATTCAAATTCATGAGTTGGAATTTGAATTGAAATGACTCCGCCCCACAGGAAGTTGAATTTGAATTGAAGTTGGAATGACAGGAAGTGGAATTAAATTCATGGCAATTCAAAGACATTCCACACAGTCATACAACAGAAAGACTGTGTTGAATCTCACATACAATTACATTAATTTTGTAAATTAATAGCATAATTTCATTACACATAACTAGTCACTCCTCAACCCAGCATACATTTTGTTCCAACATATAGATAATGATCAAATGCTTGAAATAAATTACTCCCTCAATGTTTGATTATTTTTTGTTCAAAATGTTATTTTCATTCCAAAGTAATCAAATAACACAATGTAATCTGTACAAGTAGTTCAAACTAATATCATTTATAGAATATGTAATGAAATCATATCTGACATATATTGTAAAGCTTCATTGTTAAACACTTCACTTATGTATATGAATTTCTTTGAATTTGTATCGAATTGCAATTCTGCTTCCTTTAATTCAAATTCGAATTGTAATTCTAGATCCTGTTTTTGACATCAATTCAAATTCAATTCAAATTCAAGAATTGAATTGGAATTCAGGAGTCATTCTCAATTCAATTCTGATTTGTGCACAAGCCTGGCTGACAAACTCTTTCAGTGGCTGCGGCCTCATGACAAGCGTTGACATGTTTACATCCTGTCAGGATGGCATCTAGCGTTTCTTGTCTCTGCTGTTTTTGAGCTCTTTCAGTAGTTGTGGTCGACTGAAAGCCTCGAAGGCATCAGAGCTAAAGTGGAGAGAACAAAGACGCTGGTCTTTAGGAAGTTTTATTCATCCACAGTAATCTTCCCATTATTTTCTCCTCTTCTTATCGCTAGGAAAGCAGTGAAGACTTACATTGCTTCTCGTTGCCCTTCGACTGAAAATTACAACAAAAGCTGCACAATGTGGCATTGTATCAGTATTTGATGTTGTGTTGTGGTAAAAATAGTTTTTAAATAACATAAGTCTTTCATGGGTTTTCTACTACATCTTTCAGTACGAGACATCATTTACATTATATTAAGCCATACAAGTATTAATACCTAGGGTTCCGGCAAAAAAAAAAAAAAAAAAAAAACACCAATTACACCACTAAATGTGAACTTTAAAGCTACTGTCAACTCATTTGATTAATATAGGAATTATTCTTTCCTAACCCTTTGGCCGACAGATCCCATGACTACGTAGTGAAACAATTACCTTTGAAACAGGAACAGACGAGTTTCAGTTCCCACAGAACAGGGAATTAAGAAAGAAAGACTTCATAAGCGCCAGAGAAGTGTGCATTGCAGCGGCTGCTGAAAAGTCATGAGATCTTGCAACTTGCGCATTTCTGCTATTGCATGTCTAATGTTGCTAACCCAGTTTATGATGCAAGCCTTCCTCTCTGAGACTTGCCATTTAGCAGACACTTCATGCTAATTGCAGGGACTGTCCCGCTGGAGAAACCTGAATGTGTTGGTCAAGGGCACATGGGTAACAAAGCAGAACTGTGACCGGAAAAACTTACTCTCTTTAGGGACTTAAGTCTTTAGGCATCCGTTTCATGGTTTCTCGTGCAGAACGCTAATGCCTAATGTAGTTTCTAATGAATTTCAAAAGCTTTAAATATAGACCCGTTCAGGCATAATGCCAATTTATAGCTAATCTTGAATGCTAATTCGCCTTGTCTAAGAAGGAAGATTTCCCAGAGATTCAGATATGGTTGATTTACTGTTTCAATTCATTAAAAGTAGCTTGTTAGCAACCTGTAAAGCACGAGGAAATTTTGTGAGTAATTTATGTTGTAGAACATAACATGAAAGTCTTTTTTAGCAATGCTAATGTCACTCATAACTAAAAATGTTAGTTCTGTTTAAAGACAAATTGGACAGCTCTACATTTGCTAAGTTTTGAACAGAGCTAATAGCTTGCATAAAAAAGCTATTCAGAGTCAACCAAAAAGAAACCACTATAAACATGGTCAAAAGATTTCAGAGATGAACTAAGCTAGTAAGTTGGACATGCTAGAATATGGCTCCTTTATTGTTTTCAATTTGTGAACAGTAGCTTGTTGGCATCTTGTATTTACAAAGCACACAGAGGTTTTTTGTGTAAAACTTGGCTATTAGACATCCAGAGGTTAACCTATTAGCTAACAAGTTAAATATGCTAGTACATGGTTGATTTATTGCTTTCAATTTGCAAATAGTGGCCTGTTGGCTTGTTAGCATCCTGTGTTTACACAGCACACATCAGTTTTGTGTCTAATATTTTGTGTAACATAAAACAGAAGTCTGTTCAAGTAATGCTAATCACAGACATAACTAAAAAAAGTTAATTGTGTAGAACAAACTGGACAGCTGAACATTTGTACGTTGCTAAATTGTGGAACAGAGCTAATAGCTAGCATAAAACAGCTGTTGAAAGACAACCAAAAGAGGTTTGCGAGGGATGAAAACCACTACTAACCTGGACAGAAGACATCCAGAGGTTAACCTATTAGCTAACAAGTTAAATATGCTAGTACATGGTTGAATTACTGCGTTCAATTTGTAAATAGTAGCTTGTTGGCTTGTTAGCATCCTGTGTTTACACAGCACACAGCAGTTTTGTGTCTAATATGTTGTGTAACATAACACAAAATCTGTTCAAGTAATGCTAATCACAGACATACAGTTGAGTCCGAAATTATTCATACCCCTGGCAAATTCTGACTTAAAGTTACTTTTATTCAACCAGCAAGTTTTTTTTTTTGACCGGAAATGACACAGGCTTCTCCCAAAAGATAATAAGATGATGTACAAATATCTCTCAGCTTTTATTTACATTTGAACAAAAAGTGGCATGTCCAAAATTATTCATACCCTTTGCAAACTGTCACAGTTTATGGGAAAATCCAAAGTTCTATACCATTCCAAATAGTCCAAGCTGTTCTAAAGCATCCTAATTACCCTGATTCATTGGAAACAGCTGTTTTAATCAACTCAACAGGTGAAAAACAGAAGCTCTCTGCTGTTGGTTTTTGGACAGTCATGGCTAATCCCACACGGAAATAACCTATATAAACATATGTTTTAATATAGGTTTTGATATAGGTTTTTAATATATGTGACATATATAAAATTGGTCGTTTTCCTATATTATATGTACATATATGCACATATATTTGTACATATACTGTATGCGTACATATATGTGTACATATATACGTGCATACATGTACCTATATAGGTACATATATGCTCACCTATATGTTTACCTATATATTAGTAAAATTATTAAAATCCATAGCTGCTAGATAACATAAATAAAAGCACAGTGAAATGCTCAGATAAATGTGGGATGATGATGATGATGATGATTACATGAATGTATGTTCTGTGGATTTTTTTTTTCTTGCTACGTTTAGATTGTAATGACCTTTCAGCCATATTCATCTAGAAACTGCTTTAAAACCATACAGAAAACATTGCATTTTGCATTGCATTTGGTGGATGCAACAGTGAATGTGTGGATGTGTATGAGCTGTAATGTGAATCTGGAAGTGACTTGAAATTGGAAAAAAGACTTGACTGACAAAATAAAAAAAACGACAAACCATTTTGCTATACATTTCCTTCTTTTCCACTATTTTCATACAAGAAAGAATTGACCTTGTAAATGTTTCAGGAAAACATGTAGACATCTTAGCTTTCCATCTCCTCTCACTTATTTGCCATAGTTAAATTCCATAACATGCCAATTACATGTGATACCAATTTCACGTGTTCACACATAAGTTTTTTTTTTTTTTTTGTTAGTTCTTATTGCCTTGATAATAGAAAATATGAGCTAGGCATCATGTATGACAGTTGCCAAAGTGAGATAAGAGCTAAAATGACCAGATCCTGCCATGAGCTATATAGGAGACATATCTTGTATGTACATATATGGCTTATATGTGGATATAAAGAAGCAATACAGGAGACCTATTGCCTGTATATGCACATATATGCACCTCAATTCTGCCTATATGTGGCATATATACGCATATATGCAGCATATATATTATCATATATGTGCATATATACTGCATATAGGTTTCATACATGCGCATATATCCTCATATAGGTTCTTTCCATGTGGGAAGACAAAGGAGCTCACTGAGGACAGGGCTATAAGTCAGGAAAGGGCTATAAGACCATATCTAAATGTTTTGAAGTTCCAGTGGCTACAGTGCAAAGTATTATTAAAAAATACAAGACGTTCTGCACTGTGAAAAATCTCAGAGGATGTGGTCGGAAGCCAAAAGTGACACCTGTGCTGGCCAGGAGGATAGTGAGAGAGGTAAAAAAGAATCCAAGGATCACCACCAAGGCCATCCTGATGAATCTGGCCTCTGCTGGTGGCAACATCTCAAGGTGGACAGTCGAATGGACACTGCACACCGCTGGGTTCCACGGACGCAGACCAAGGAGGACACCACTTCTCCAGATAAGGCACACAAAAGCCTGTTTGGCCTTTGCAAATGCTCATCGGGACAAAGAAGAAGACTTCTGGTCTTCTGTTTTATGGTCAGATGAAACAAAAATTGAATTGTTTGGCCACAATGATGTAGCCTTCATTTCGCGTAAAAAAGGAGAAGCCTTCAACCCTAAGAACACCATCTCCACTGTCAAACATGGTGGTGGGAACCTAATGTTTTGGGGGTGTTTTTCAGCCGGTGGACCAGGGAACCTAATCACAGTAAACGGCACCATGAAAAAGGAGCAATACATCAAAATTCTCAACAACAACATCAGGCAGTCTGCAGAGAAACTTGGCCTTGGGCACCAGTGGACATTTCAGCACGACAATGATTCAAAACACACAGCAAAAGTGGTGAGGAAATGGTTAGCAGACAAAAAGCTGGTCAGCAATTATAGGAAGCGTTTGATTGCTGTAATAGCCAAAAAAGGCTTTTCTATTGATTATTGAGAAGGGTAAGAATAATTTTGGACATGCCACTTTTTGTTCAAATGTAAATAAAAGATGAGTAATACATTTTTACACAATGATGCCTCTTGTACATCATCTTATTATCTTTTGGGAGAAGCTGGTGTCATTTCCGGTCCAAAAAAAAACTTGCTGGTTGAATAAAAGTAACTTTAAGTCAGATTTTGCCAGGGGTATGAATAATTTTGGGCTTGACTGTAACTAAAAAACATTCATTCTGTAAAACACACTAGACAGTTGAAATGTTGTACTTTGCTAAATTGTGGAACAGAGCTAATAACTACCATAAAACAGCTGTTGAAAGACGACCAAAAGAGCTTTGCGAGGGGTAAAAACCACTACAAACCTGGTCAGAAGACATCCAGAGGTTAACCTATTAGGTAACACAGTAAATATGCTAGAACGTGGTTGACTTATTGCGTCAATCTGCAAATAGTAGCTTGTTGGCTTGTTAGCATCTTGTGTTTGCAAAGCACACTGCAGCTTTGTGTCTCATTTATGTTGTGGAACATAACACAAACGTCTGTTCAAGCAATCACAGACAAGACCAAAAAGTTAATTCTGTAGAACAAACTGGACAGTTAAACATTTGTACTTTGCTAAATTGTGGAACAGAGCTAATAACAACCAAACAAGCTTTGTGAGAGGTAATAACCACAGACATGACTAAAAACGTTCATTCTGTAGAACAAACTGGACAGCTGAACTTTTGTACATTTACTTCCTGTCTGGAACTTCTCACACATACACACAAACTACATACTGTGAAGGTTATTTCAAGTTCACCAAACAAGCTGTCTCTTTAATGTCAAAAACACTGTGCACCCTCACCAAAAGACAGCTTTCTTGTTTTCACGCTAAGGTACTTTTGGAGTCCCCCATTAGTACAGCACATGTGTCATTGCTGGGAAATACCTTGTGCGTAAAGCTTCTGGACTATCGTCTATTCAAACGGAAACTTGGCAACAATCTTGCTGCGAACCACTTAAGAAGCTCACTGATATTTACAGTCTGCACGCCATAACAGACGATAAGTCTTTTAAAAACACTGGGTCTGACATCTGCAAAGCTGGACGATATGGATGGGGTCATAAAAATGGACTTTATATGGAGCAGAGTTGCAGCGAGTCCATTTGGTAGGCCTCCTACCGTGTCTTTTCCCCAAAAACGCTTATCTTCTGATCGGCTGAGGTTTACTAAAAAACCTGCTTGAACAGCAGATATTAATCTTTTCAATGACAGTATGACATAACAGATAGGAAGTGGTCAAAAAAGCTCATTGTGTTGCAAAAAGATAGTATTTATGCAAAGATGCGGAAAATGTGGAAAATATACCACTGAAGGTGGATTCTTTTGAACTGGGCCGAAAAGCGATGACCTAGCAACCACACAGAAGACCTTAGCAACCATATCGCACAAAAAAAATTAAAATTCAGTTCTTTGTTAGCGTATCATTTTTGTAAGTGCATGGAAACTTAACTTTGTCCATGTTTAATGGTTTCATGTCTATGCAAATTGAGCTATTTTCCATATCCTCTTTAGTACTGTATAAGGCCTTGACACTAATCATGTACGCATATCTGTATTTGCATCTCATTGACTAAATGAATGGAAACATGCATAGTTCTGATGCCACACTGGTGACAGGAACAATCCGCTCTATTTGTGCTGTTCAGGGATGTGTTCTCTTTCCAGCACCTACGGGTGAAAACCAGTATTTCATGTTCATTGTGAATAGGTTCAGGTGAATTACACCATGACAAATGCATATTTCATTACTGAAAAGCTTCAGACTTTTTTTTTTTTCCATCTGGGTTCTATTTTAAGACATCAAATGCATGAGGATGTGGTGATAAAATATGTCATTTAGAAATATAACATATGAATAAATAGTTTAATACTATATATTTCTTTCTATCTATAAAATTTATATTTGTGTATATATGTTTTTCTAATATGTATCATAAAAAATAAAATATATAAAAATGACGGAAGCAGGGTTTGCACATAAACTAAAGTCAACTATATATACCTATATACATTACTGGATTTGTCTTTAAGAAAAGTCATTGGAATTAATTGAAAAGATCACTACTAAAACAATATGAAATATGTTGATAACAGGACTGACGCATAACCTAAAGTCAACTATTTATACATTTATAAATTACTGGCTTTTTCTTTAAGAAAATTCTTTAAAATAATGGAATAGTTTATTACTGAAACAGGGGAAATATGAAAAATATAACGGTAACAGGGTTGACACATAACCTAAAGTCTACTATATATACATATATAAATGACTTGATTTTTCTTTAAGAAAATTCTTTAAAATAATAGAATAGTTTATTACTGAAACAGGGGAAATATGATGATAACAGGGTTGATGCATATCCTAAAGTCAACTATTTATACATATATAAAGTACTGGATTTTTCTTGAAGAAAATTTATTGGAATTATTAGAATAGTTCATTACTGAAACAGGGGAAATATGAAAAATATAACGGTAACAGGGTTGATGCATAACCTAAAGTCTACTATATATACATATATAAATGACTGGATTTTTCTTTAAGAAAATTCTTTAAAATAATAGAATAGTTTATTACTGAAACAGGGGAAATATGATGATAACAGGGTTGATGCATATCCTAAAGTCAACTATTTATACATATATAAATGACTGGATTTTTCTTTAAGAAAATTCTTTAAAATAATAGAATAGTTAATTACTGAAACAGGGGAAATATGATGGTAACAGGGTTGATGCACATCCTAAAGTCAACTATATATACATATATAAAGTAATGGATTTTTCTTGAAGATAATTTATTGGAATTAATGGAATAGTTCATTACTGAAACAAGGAAAATATGAAAAATATGATAGTAACAGGGTTGATGCATAACCAAGCGGCAACCTCCCGCTCTCTCTATTGAAACCAACACGGAAGTGGCTTAAAATACAATTCATTGACTGGCCGCTAGAGACTGGCTGCAAAAGGGAGTCAGTCCCTTAGACTCCCCATGTTAAAATGCCCAACTTTACAGCAGAAAAAAAAATGTTTACAGCCTGGTTGTTCAAAAAGTGGTTTTAGACTTTATAGCTAATTTCGTCCTTCATGTCAACTGTGAGGGGGTGAATTTTTTTATAACTCATCCGTTTAAGTTATATAAAGCCGTAAAGTTCTGCATAATTAAGGGCGTGGCCATTTGAGTGACAGAGGGATTGCCGCTGATGTCACCACTGTGCGCTATATGGGCATGGTTTTAACACCCAGCTCCACCCACGTCCCGCCTCTTTGCCCATTTTCGATTATCCGGGAGTGACGTGCGATGATGCGATTCCAAGATGGCGACGGCCGACTCCCGCCCACTATAGGCTTCAAAATCGCTCTTCAGAAACCTACAGGTGACGTCACGGACACTACGTCCATATTTTTTACAGTCTATGCGCATAACCTAAAGTCTATTAAATATGCATATATAAATTACTGGATTTATCTTTAAGAAAATTCTTTAAAATAATAGAATAGTTCATTACTGAAACAGGGGAAATATGATGGTAACAGCATTGACGCATAACTTAAAGTGAACTATATAGACGCATATAAAGTACTGGATTTTTCTTAAAAGAAAATTTATTGGAATTAATGGAAAGGATCATTACTAAAACGGGAAATATGTCGATAACAAGGCTGATGCATAACCTAAAGTGAATCTTTGTGTATGTTTTTATATTTTCTTTATTAAATTTTAGATCATTACCATTTATATTGAAATTTGTATTTATATTAAAAAATGCATTTATATAATAAAAATAATTATACCTATACACACCCACATATTATTGTTACTACAGATAATCCCATAATTATAATTAGATTATATAATACACACACTTTTACATTTTTTCAAAGTTGCACACACACAGATATTATCAGCACAAAAAAGGAAGGTTTGTGCAAAACCTGCAGATCATGCTATCCAGCATGGGAAAGTTTTGCATCGCTTGTTTACTTGGAAGCAAAAAAAACCTGACCTGTACAATGTTAACATGCTCAATATCTCAAATTTGCCATCGGAGCTGAGAAATGCACTTGTGGGATGTGGTTGCACCCTTTGAAACCTGACATTTAAGTTGCATCAGAAATGAGTTCGCATTTGCTATCTAGTCATGCAGTTTGTCATGCAAATTGTTCCTGTGCAGCACTTCTACTAAACTTGTGATAAGGGATGTTTTTGGCAAACACTAATGCATTAAGCTGAACACAAACACTTGTGCTCAAGGATGGCTAAAAACTGTTTGTCTGTCAGCTACAAACATGTTGATCTAATTTAGCACTTTAAAGTCAAGGTTTCAACATGGTTTATCTTGTCATAGATGTTTACTCTTCCACCGCAGCACCGTATGTTTATTGCAGAGGCCCTTGAAATGCTTTAAACCTGTCCTGCTGCTTTTTTTCTTCGGGAAATGCATTTTCGTTATTATCTAGTAAATGTGAAATCCATTAACAGACGCAATAATCATCCTGGTACATTTAGCAAAAATGGCAAAGATCACAAGGGTTTTCAGTGGTTTGAATCACGGCCAATGTAATTATATGGTAATGATAACACATACCCGTGAGCTTTTTTTAGAAACTGAGTTTCTATAAATAAAGCACTCCTTTGGTTTCTACAAATAGAAGCATGTGGAATGCAGGCTGGGAACAAACCAGTTTGTTTAGTATTTTTTTTTTGTCTGAGACGGATATTGCGTTAACATCCTCGAGTTGCAGACGTGACTCAGTGTTGTTCATCTCGAAACATTCACGTGTTCTTATGCTTTCTTTTTACTACTATGCATGATTAGTAATGAAAACATCATCAAAATTATTTAATAACACAAATGAAAGCTATGGGAAAATGGAATTGTGTGTGTGGGTGTGTATATATATATATATATATATATATATATAAATAAGAAAAAAAATTACCATGTATGTGACCTTGGACCACAAAACAAGTCGTAAGTAGCACAGGTATATTTGTAGCAATAGCCAAAAATGCATGGGTCAAAATGAAAATCATTAAGTAAAGATCAAGTTAAGATCCGTAAATACATCAAAACGCAATTTTTGATTACTAATATGCACTTTTAAGAACTTCATTTGGACAACTTTAAAGGCGATTTTTCTCAATATTTCGATTTTTTTTGCACCCTTAGATTCCAGATTTTCAAATAGTAAATAGTACACACATGAAAAAGATACCTTTTATATATAATTAATTATAAATGATTTTATCATACAAGAAAAAAATGTAACTATATATTGTGTACACACACACTATTATACACAAAACAATCAATTTGTTTTGTGTACATCTATATATTTACACACACAGACACACACATGAAGAATTATATAATCATACAAGAAACAATTTAACTATATATATATATATATATATATATTGTGTATATAAATGTGGAAAAATATATTTATTTTTAAAATCATGAAAGAAAAAATTAACCATATATGTGACCCTGGACCACAAAACCAGTCTTAAGTCGCTGGGGTATATTTGTAGCAATAGCCAAAAATACGTTGTATGGGTCAAAATTATTGATTTTTCTTTTATGTCAAAAATCATTAGGAAATTAAGTAAAGATCATGTTCAATGAAGATTTTTTGTAAAATTCCTACTATAAATATATCAAAATGTAATTTTTGATTAGTAATATGCATTGCTAAGAACTTAATTTGGACAACTTTAAAGGTGATTTTCTCAGTATTTTGATTTTTTTGCACCCTCAGATTCCAGATTTTCAAATAGTTGTATCTCGGCCAAATATTATCCTATCCTAACAAACCATACATCAATAGAAAGCTTATTTATTGAGCTTTCATATGATGTATATATCTCAGTTTTGTAAAATTTAACCTTATGACTGGTTTTGTGGTCCAGGGTCACATATTGTGTTTGTGTGTCTATGTATATACATATATATATGAAAAAAAATGATATTATCTTTTATATATTATATAAATGATATAACAAGAAAAAAAATTGCCTATATATTGTATTCAAACACACACAAACACACACACACAAAATGTATATATAATCATAAGAAAATTATTTACTATATATTGTACACACACAGACACGTATATTTGAAATATATATATATATATACATATATATACATACACACACACACACACACACACACACACACACACACGCACACTGAATTAAATGTGAAATGTTTAACTAGAATGACTGAAATTTAGTTTTAGTAAAACAGACATTACTTCTAATTCAATGTATTTTGAGTCAAAAGTTCAA
Organism: Garra rufa; assembly: GCF_049309525.1. Taxonomy (NCBI): domain Eukaryota; kingdom Metazoa; phylum Chordata; class Actinopteri; order Cypriniformes; family Cyprinidae; genus Garra; species Garra rufa. The sequence goes on along the minus strand of NC_133367.1, from coordinate 33,051,611 downwards.
CATGTTTATTTGAGAAAGAGCTGCAGTGCTCCTGCCAACAAGACAAGTACACTCAAGCACTAATGCAGGGCGACCAATCAGATGCTTCCCCTCCTGAAAAGGCCTCGCCCACAGTACAGAGAAGGGTATAAAAGCCACACACTACAAGACACAGCATGTTTCAGTTCAATAGAAAGTGATGGATAGATTGGCAAAAATGAGAAAGACCACAATTGATTCGAGCATGGAGCGTTTGATCTACTCTGATACGACTACGGGACAGAGCAAAATCAAGTGAGACTTGCTTTTTATCACTTTGCATTTGGTTTTATGTGGAGCAGTTAACCTGTGGTTGCTAATGCTTGTTGATTATGATTAACAGACAAACAAACTGGAGGTCAAGAATGCTTTTCAAGACTTTTCCAGCAAGAGAATCACAGCACACAACACCACAGAGAAAATCATACGGGTGAGCATAAGAAGATACTTTTCATTTGCATATGAGACACTGTCACTATATTACTATATGTATGTGACAAAGTGGGATTACAGATTTATTTTATATGTGTATTTTATATATGTATACTAAAATTAAAATGTATTTTTATTATAAATTATATATCTTATTTTCCACAGACCAACTACTGAAGAAGTTACTCAATGGGCACAGTCTTTGGACAACTTGCTGAGCAGCAAATGTAATTATTATTTCTATTTACACATTTTTATGTTAATTTTTATATTTTATATCATTTTCAATTGTATGTTTTTTTATGAAATGATTTTTAAATTTTCTTTTTTTAAAACATTCATAAATGTATGTTTAGTATGACATTTGTTTATTATAACATTCATTAAATAAGTATTTATACAGTTTTTTGTGATTATGAAAAATCTAGAGCGATAACGCAAGCAAATATACAAATAACTTTTGGTGTGCACACACCATAAAGCTAAATATAATAAAATAATATAAAATTTCAATTTATTGAGTTGAACAAAAAGTAGGCGGCACGATTGAAGCAAATAGCCAATCGTGCAAGTCGAAAAATTTCAACTAAAGTAAATAAAATATTGAAAATAATATACAATTTCAATTGATCTGAGTTGAACAAAAATTAGGCAACATGATTGAAGCCAACAGCCAATCGTGCAAGTCGAAAAATTTCAACTAAAGTAAATAAAATATTAAAAATAATATACAATTTCAATTTATCTGGGTTGAACAAAAATTAGGCGACATGATTGAAGCAAACAGCCAGTCATGCACGTAGAAAAATTTAAACCAAAGTAAATAAAATATTAAAAATAATATACAATTTCAATTTATCTGAGTTGAACAAAAATTAGGTGACACGACTGGAGCCAACAGCCAATGGTGCAAGTTGAAAAATTTCAACTAAAGTAAATAAAATATTAAAAATAATATACAATTTCAATTCATCTGAGTTGAACAAAAATTAGGCGACACGATTGGAGCCAACAGCCAATCGTGCAAGTCGAAAAAACTATTTGAATTAAAATAAATAAAATAAAAAAATAAACAAATTCAGGTAAGATGCGATTAGACTTGATTGCCGCGAACACGCGATATAACACATCTTCCATCCAAGTCGAAAAATTTCAACTTGAGTGAAAAATGTGTATGATGTTTTGTCGCATTAAAGTAATAAAGTAAAATATTATTTATTTATAAATATTTCAACTTTACTGAAAAATTTGCCAAATTTCAGTTTATCCCACACCTATATGTGGGCAAAAATTAAACAAAATTTTTATTTTAAGTTGAAAACGCACATCCACTGATCTAATTAATACATATTTTATTATTTCAGATGGGTTAACCGCTTTACGACTGTTCATGAAGTCTGAACACTGCGAGGAGAATATCGAGTTCTGGGTAGCCTGTGAAGAGTTCAGGAAGATCAGGTCCAGGTCAAAGCTCAGATCCAAAGCAAAAACCATGTACGATGAATTCATCAGGGCAGATTCTCCAAAAGAGGTAAGCCTCATGCAATGCCACCGAAGCTGCTTCTTTTTTATTAACCCCTGCCACAAATCCTAATGTCTTCCAATTCTTTCTTCTAGCTCAACCTGGATTTCCACACAAAGGAGTCCCTCCACCAAAGCCTTCTGATATTAACACAGTCGAGTTTCAAAGCAGCCCAGAACAGAGTTTACTTCCTGATGGAGCACAACTCGTACCCTCGGTTCCTGGACTCTGAACTCTACCATCAGCTCTGCAGAATCGCTGCAGGAGAGCGATAATGTCTTCAGTCGTTGTATTTAAACAAATGGCCGGTCCATTTTAGAATGCTGCGCATCTAGAGTTTCATGCTACTAGGATTTCAGTGTATTTAAATATTGCATATTTTGCACAGATTTGTAAATAGTTGAGGTGTCAAGATGAATGTCGGTAATATTGGTATTGAGTGTTCACATAATGTAGCAGTATCTATGTTTTGGTGTTTACTTGGTCTTTTTTATTATTATTTTTGCTTTTCAATGAAAGAGCAAAAGAATAAATTTGGATGAAATCATTTTGAATTGTCCTTGCATTACTTTCTGGATTTTTGGGGACACTGATATAAAAAGAAAAAGATGCAAGCAAAAAGTGTACAAAATGTTTATCATCTGGCATTGAAGGGTTTTTTATTTAATTTTTTTTTTTTTCATTTTTATCAGTATCAGATAATATTAAATATTTAATTATTCATGCTCATTTCCCATATTTTTTATATTTATATATATATATATATATATATATATATATATTTTTTTTTTTTTTTACATTTAATTTACATTTTGAAACCTTTACTGTCATCTAACACTCACTAAAAGTTAGTCTCTAAAAACACGTCTAATAATAATAAAAATATTAATTTTGATGAAATATAGGGCCCTATTATTTCCATGCTGCTGAAATCTAGTCAGAATCCAGTCATAAAAATGTAATTTACTATATAACGCCGAATGTTAAGGAATTTGTCGAATTTTGGACAAATAAATCAAAAGTAGGTCAGGACACTTCATTCAAAACGCGATATGGAATAATATCTATGAATATTAAGCCACAAAATACTATTTAAATATGAATCCTGAATGTTCTTTGTGTCTCTGTGTGAATAAATGGCACAGACACATGCTTTCGTTTACTACACACATACTAAAGCGCGCGTGCGCAGTGTTTTTTGCCTCTGCTGCCTCAATATATACATGAACACAAAAATAATCTCTAGAACTGCTCTAAGAGTCACTTCATGAGCATTTTACAGTTTCTTTCGAGAATAACTTTTATCATATCAAGTACAAACAGAAACTTAAAAGTCTTCACATCAACCCGTCAAAATAAAAGTTCGGTTTAACTTGAAGAAATTGTGACATGTCATTTATTTTTGGAGAAAAATGGTCCGGTGCTACATATATGTGTGTTGCAAAACTATGTGAATCTCTTGGATTAGCAGATAATTTAAAGGTGAAATTAGAGTCCATCTGTGCAGATGTGTTTTCAGTCAGTGCAATGACTATCAAATGTCAATATGTGACCCGTTTTATTCAAAGTCTGATCATGTTTGCGGAAGTGAATCATGTCACGAACAAAGGAGATTACTGAGGACCTCGGAAAGAGAGTTGATGTTGCTCATCAGGCTAGAAAAGGTTACAAAACCATCTTTAAAGAGTTTGGACTCCACAAATCCACGGTCAGACAGATTGTGTACAAATAGAGGAAATTCAAGACCACTATTATCTTCCTGAGAAGTGGTCGACCAACAAAGATCACTCCAAAGCAGAACGTGTAATAGTCCGCAAGGTTTCAAAAGTTCCCAGAGTAACTTCTAAGCAACTAAAGGCCTTTCTCACATTGGCTAATGTTAATGTTCATGAGTCCACTATCAGGAGAACACTGAGCAACTAATGGTGTGCATGGCAGAGTTGCAAGAAGAAAGCCACTGTTCTCCAAAAAGAAAATTGCTTGCTAAAGATCATGTGAACAAGCTAGAAGCCTATTGGAGAAATGTTTAATGGATAGATGAAACCAAAATAGAACTTGGTTTAAATTAAAAGCTATTATGTTTGGAGAAAAGAGCACACTGCTCTTATCCCATCTGTGAAACATGGTGGTGGTAGTACCATGGCTTGGGCCTGTTTTGCTGCATCTTGGCCAGGACAGCCCGCCATCATTGATGGAACAATGAATTTTGAATTATTCTACATTTCTAAAGGAAAACGTCAGGACACCTGTTTAAGAACAGAGTCTCAAGAGAATGTGGGTCATGCAGCAAGACAACAACCCCAAGCACACAAGTCATTCTACCAAAGAATGTTTAAAGAAGAACAAAGTTAATGTTTTGCAATGGTTGAGTCAAAGTCCAGACCTTAATCCAGCTGAAATGTTGTGGAAGAACCTAAGCAAGCAGTTTATAGGAGGAAACCCACCAACATCACAGAGTTAAAGTGGTTCTGCACTAAGGAATGGGCTAAAATGGCTAAATGTTATTGTGCAGGACTGATCAGCATTTACAAGAAACCTGGAGTCACACCAGATACTGAAAGCAAAGATTCACATACTTTTGCAATACACAGATATGTAACACTGGATCATTTTTCTCAATAAATACGTGACAGTGACAAAGAAAAGATTGTTCTCTCACTTATTTGATTGGGTTCTCTTTGTCAATATGAATACATTCTTCACACCTTACATAATCATTTTGTGATGTCTAAATTCATATGACGCATGAATTTAGCTTTTATGTTTATTCAGACAAAAGCAATATCAGCTGTAACATAAAATTTGAGCTTTCTAGTTCACTTTATTTGGATATAAAGTATAATATAAATGTAATTTCACTAACATCCCAAAACAGAATGATTACATTAACATTCCTGCACTGCTATTGGTTAGATAAAAAAAATGCCCCACCCAAATCTCACACTATTAATTGCGGTTTCACCTTCAAAGCTATTTTTAGCTGCTAAGATAAGATGACCTACTAAAGGCCTATCGTGTAAATAATCAGATCAGTTCAACGTCTCATGACCAGTTTTACAAGTTAGCCTCACTAACCAAAACAAAACTAAACTGCAGTTTTCTCGACAAACTAACCCTGTGCACATTTTGAGGATTCATTGCAGACTTGAAGCTTCCAAACATTTACAGAAACTCTCACATACTCACGTCATTTCACCGGCATATCAAACTTTATCTTCTTCCCATTTAAGGCATGACTGAAAGACCTGAGACGTACCTGCAGAACAAAACTTGCGTAAAGACAAACACTGAATGCAAATATAGTGCGCAGAACATTCAGCACTTATTATGCTTGTTTTGTTCCAGGTGCAACAAGAACACGTTTGATGTACGTGGGGATGAATTTACCGCCATTTGTGTTCCTTCTGGTCCTGTAGATGATCTCATGGCTGACCGACACTGAACAGACACCAAACACTGCGTCTGTTTAACTGATCCAAGAACGTGTTCGCAGACTGAACGACTATGCTATTTACAACACTGCTGGCTTTCCTCAACTCACTTCTCATGGATCATCTTCACATCTGCAGTGGGCCTGAGATGGATTAGGACACTTACAGTATGCCACACTTGAAAATATATGGCTGTCAAAGCAAGTGGCTTTTATTGTAAAGAAGTGGCATGTTTTGCCAAGCAAAGTATTTGAAAAAAGGCACATGTCTGTAATTAATATGATGAACTTGACCTTTGGTGACTGCTTGGAGACTTCATGAACTCAGGGGAAAAAAGCTGGGGACTAGGTGGTTTAAAGTTAGAAGGAAAAATATGTTAGAAATGTGTAATTTGCTATGAGTATTTTTTTTCTACTTCACAATTGCCAGCAAATGGCAAAAAAACAACAACACTGAATTCAAAAATACATAAATATATTAACAATAGATTTACAAGTCTCATTTGTGTGTATGTGTAAGATAAAAGAAAGAAAGAAAGAAAAACAAGCACAAAAGTAAATGAACACAAATGTCATTTAAAATACATTTTTAAATTTATTCATTTTTAAGTTTACTACTATTAATTATACAAGTTTTAAGTGTTCAAGAAGACTTTTTGGTGCCACTGGATATATAAAAAGTTTAAAAAAATTGTTAAAATATTTTAATATTTTAAGTGTGACTATTTGAGGTTACTGGTAATACAAATATAATGTCTTTTGTCTAATAATAATAATAATAATAATAATAATTATAATAATAAATATAGCCACAAGCAACGTTTTTTTTTTTTTTTTGGCAAATTAGGGTAATTCACCTTAGTTTTTAACGTTTATGACTGTTATATTATTTATTGACCTAATTATTGATCAAGAGAGTCCACTGTACTGCAATGTTTTTTTTTTCCAGATTAAGCAAAAACTTTGGACTAGTTGTCAAAAGTAGGTTTTTTAAATCTTATCAAGGATTTAGTTTGCCGAAGATATCTCATTCCGTTTAAAAGTTGTAGCCATTTTAGTAAAATCAGCAGTGGTTCTAGAGGCAAAGTTGTTTGGAATAAATCAGTCTATCGTATGAATATAGTGCGTATGCATCAAAAAACGTCATTATAAATGTCCACCAAGACGTCGATAGGACAAACGGTTGCATGGTAATGTCCATTTTTATGATTTTTTTCCCTCTTATAGTGTCACCAAGTGGCCAAGCTCTGCAATCTCATTCCGTTCAAAAGTTGTAGCCATTTTAGTAAAAGCAGCCCTGCCCTTTTCAAATGTTTTGGAGTACACTTGCGACGGTGAGTCAAAAGTTCAACTGTTTTGGATAATTAGTGATATTCACTCTCCAGAGAATCTTTCTGCACTGGTTTGTTCCGATTGGGTGAAAAACCTAGGACTAGTAGGTTTAAAAAAAAAAAATTCAAAATACCTGAAAATTTCACATCGATAGGGAATACGTTTTTATGTTTTTTTAGTTATGGCTGTTTTTACCCCCCCCCCCCCGTTTTATAGCATCACCAAGTGGCCAAGCTCTGTGACTTTTTTCATATGATCTCGTATTCAGCTCTTACATACGCGTTGTGAATTTGGCGAAGATATCTCATTTTGTTCAAAAGTTTTAGCCGTTTTACTAAAAGCTCTTTTTGAACATTTTAACATCCCTTTGCGACAGAGTCGAAAGTTCAAGTTTTTCCAGAAAATTCTCCAGAGAATCTTCTTGCACTGGTTTGGTAAATAATAATAATAAGTGTGTCTAAAAATTCTTTTTGGAGCCATGGGATAACTAAACAAATTTAAAGTCTGGTGTTCCCCAGGGCTCGATTTTTGGTCCGCTACTGTTTTTCTTTTAAATGCCTATTCTAGGATCTGTTTTTACCAAGTAAAGGGTCTCTTTTCATCTGTATGCAGACAACACCCAAATTAATATCCCTTTGAAGCTTGATAACAAGCAGGCTTTAAAGCCTATTTTAGATTGTCTGCACAAACTCAAACTTTGGCTCGCAAGTAATTTTCTAAGCCATGAGAGTAAAACATGTGATCTTATTGCATTGGCCGCTGGTCAAATATAGAATTGATATTACAATTTTTTGGTTTGTCTATAAATCTTTCCATGATCAGGCTCCACAGTACCTATGTGATTTGTTACATCGATACATTTTTGGCAAATCCAGATAATTTACCATAGAAATATATATATTTAAACATTTATGATTGTTATAGCAGCAGCTATGGTCCGATCACCAGGTTTTGTGAACTTTCGAGTTTTCTATTAGGCATTATAGGCTTTTGGGTATATTTGGACAGGTCCCTTTTCTAAACAACCCTGTTATAGCTTCCCAAAGGGGAGTCCAGAGAAGCGTAGTGTTTTTTTCTTCCAGATTGAGAGAAAAACCTAGAACTAGTTCACAAAAGTAGGTTTTTAACATCTTCGCAATCATTTAACAAATTGACAGCAGTGGTTCTAGAGGCAACGTTGTTCAGAAAGAGAAGGTCTATCGTATGAAATGAATATCATGCATATGTGTGAAAAACGAAGAGTCAAAACCTTTTTTTTGGATAATTATTGATATTCACTCTCCAGAGAATCAGACTGGGAAATACCTAGGCCTAGTTTGCAAAAGTATGTTTTTAACATCTTCTCAATCATTTAACTAGAAGCTTGATTGACAGCAGTGGTTCTAGAGGCAAATTTGTTTAGAATGAAGTCTATTGTATGATACGAATAACATGCGAATGTGTGAAAAACTGTGTAATATACAGCTGTTTACGCCCTTGAAAAACGCCCACAGTGGCCGATTTCCTTCAAATGTCTCACAGACCTTTAGGGCCATGAGTTGGCCTATGGTGGCTGTGTTTTTGAGATATGCAAATGTCCTTATAGATGCTTGTGGCACTTTTGGACCAAGACCATGTGTACTGATTTTTACGCTGATAGGACAAACGGTTGCGTAGTTATGGCAGTTTTTAAGTTTTTTCCCTCTTTCTGCACCACCAAGTGGCCAAGCTCTGCGACTTTTTTCATGTGAACTCAGATTCAACTCTTTCATACGTGTTGCTAGTTTGGCGAAGATATCTCATTCCGTTCAATATTTGTAGCTGTTTTAGTAAAAGCAGCCCCGCTCTTTTCAAACGTTTTGCCGTCCCTTTGCGACAGAGCTTTGACAGTTCAACTTTTTTTAATTTGCTGATAATCATAGATCTATTTACTCTCCAGAGAATCGTCCTGCACTGGTTTGGTTCTGATCAGGCGAAAACCCATTTTGTCTGGCGTGAGCTAAGAATTCCAACAATAACTGTGTCTAAAAATACTTTATGGGGCCATGGGAAAGTAAAAACATTTAAAGTCTGGTGTTCCCCAGGGCTCGATTCTTCGTCTTCTACTCTTTTCCCTTTATATGCTTACTCTAGGACAGGGGTAGGGAACGTTGATCCTGGAGAGCCGGTGTCCCTGCAGAGTTTAGCTCCAACCCTAATCAAACACACCTGAACAAGCTAACCAAGGTCTTCAGGATACAGGTTGGTATGTTTTTTTTTTCAGGGTTGGAGCTAAACCCTGCTCTAGGATCTATTTTTAACAAGTATGGGGTCTCTTTTCATCTGTAGGCAGATGGCGTGGACATTTATATCCTCTTGAAGCGTGATAACAAGCAGGCTTTAAATATGATTTTTTATAACGTTTATGATTGTTATAGCGGCAGCTGTGGTCCAATCACCAGGTTTTGTGAAGTTTTGAGTTTTAGTTTTGACTTTGTAGGCTTTTGAGTATATTTGGACAGGCCCCTTTTCTGAACGACCCCATTAAATCTTCCCAAAAGGTAAATTTGACATTTTTTAATAGGTTTTGACCTAGAGAGTCCAGAAAATTCTACTGCATTGTTTTTTTCCCCAGATTAAGCAAAAAATCTAGGACTAGTTCGCAAAAGTAGGTTTGTCACATCTTTTCAAGGATTTAATGTGGAGGTATATCGTATATCGATCTGAATATCATGCATAAAAACCGCATAATATACAATCGTTTACACCCCTGCGTAAGTGTATTTACGCCCATGGCTGATTTCTTTCAAATTACTCACAGACCTTTAGGGCCTATGGCGTGTTTTTTGAGATAGCAAATGTCCTTATAGACACTTGTGGCATTTTGGACCAAGACTGTGCATTCCTCTCTTATAGTGCCAACAAGGGGCCAAGCTCTGCGACTTTATGAGATTCAGCTCTTACAGACACGTTGTGAGTTTGGCAAAGATACTCCTTTCAAAAGTTGTAGCCATTTTAATAAAAGCAGCCCTGCCCTTTTCAAACGTTTTGGCGCCCCTTTGTTGAAAGTTTTTATTTATTTATTTTTTTATAATTATTGATATTCACTCTCCAGAGAATCTTTCTGTACTGGTTTGGTTCTGATCGGGCAGAACCCTTGGACTAGTCCACAATACCTAAGACTAGTTTGAAAAAATGCAATATCGCCCCCAGTGGCTGATTTCTTTCAAATTTTTCACAGACCCTTAGTGCAGTGAGAAATTTCTCACTTAGGTGTGTAAGTCGGCCTGTGGCAGCCATGATTTTAAAATACGCAAATGTCCTTATAGATGGTTTGGCAATAGATAGAACAAACGATTGAGTAGTTATCACCATTTTTATGATTTCCCCCTCCCATAGCGCCACCAAGGGGCCAAGCTCCGCAACTTTTTTCATGTGACCTCAGATTTAGCTCTTACATAAGCGCTGTGAGTTTGACAAAGATATCGCATTCCGTTCAAAAGTTGCAGCCGTTTTCGTAAATGCAGCCCTGCCTCTTTCGAAAGTTTTGGCGTCCCTTTGCGACGGAGAGTCGAAAGTTCCACTTTTTTTATTTGACAATTATTGATATTTATTCTCCAGAGAATCTTCCTGCACTGGTTTAGTTCTGATCAGGCAAAAAAAACTAGGACTAGTTTGAAAAATTTGAATTTATAACCGGAAATTTTTTGATGTGTACATTTTGTCCGGGATTCCAAAGGCTAAGGATTCCAACTAGGGCTGGACCAGAATATTCGATTATTCGAATATTCGTTCGGTGGGTTGGCATTCGATTTTAAATTTTGAGATTCGATTTTTTTTTTTTTTTTTTTATACACCTTGCATTCCCGCGAAACGGTTCTCATTCGCGCTTAAATATGAATGAAGAAGATCAGACTGCTGCACCACTAACACAGAGACAGGAAAAAAAAAAAGAGAAAGAGAAATTGAGTAACATTTGAGAGACACTATAAAGTACAGTCGGGCCCACTTGAATGGTGGAAGCATAACTAGGGCTGTGACTGTCGCAATGACAACCGCGCCTCCGCGTTTAAATGCACGCAGTAGGCTAAAGCTGCCCGCAAAGCCCCAGCAAAAATAATTACCATGAATGTGTCGGGGGAAAAAGAAGGGAGATATTTGAATTATTAATAAATTAGTATTTGACACAAAGAGGAAGTTGACGTTCCTGACTCGTTCGCCATTTGCTCATTGGATGCGCCTTTAATACCTAAATGCATATTTATGGATTAGGCCTATAGCTAATGAAAGAGTTGTTTTCGGTTTGAACTATTTAAATTATTTTTTTTACAGTTTCGGATGATATATTAGTCTTACCTTTATGAGCAAAAATGAAGTTTCACATAGCGCTGGCGCTTCCATGTTCTGCAAAGCGAGCTTCAGCTTTACTCTCCGCACAAACGATTGGATATGCGCCTAATAGCACATTTATCTAGGTTAAACGATTCAACTAATATTGTGATATGCTTTAAGTTTTTTGTATCTATGGATTTTAACTGAAATCGTGATGACTTGGTCATTACTTTAAAAAACTTAAATTTAACAAATAAAAAGTGTTCCAAATATATGTCTAAATTAACTTTATAACCTAAATAAACGAAAATAAATGTAATCACTTTGCTATTAAAAACAGCAGCTGTGTAATGGGGAAGAGAAAGAGAAACGAGACCGGTTCCAGTCAACCTTGGGTCAGTAATTCTGATGAGCTGTCGGAGAAGGTCCGGGCGAGGTTTTAGGAATTTTTGCAATGAACGCAAAAAAATTCTTATTTAGGCTAGTTTCATATTTAAATGTATTTATTTATTTGATTTATTTTAGCGTTTTGTAGGCTGCTTGTTTACTGACGGAAGTGCTCAAATAAACACGCACGTTTGTTAATAATGTTTGAGCCTCATTTATTATGGGTTTCAAAATAATATACATAGGCTATGTATTTTATATATAGGCTTATATACACAAACGTTATAAATAATGTATATTTTTTTTATTTATAAATAATTTAGATATAAATTTATTTATATATAAACACCGCGCCATTTTTTCGCTCTTCTTTTATTTAAATAGCCTACCCTTTACGTTGTCAGTAATTACTGTGCTGCTAATTTCTGATTTGGGAGTGATTTGTTTGTTAAAAAATGTTAGGCTACCTTATTAAAAGTGTTGCTCTTAACAGACCTGTGTTTTTTGTATCACTAGCGCAGCGTCCGTTCTCAAAGCATATAAGCTCTGCCTGCGTGAGGCGTGCCGCATCCAACTCGCAATGTTCTATTACAATTTATTAATTCTGAACGTGTTGTGTCCATATTGCACCAAAATGCAACACTGCACTCCTTTGGGTCCACAGCAAAAATCGTTTGGATGAACTGTTCACGACATAATAAAAATGGAAACAGAAAGACATACAGAGATTCCTGCCTTTATTAGAGAGAAGAATATGTTCAGCCCCTCGCTCCGAAGCTTCGAATATTCGATGTTGATTACTACCGAAGCTTCGAAGCTCAAAAAATGGTATTCGGACCAGCCCTAATTCCAACTATATAAGACTCGAGCCTGCGACGAATATTTTAAGCGTTATGAGCGATTTCATACTTTTGATCCCTGTCAGGCTGATTGGGGTGAGCTTTGGTGACATTGTGGATGTTGTGAGTACTACAATGCCTACAAGTTTCAAGTCTCTGCGACTAACGGTTTGGTCTGTCCGATCAGTTTTACGTGGAGACTGCTGTTCCTTGCTGGTCCTAACAATTACAATAGGGCTTCAGCGCTATGCACTTGAAACCCTAATAATAATAATATTAAGTCTATCTTAAAATACTTTTTTGGGGCCAGTGGATAACGAAACACATTTAAAGTTTGGTGTTCCCCAAGGCTCGATTCTTGGTCTGCTACTCTTTTCCCTTTATATGCTTACTCTAGGATCTGTTTTTAATAAGTATTGGATCTCTTTTCATCTGTATGCAATGACACCCAAAATAAAATCCCTTTGAAGTGTGATAACAAACAGGCGTTAAAGCCTATTTTAGATTGTCTGCACAAACTCAAAAGTAAAACGTGATCTCATTGCATCGGCTGACGGTCTATTTATCACATATATACAGTTTGACTTACGTGCCCAAAACAAAGTAATATTTAAAAACAAAGAAGTTATTTTCCTTGGTAGATGATTTCTGTAGTCAGATTTTTTTTTTTTTTTTTACATAAAGCCAGCAACACCTGTCGAATAGAAAATTCAAAGAACAAAAAGCAGCTGTAAAAATGTTTTCGTTTTGTTAAGCTGCATCAGAATGACCTCTCAATTCTTTTGTAGTTTGATGTTACTCAACAAATGTTAATAACTCAAATGTTTGGAATAGTTACGGACTTCAGAACATGTTCACGCCTCGCACACTATTATAGACATAACACCTTTTTCTAGGCAAGAGTAAGATTTTTCACATAACTGGATCAAACTGTACATTTTTTACAGGCGTACGCACGTCACAAAGCAGGTTATGGTGAATACATCCTAAAGCAGCTGCGCATATTTACGGTATTATCAACTGCAGCGATCTCCTCTGACGGCAATAATATAAGACAGCGTGTTCTTTCATGGCGGGAACGGCATCTTGACGCGGTTATCATGTACAAAAGCGGCTCTCTGAAGTTCACTACTCGTCTGGGGAGTTTGGAAGAACGTAAATAAACAGTCCGGCAAAAATAGAAAAGCAAGTCACTGTATAAACGACTGTCGTGGGCTGTGAGTCCAGATGAAAAATATAAAGCTACTGCCAAAGTCTCGGGTGATTTAAGAGTCTGCTTGAATGCTACAGACTATTAAAAGGGCTGTTCAGCTTTTTAAGAACACTTACTTAAGTTTCCATCACTTCATGTGAACACCTGCACGGGGACGGCTAAACTCCAGGGCCTGGAAAGCTTGACCTCAAACGTGCTTGCTTTACCTGAAGTGACATTTCTAGCGCCTCTGGTGATATCAAACGGAAGTGCATAAATAATGACCGTTTTCATGTAAATGTAAATGAAGGGATGGTATTTTAATATTATATACAGCTTAGTTTTAATATCTTAGTGCAGTCAGTGCTTACCTATATTGTCCTTCTTAAAAATAAATGTGACATTTAAAAAAATAATTTATGGTAATTAAGCTCAAAAGGACAATTTCTCAAACTAAAACCATGTCATCCAAAATTGTTTTTAATATTAAATGTTCCATTTAATATTAAACAAACAAACAAAAAAACTTACTCTTAAAATTAGAAATGTTGTATGCACAATATAGGCTATATTCTCAAAATATTTGTACTTTAATCTCGTAATGGCTACAATTTAATTATTGCAAATTCAACCTTATTCTCAAAATGTTAACTTTTCTCAAAATATTTGGACTTTATTCTCATAAATTTCACTGTTGAAATTATTCTCATAATTTTGCCTTCATTCTTAAAATATTTTGACTTAATTCTGGTATTTCTGACTTTACTCTTGGAATATTTAAACTATATTCCCATAATTTTGACTTAATTCTCAAAATATTTTGACTTTATTCTCGTATTACTATGACTGTATTCTCGTAATTTCAAATTTATTCTCAAAATATTTTGACTTCATTCTCGAAATTTTGACTTTACTAAAAATATTTTGGCTTCATTCTTATAATTTTGACCCAATTTTTTTAAATATTTTGACTTTATTCTTGTATTGCTGACTTTATTCTCATAAGTTCAACTTTATTCTCAATATTTTGACTTTATGTTCATACTGCTATGACTTTATTCTTGTAATTTCGATTCTCAAAATATTTTGCCTTAATTCTCATAATTTTGACGTTACTGAAAACATTTAAACTTTATTCTTGTAATTTTGACTTCATTCTCAAAATATTTTGACTTAATTCTCGTAATTTTGACTTTTTTTTTTTTTATTCTCAAAATATTTTGACTTGATTCTCATAATCTTAGGGTTGGTTTTTTTTTTTAACGTGGCACTAAAACGCTGTCATACTATATGTAACTATGTAGAGAAGAAAATAAAAAAAAAGACCAAAAAGACAAAATTACTAAAACTTAAAATATACAATAATAATAATAATAATAATTAAAATAGTAATAACACCAAAATAGTGTCCTATATATATTTTTTGAAGGGGAAAAGGGAAAGAAACACACACACAAACAAACAAACGTGGAAATTACCAATTACTCAATCAACAAATATTTTTCAGAGTAGTTTCATTTTTGCATTTAACATTAAGTGAAAGATTTAGCATTAAAAAAAACGTACGAGGAAACAAACTTTTTTAAATATAAAAAAACCTATATTGATATAAAAAAATGTCTTACAGTGCCTTGAGAAATTATTCATACCCCTTAATTTTTTTCACATTTTGTTATGTTGCTGCCTTATGTTAAACTACTTTAAATTACTTTTTTCCCCACATCAATCTACACTCCCTACTCCATAATGGCAAAGCAAAAAATAGGTTTTTTACATTTGTGCAAATTTATTAAAAATAACAAAAACTGAAAAGATCCCGTTGCATAAGTATTCATACCCTTTTCTGGGACACGCAAAATTTAGCTCAGGAGCATTCATATTGCTTCTAGATGTTACTACACTTCGAGTGGAGTTAAACTGTGGCAAATTCATTTGAATGAGTAAGATTTAGAAAGGTACGCACCTCTCAGAAAAGGTCTAACAGCTGAAAATGCATATCAGAGCAAAAACCAAGATAACTGCCTGTAGAGCTCAGTGACAGACTTGCGTTAAGGCAATGATCTAGGGAAGAGTTCAGAAAAAAATCTGCTGCATTGAAGGTTCACAGAAGCATTATCCATAATGGAAGACAATTGGAACAACTAGGACTCTAGAAAATGTCTGCCAGTCCCCATCCAAGCTGACAGAGCTTGAGAGGTGAAAAGGTGAGGCAAAGAATGGCAGATAATTGCCAAATGCAGATGTGCAAAGCTTGTCACATCATACCCAAAAAGACTTGAGGCTGTAAAGGTTCTTCAACTATGTACTGAGTTAAGGGTATGAATACTTATGCAATGTACTTATTTTAGTGTTTATTTTTAATGAATTTGTCAAATTCGCAAATCTGGTTTTGGCTTTGTCATTATTACGGTGTATGGAGTGTAAATTGATGTGGGGAAAAACTAATTTAAAGCAGTTTAACATAATGCTGCAACAAAACGTGACAAAAATGAAGGGTTTTTTTGCAAGTTACTGTATATGTATGTATATATATATATATATATATATATATATAAAGGAAATTACCCATTACTTCACCAGTAAATATTTCTCAGAGTAGTTTCATTTTTGAATTTAACATTTGTTTCTTAAGTCAATGTAGACACAATATAAATATAAATAAATAAATATATACGTTTCATTTTTAAAGTAAACGTTTGATATCAGAGTTGACACAAACCTGAAAGATTTGTCTAAAAACAAACAATTTAAATAAATAAGATGTTGATCATCAGTCCTGTTATTGTCAATGGAAAAAATGTATATATATATATGTATGTATGCATGTATGTATGCTAATGAGCTATTTTTTGAGGAACGCAAACATGCAAATCGAGCTGCATTTTCAATACTGGTTGCTACGGTTGGAACAACAAGTCTGACCACAGTCTGTCTGCCCATGTGAGTCTGCGTCACACTCCCAAATTAAACATCCCAGATGACAGGAAACATCAGGACAAAAACCAGCTCTATTCACAAACATGAAAATCACGAAACTGCCATGTAAAGCAACCCAATTCGTTGAAAACAAGAAGCAGTTTGACGTTGCTCAACAGACAGGAAGACGTTTTCCATGCAGATCCATTTATAATACATCATATAATTAAAAATCTTTATCGATTTAACTGTTACTAACAGAAGAGACTTTTCACATTTGTGCAGTTTAAATGAAAATATATCATTGTAATTATGTTCATTATTAATAGGTCACGAATAATAATATAATAGATAAATTAGTGCTTTAATGTACAGTATTTTACAGCAACTTAAGGCTCTTTTATCATCTTTTACCAACAAAAAGAAACATGAAACAACACTATTACTGAACAAATGAAATTTATATGAAAATAAGACATTATTTGAACATCTCTTCGCATGCATGCACAGACATGAAGGAAATGACAGCAAGACTTCACTTCCAAGTGCTCCTTTTATGGGTACTGAAGACAAATGCACATCAAGATATTCCGTGGCATAAAATGAAACCGGGTCTAACAATGTGGGGTTACTTGGCTTCTTGTATTTTTTTGGCACTCTGTTTTTCCTTTGCCTGAAGAAACAGGAAAAAAGACTTTTATGATTTAGCCTTTGAATGCTAGATTATTTCCAACATCAAAGCAAATGTTATATAGGATATATATGGATGCTGTTACTGCTTGGTTATTTTAAGGTTGTTTTCATTTTAGCAAAATACCATGCAAAGCTCACTATGTTATTAGCTCTAAGGGTTTTTGCAAATCTAATTACTAAGAGAACAAAAGACTGCATGCTCTACAGAAGTCAAGAGAATGTAATAGCACTGCCCTCTAGTGGTGTGATGAGATTTGCTATTAAACACTCCGGTGTGACTGGACTTACTTTTTCCACCAGTGGTATCAGCTGCTGATATTCAGCCAACGTCTTCAGTAACTCCATTATAAAGGGTAGGTAGTTGTGCTTCCTTCTAATGTTCTCAACCTTGAATAAAATAAATAGAATGCATTCAATAATTCAATCATTTATTTTTGTCTCACATTCTTATACTTTTTTTTAAAGAGGCAATTTGCCATCACCAACCAAAATAATAATAACAATAACATTTCTATAATTGTTATGATTATAAATTGTTATTATTAATGTTATTGTTTTCCTCATTGGTCCATTAAGTTTCCTTTGTGTTATAAAATATTGCTATTTTATAATAATAATATTGCTATTATTATTATTATTAATGTTATTGTTTTCCTCATCGGTCCTTTATGTTTTCTTTGCATTATAAAATATTGCGATTTTATAACAATAATATTAAAAAGGCCATTAATAATAATAATAATAATTATAAGAAGAAGAAGAAGAAGAAGAAGAAGAAGAAGAAGAAGAAGAAGAAGAAGAAGGTTATTGTTTTCCTCATTGGTCCTTTCGGTTTTCTTTGTGTTATAAAATATAATTTTTTAAAATAATAATATAATAATAATAGTAGTAATAATAATAATAATAATAATAATAATAATAATAATAATGTTATTGTTTTCCTCATTGGTCCTTTAAGTTTTCTTTGCATTATAAAATATTACTTTTTTATAATAATAATTGTATATTTGTATAATATCATAATATTGGTGGTAAAATAATAATAATAATAATAATAATAATAACAATAATAATAATAATAATAATAATGCTATAATAATAATAATAATAATATTTTCCTCATTGGTCCTTTAAGTTTTCTTTTTTTGTTATAAAATATTACTTTTTTATAATAATAATAATAATTGTATAATCATAATAATGATAAAATATTATGAATAAAAAAAAAAATAAAAAAAAAAAAATAATAATAATAATTTGCTCATTGGTCCTTTAAGTTTTAATGGTGTTATAAAATATAACTTTTTAATAATAATAATAATAATAATAATAATAATAATAATAATAATAATATCATAATAATGATAAAATAACAATAATAAATATAATAATAATAATAATAATAATAATAATAATGATGATGATGTTATTCTTTTCCTCATTGGTCTTTTAAGTCTTCTTTTTTTGTTATAAAATATTACTTTTTTATAATAATAATTGTATAATCATATAATATTATAATAACGATAAAATATTATGAATAATAATAATAATAATAATAATAATAATATCATAATAATGATAAAATAATAATAATAATAATAATAATAATAATAATAATAATAATAAATAACAACAACAACAACAATAATAATAATAATAATGATGTTATTCTTTTCCTCGTTGGTCTTTTAAGTTTTCTTTGCATTATAAAATATTACTATTTTATAAATAATAATAATAATAATAATAATAATAATAATGTTTAATAAGTTATTCTTTTCCTCATCCATCCTTTAAATTCTGTTGTTATACAATATCACAAAATAATAACAATAACAATAATAAATAACAAAAAAAACAATAATAATAATAACAATAATAATAATTTCATACTAGCATTAAGTTATGAAAATGTAATTATTATTATTATTATTATTATTATTATTATTATTAGTGACTAACAACTTTATTTTTAATAATACTTTTTCTAATAATAATCCTATTAATTTTACTATTATAAAAGTGATATTTATAACTTAAGAAATTATTATTAATGTTACCATTATTATTATTATTATTATTATCATTATCCAAGTGACATTATCAACTTTAGTTTTTAATAATACTTTTAATAATAATAATAATATAATTACAAGAGTGATATTTATCACTTAAATAATTTATTATTATTATTATTATTATTATGAATATGACATTAAGAACTTAATATAATATTATTTTTAATATGAATTAATAATAATAATCTTTCTATCATTAAGAGTGATATGTATGAGTGATTATGAGTGAAATTATTTTATTTTATTATCTTTTTTAAGTAAACTTACATTTAAAAACTTAGTTTTATGGGTTAATGAGGAAAACAACAATAATATTGATTGATATTAAATATTTTATATTTTATATTTACTATCCCATTTAACTTATTACTATTTAATTGAATTCGCTTTTTTAAAACAAATTAGGAAAATAATATTATTATTTTAATACAATATAATATAATATAATATAATATAGTTAATAAATACAAATATAATTAAAATAAAGTTGATTAAATAATGCATTATACTAATTTATAATATAACCCTTTAAAGAACAAATTAATAATAATAATAATAATAATAATACATGAAAGGATATTTATTATTATTAATAATATTATTAAGTTATATTTTATGATTCAATTTTAAACCATGTATAAGTATCTTTTAAGGGATTAATGAGAAAAACATGAAAATAATATTAATGTTATATTATACTAATTAATAAACATTTAATTAATAATAATGCTATATTTTTATGATGTAATACAGTAATTTATAATATAACCTTTTAAAGGACAAATTAATAAGCAGAAATATATAATGAAAATAATATTTAAGTTTTATTATATCATTATTAATTAATCAATACAGATTTAATTAATAGTAGTTATATTTTATAATGCAGTATACTTATTTATATAACATTTTAAAGACCAAATTAATAATAATTATTATTATTAAATTTTATTATTATTAAGTAATGTTTTATAACATGCATAACTATCTTTTAAAGGATCATTGAGAAAAACATGAAAATATTAATTTATTATATTAATATAAATTAATAAATATACAAATAAATGTTACATTTTATAATGCTTTATAGTAATTTAAAATATAATCTTTAAAAGGACAAATTAATAATGATAATCATCATCATAATAATAAATATTATTATTTTTATTAAGTACATGACACGAATAACCTTGAAAAAGTTCTTGTTTTTAAAGGCCCAACAAAGAAAAACATTAATATCAGTAAAATAAAGACACGTTATAGAAGCTATACACTAAATAACACATTACTTTTCAAAGTCTCACTGACAGAAAACACATGTACATACTTTGTATCTTTTGAGCTTTTGGTTCTCCTCGTCGATCAGGAGCTGATACTTGGCGATCTCTGACTGGATAGAGCTGAGATGATTTCCACTCTGGTCTGTGTCCATCGGCTCTTCCTGTGAACAGCAGAAACGTCTTTAAACAACCATCATTTTGACATAATTTAGTCCTTCCCACGTCTGACACAGCCAGAAGATCTCACCTCTGTGAGCTGGGCCTGCAACTCAACAATCTTCTTTTCATAAATCATCTTGCGGTCCGAAACGATGGCCATCAAGTTGAATCGAATCTCACCCTCGCTATATCTGGACAGATTAAAAGTCAGAAATGCTTTAACATCAACAAAATTATCATTAACTCGAACTAAATCATATCAGCTTGGCGCTTACTTCTGTATTCTTTTCTCAATGACGGGCCGTACAGCGCTGATCCAATCATCCTGATCACACACACCTGAGAAAAGTGACAAAATCATTTAAAAACACGAACCAAATGGCTTAAAATCAAACAATTCAACATCATTTCCATCTACCCAGGTCTATAGGTCCTTCACGAAGTCCGTCCAACTCATAAAGCCGGCCGTTAACAGGAACGTAGCTCACAAAATGAAAAGCATCCTCTTCTTTAGCTGAGGACTTTGCGTCAAACTCAAACATCTGTTGTCTACAGACAAAAAAAGACAATTTGACAATGTTACAGATTCATCATATGGCAAAAGAGAAGAAAAGCTTCGTAAAAGCAAGTAACAATAACCTGGCGAAGCTGTTGTGAACTTGTCGAATCACTTCAGAGTTACTGAGAGCAAGACCCTTCATCTTGAATATAAACAAAGACGTGAAAAGCTTATTAAACATTATTAATAAAAAAAAATACATGTTTGAATGAAATTCACACCGACTTACCGCAGCATCGAAACTCTGCGAGAACTCTTTAAATTCTGTCAGCGTTTCTCCGAGGTGCATATCAGCGTGCGTACAGTTTAACAACACGCTGACGATCGCTTGGGTCGCGCAGGCATTGTTGATGACCTGAAATAGTGTATAATAATTTCTAGATATTCTTTTTTCCCTTGGTTACAGATTGCTGGATTTGAGGAATTGCGTAATTGTGCACCTGCTTGGCGAAGAAGATCTGATCCAGCCTTGAGTCTTGAACTATAGATCCCGCTGGCTCCTCACCGGGTTGCCACTTGAAGAGGAAAATCAGACCATGAACGGGCCTGAAATGATTTACATCCATATTCAATTGCCGTTTAAACACTGGAGGGAAACTGGATATGGTAAGAGATTCAAGGATGTTGCTTACTTGAGATTTTCAAAGTTTTCTGGCTCCATGCTCCATATCTCTTCCACCTGTGCACCTTTGCATCCTAAAGACAAAAAAAAACAAAAAAACAAAGAAATCTTTGTCACAAGACTTTCGAATTTAAAGGTGCCATAGAACGCATTGATACAATATTTTAAATTGTTCTCTGATATCTACATAGAAGCTATATACGGCTTAGGTAAGAGCAAAAATTCTCCAGAAACGATTTTACAAGTCTACAACCCTAGGATTTGTCCCTAGAATGAATGATCTGTTATTACCTTGTTTGGAAGGTTCAGAATTTAATGTTTATTTCCACTACTGATCTTTTAAAAACATTCAAAGTCAAACATACTAACAATGCTCAAAAATAATGTCTCAGTTGAACCATTAATGTCCAAACATGCTGGGAAGTGCGCATAATGCCAAAAAAAATAAATAAAGATGCTCTAAATGTACAAATGATTCCCAAATATACTGAATCTTGTTCAAACACTCTTTTCTGTATACAAAAACATGAACTAAATCTTTGTAACAAGCGAATGATGTCCAAATATAGTCAGCAACCGAAATTATTCGGCCAAAAAAATAAATAAAACACTTTCGGTGTTCGGTGAACTGCATTGAATTGAATAGAAGACGCAAATGATGTCCACTTATAATGAATCGAATGTTTGAGAAAATCTCGACATAAAATGAATCGCCTCTTTGGAACCTGTAGATAATGCAAAAATATGAATGAAACGTTTGGAACTTGAAAATGAGGCCTAAATAAAATGAATCAAATGTTTGAACACAACTACAATGCACACACAAATATGAATCAAATGTTTGGAACTTGTAAATGATGCCTTAATATACTGAATCAAATCTTTGAAGGGGGGCATTAATGCGTCAAATATTTGGAGTGTTCAAATGATGCCCGAATATACCGAATCAAATGTTTGAACGCACCTAATGTCAACAAAAATATGAATCAAATGTTTGGAACTTGTAAATGATGCATAATTATACTTAATCAAACATTTGAATGCACCCCTGATTGCACACGTACATCTCAGAGGCATCTATTTGACATCTGTATTTACATCTGCAAGTCTATTGGACGTTTCCTATCAGATGTCAAATAGACATCTATTAGACGTCTTTAAGACATTTATGAATTACAATGTATGTCAAAGTAACAGACGTTTGTACACAGCAGATGCTTTCCAGATCAAGAGAGTTTTAACAGACATCTTGCAGATGTACGTGTGCTATCTGGAACTATGTCCACAAAAATATGAATCCAGTGTTAGTACCGAGAAAATGATTCACAAAAATAATAAATCCAACGTTCGCACACACAATATCATAATTCAGATCATTTGAATGTTTAGAACACGCAAATAACGTTTTCTTATAATAAATGCAATATTTGAGCGAACCTTGACATACAGGTATGTGCCAAACAATTTGAATATCGAGGGAAAGTCCATTTATTTCAATAATTTGTTTCAAAAAGTGAAACTTGTATGTTATATTAGTTCACTACACACAAAGTGAAATATTTCAAGCCTTTATTTGTTTTAATTTGAATGATTATGGATAAAAAAAAAAAACAAATGCAGTATTTCACAAAATTAGAATATCATGACAAAGTTCAACATTGTAGGCTCCCTGTGACCCAATCTAGTCAGCTAATTAATACACCTGCAAAGGTTTCCTCAGCCTTTAAATTGTCTCAGTCTGGCTTAGTAGACTTCAGAATCATGGGGAAGACTGCTGACTTGACGGTTGTGCAGAAGACCATCACTGACACCCTCCATAAAAGGCAATTGCAAAAGAAGATGGATGCTCACAGAGCACAGTATCGAAGTATATTAACAGAGTGTTAAGAGGAAGGGAAAAATGTGTCCGGAAAAGGTGCACAAGTAACAGGGATGACCGTAGCCTTGAGAGGATTGTCAAGCAAGGGCAGTTCAGAAATCTGGGGGAGCTTCATAAGGAGTGGACTGAGGCTGGTGTCAGAGCATCAAGAACCAAAACTCCTGAACCAAAAACAAAGTCAGAAGTGTCTGTGCTGGGCTAAGGAGAAAAAATACTGGTCTGTTGCCCAGTGGTCCCAAGTCCTGTTTTCAGATGAAAGCAAATTTGGCATTTAATTTGGAAATCAAGGTCCCAGAGTATGGAGGAAGACTGGAGAGGCACAGAAGTCAAGCTGCTTAAAGTCCAGTATGAAGTGTGAAATTTCCGCAGTCAGTGATGGTTTGGGGAGCCATGTCTTCTGCTGGTGTGGGTCCATTGTCTTTTATGAAGTCCACAGTTAACACAGCTGTCTACCAGGAAATTTTAGAGCACTTCATGCTTCCTGCTGCCGACAAGCTTTTTGGAGATGATGATTTTATTTCCCAGCAGGATTTGGCACCTGCCCTCAAAGCCAAAACTACCAGTAGCTGGTTTAATAGCCATGGAATAACTGTACTTGATTGGCCGGCAAACTCGCCTGACTTAAACCCCATTGAAAATCTAATGAGGAAGATGAGGGAACAGAGACCCCGAAATGCAGACGAGCTGAAGACCAATATCAAAGCAACTACCAAAACACCTCAATGCCCCGCCGCCTTGATGCTGGAATTAGTGCAAAAAGAGCCCCAACAAAGTACTGAGGACATAATACAATACATTAACACAATTTTCAGAAGGCCAACATGTGTTTAATATCTTTTTTTTATTGGTCAGATGAAATACTTTAATTTTGTGAAACACTGGATTTGTTTTTTTTTTTTTTGGTCTGTAATCCATAATCATCAAAATTGAAAAAAGTAAAGGGTCCTTGGAACCTGCAAATGATACTCAAACACATTGAATCAAATATTTGAATAATGTCGACATGAAAAAAATAAATCCAATGTTCAGAGCACGCAAATTATGTCCAAATAATGTCGACAAAACAAAAACAAAAAACAAAAAAAAAAACAATGCAAATGATGCCCAAATATACTGAATTTTCGAACTCAATGTGATCCTCGCAAAAATAGGAATGTCCAGAACACGCAAATGATATTCACTGAAGTGGTTGAAAGCACATATAATGTCAACAAAGATATTAATCTGATGTTCGGGACGTGTTCAAATGTTGCACAAATATTTAAATATTCATAAGGAACCAACAATGCAGACAGAAATTCAAATCGAATGTTTGGAACGTGCAAATAAAGCCTAAATACTGAACCAAATATTTAGAACATAAATTAAGACACAAATACGGAATCTTATGTTCTGAATGCATCATAATACTCCTAAAAATACTGAATCAGCCATTCAAGAGCAGCAATGATGCAGATTAATCGAACATTGTTTGAACCCACCAATAACGCACACTTGTTCCCAAGACCAAAAAATGCAAGACTAGGTAGGTTTCTCACTATTTTTTGAGACAAGTCTACTAACATTCAGACAGTTAAGAAGAGCAGAGATGTGAGGCAGCTGTCATCCTGCATTAATTAACAAGTGTAGTGCAGCCCTGACTCATGCCAAGAGCCCATTCAATGAATTCAATAAATTAAACGGATTTTAATCCACATTGCAGACAGGCAATCACACTTTTTATGAACAACACATCATAAAGAAATCCTAAATCACTGAGCTGAAGCAAAACTAGCGCACTCACATGCACCGCTAATGTATGTGATATTGAGTGCTCACCGAAGCCCTTGATCAGCTCTGTGAAAACCCCTGGGTCGCTTTCCATGAGACACCATTCTCCAGCGCTTCCCGCCATCTCTGAAATTATGTTTCTTGTTATAAACAGAAAAGTGTGCTCGTGTAGCGGTTAGACGAGGCTAATGGGACTCATTCACACATACAGTAGTTTTCCCGGCATTCCTTTCGACATGCGTCATTCTTCTGCTTCACGTGGTGCCGTAGAAATGTGAGGCGCGCTTCTGCCTCCACGTGTCCTGGAGCGCATTCGAGCCGTTTTTCTTTCAAAATTAATATTAAAATGCTTAAATGTTCGTTAAAACTTCATATTATGTCAACAGACGCACAAATTAATACACATATTAGGATTTAATAGGGCTTTCAGGCTAGCAACGGGGTTGACAGTTTCGTTCATCTAGACTGAATCCCGTTTAAAAAATAAAGAAATAAATATAAGGTAATTGCAACTTTTTAGTCTCACAATTTAGACTTTTTTCTCACAATTCTTAGTTTATAGTTGCAACTGCAAGAAAAAAATGACTTTTTTCTTGCAGTTGCAAGATGTAGGCCAGCCTAAACTCAGATTTCATATCTCGCAAATGACGGAAACTGTTGTTTTATTGAATTTAAACTCTAACACATGCCTAAATGTATACATATATTAGTATTTAACAGGGCTTTCAGACAACAGGGTTGACAGATTAGTTCATCTACACGTCTTGTTTGTTTAATAAATCAATAAGTTAATTCTGACTTTTTAATCACACAATTCAGATTCTTTTTCTCACAATTCCGAGTTTATAGTTGATAATTCAGACTTTTTTCTTGCAATTGCAAGATGTAAACTCAAAAATGTGTAAAGGTCAGAGTTTATATTTCACAAATGACAAAAAATAGGGTTTTGTTTAATTTAAACTCCATACTATGTCAGTACACGCTTAAATTAATACATATATTGGGGTTTAACAGGAAACAGGGTTGACATTTAGGCTTTTTTATGGAAGTTTAATAAATTTTAAAAAAGGTAATTGTGACTTTTTAATCTCACAATTCAGACTTTTTTCTCACAATTCTTAGTTTTAGTTGATAATTCAGATTTATGTACAATACACGCTTAAATTATTACATATATTAGAATTTAACAGGGTTTTCAGACAAGCAACAGGGTTGAAAGTTCAGTGGTAATTGTGACTTTTTCATCTTTTTTTCTCACAGTTGAGTCTATAGTTGATAATTCAGACTTTTTTCTTGCAGTTGCAAGATGTAGATTCAAAAATGTGTAAAGGTCAGAGTTTATATCTTGCAAATTATGAAAAATACGGTTTTATTTCATTTAAACTCCATATTATGTCAACACATGCTTGAATTATTACATATATTGGGATTTAACAGGGTTTTCAGACTAGCAACAGGGTTGACAGTTTAGCTCATCTAGACATTTTTATGGAAGCCTGTTTAATAAAATAAAAAATGGTAATTGTGACTTTTTTCTCACAATTCTGAGTTTATAGTGATGATTGAGTCTTTTTTCTTGCAATTGCAAGATGTAAACTCAAAAATGTGTGAAGGTCAGAGTTTATATTTTGCAAATGAAGAAAAATAAGGTTTTATTTAATTTAAACTCTATATTATTTCAATACACGCTCAAATTATTACACATATTGGAATTTAACAGGGCTTTCAGGCTAGCAACAGGGTTGACCGTTTTTGTTCGTCTAGACATTTCTATGGAAGCCTGTTTAATAAGTAAATGGAGGTAATTGCGATTTTTTTCCACAATTGAGACTCTTTTTCTCGCAATTCTGAGTTTATAGTTGATAATTCAGACTTTTTTTCTTGCAGATGCAAGATGTAAACTCAAAAATGTGTTAAGGTCAGAGTTTCTCGCAAATGACGAAAAATAAGGTTTTATTTCATTTAAACTGCATATTATGTCAACACATGCTTAAATTAATACATATTTTGGGATTTAACAGGGCTTTCAGACTAGCAACAGGGTTGACAGTTTAGTTTGTCTAGACAATTCTGTAAAGAATTAGATAAAAAGTAAATAAATGGTAATTGCGACTTTTTCATCTTACAATTCAGACTTTTTCCCTCACAATTCTGAGTTTATATTTGATAATTCAGACTTTTTTTTCTTGCAGTTGCAAGATGTAAACTCAAAAATGCGTTAAGGCCAGAGTTTATATCTGGCAAATGACGAAAAATAAGGTTTTACTTCATTTAAACTGCATATGATGTCAACACATGCTTAAATTAATACATATTTTGGGATTTAACAGTGCTTTCAGGCTAGCAACAGGGTTGACAGTTTAGTTCATCTATACATTTCTATAGAAGCCTGTTCAAGAAATAAATAAGAAAAAAATGCTAGCGACTTTTTAATCTTACAATTCAGACTTTTTCCCTCACAATTCTGAGTTTATAGTTGATAATTCAGACTTTTTTTTCTTGCAGTTGCAAGATGTAAACTCAAAAATGCATTTATATCTTGCAAATGACAAAAAATAAGGTTTTATTTTAAACCATTGGGCGTTTTTGTGAGTTTACATCAGAAAAATTAACACTTTGACATTTTTGTAAAATACTTTAATACTTTAATTTAAATATGCATGTACATAAAGCAATACTGAGATTTTGTAACTCATTTGTAAAATATAAAGTGAATAATAACCCCCAAAATAACAATACTCATAACAGTGTCTATCAATCAGGCAGTTCATTTTCTGTCTGACAGCAGCATACATTTTAAAAAACATAACTACTTAACCTTTGTTTGGGCTGTTCAAGGGTGACCAACGAGTATAAACGCATATTACAAAACATTAGGACTGATTATGTTGATATTGAGTGTTGCCTGAGCCCTCAGGGCTGGTACTCAAACAGCATGGTCTACATTGTTCAATAAGAGGCAGAAGTTTTCCTTGCTGGTGGAGCTGTTTTGTATCTGAGCCTCCTCCAATGCACTGCCCATTAATAAAGACTCTTGGCACCTAATAGAGTTGAAAGGATTAAAGTTAACAACACTACCTTGACAAAAACAAACAGATGCAAAATGCAAATAATAGAATCTGGAAATGTTTTACACATTTGAATAAAAGACAAGACTTACTGTTCTGGCACCTGTCATTTGGCTTAAGGTCTCCTGGAGACGTCTACCATCATTGTGCTCATCAAGTTCAACAACTTTATACGCAGCTCCGATCTCATTAAAAACATTCTTCGCCATTTTACAGTATGGGCAAGTGGTTTTAGAGAAAATCACAACACAGTTACTGGAAACAACATCCTGTAAAAGAAGATCCAGGTTGATAAATATATAAAAATCAATCATAGAGCGCTTCTTTTATTTATTTTCTTTACACTACCAGTCAAAAGTTTTTGAATAATAATAATAATGAATGTTTTTTTGAGCAGCAAATGAGAATATAAGAATGATTTCTGAAGCATCATGTGACTGGTGTAATGATGCTAAAAATTCAGCTTTGAAATCACAGAAATAAATTACATTTTCAAATATATTCAAATAGAAAACAGTTATTTTAAATAGTAAAATTATTTCAGATTTTAACTGTTTTTGCTGTACTTCCGATCAAATAAATGCAGGATTGGTGAGCAGAAGAGATGTCTTTAAAAAAATAACTTTTGACTGGTAGTGTATATTATAAGTTTTAGAAGTTAACCATGAAGCCCTAGCCAGTTCCCTTCAACTTTCATTGCATTTTTAGTCGATACAATTGAAGTCAATGGGAACCGAAACTGTCTGGTTACTAAATACAAAATACTTCTTCAGGTTTGGAAATCAAGAGGGTAAATGATGACAAATGTTTCATTTTTCGGTAGGATCGACTATCCCTTAAAGTGGTTATGTCAACACATGCTTAAATTATTACATATATAGGGATTTAACAGGGTTTTTAGACTAGCAAAAGTTCAGCACAATTCAGACTGTTTCCCTCACAATTCTGAGTTTATAGTTGATAATTCAGACTTTTTTCTTGCAGTTGCAAGATGTAAACTCAAAAATGTGTGAAGGTCAAAGTTTATATTTTGCAAATGAAGAAAGATAAGGTTTTATTTCATTTAAACAGCATATTATGTCAACACATGCTTAAATTAATACATATATTGGGATTTAATAGTGTTTTCAGACTAGCAACAGGGTTGAGAGTTTAGCTCATCTAGACATTTCTATGGAAGCCTGTTTAAGAAATAAATGCTTGTGACTTTTTAATCTCACAATTCAGACTTTTCCCCTTACAATTCTGAGTTTATAGTTTATAATTCAGACTTTTTTTCTTGCAGTTGCAAGATGTAAAATAAAAAATGTGTTAAGGTCAGAGTTTATATCTGGCAAATGATGAAAAATAAGGTTTTATTTCATTTAAACTCTATATTATGTCAATACACACTTACATTATGACATATATTGGGATTTAACAGGGTTTTTAGACTAGCAACAGGGTTGACAGTTTAGCTCATCTAGACATTTCTATGGAAGCCTGTTCAAGAAATAAACAAGAAATAAATGCTTGCGACTTTTTAATCTCACAATTCAGACTTTTCCCCTTACAATTCTGAGTTTATAGTTGATAATTGAGACTTTTTTCTTGCAGTTGCAAGATGTAAACTCAAAAATGTGTTAAGGTCAGAGTTTATATCTGGCAAATGATGAAAAACAAGGTTTTATTTCATTTAAACGGCATATTATGTCAACACATGCTTAAATTAATACATATTTTGGGATTTAACAGTCGACCATCCCTCAAAGTGGTTATTGAATCAGTTTGAAACTAGTTTTTCAATGAATCATGTAATCCAGTTCACAATAAAACTCTAAGTGATTCATTCACGAATCTTACTAATGTAGTCTGTGTTTTAGGTTCCACTGTAACAACATGACCTGAAAAAAAAAGTCAGACTTCCATTTTCAGAACCAAAACAAACCAGTATATAATCTTACCTGGACAAACTGAGTACATGCTGAGGTTGACAACCCACGTGCCGACGTGAAATTCCCCATTCTAGATAAACAACATGAATTTAGTTACAAACTGAGGAAAGGTAACCCAAAACAACACTACAATTTACACAACAAGATACTTAGATTAACACACAAATCAAGACGACCTTGTTATAATCACTGGTCTGTAAAAAAGACATGTCGAAGATACAAGGAAAGCAAATGCAGCTAAAGCAGATACAAGAGAATTAGTCTGGCAATTCAAATCAGTCATATTCGGACTGCTGTCTCGTTAAAGTCAGGTATCGTTAACTAACTAGGATCTTACAGCTAGACTATAATCTGATCAGATCACACAGGGGGGATTTAAACATTTAATGACCCTAAAAACAGCTTATGGCTTCCTAAACTAGGTTAACGTTGCGCCGTCCAGAGCGGAACAAACACAATGGCGGTGTTGAATCTAAACGCGATTATGTCAAATTATACAACCTAATATTAATTATCCTCACAATGACCTTAGAGTCTGATAAGCCTGTTTGGATCTGTAGAAACACCCTCTCGTAAACATTGTTGGAATGTAACGTTAAATAACGACAAGCGAGGGTTAATAACTAAAAGCCGTCCCGAGACAGGATTTTACATATAACGTTAATCTTTCTGTTTAGTTTCGTTACAAAATCCTAAACACATTCGCGTACCTCTTAACCGGAACCACATTGATATGACCTAAGGAGCTCCGCCCTTCACGGGTCATCTGAATACTTTGCGACCAGCCTGTCCAGATCATTGGACATTTTGAGACACAACTTGTTTTCCTCTAGGGGGCCACAGTGGCTCAGAAACCCGAGTTCTTATGATTTTGTGGCATTGCAGATATGTGCACACTGTGTTAAAGTGTTAAAAGCAGCTGGCACCTGACATGCAAACAGCTTCACAAGAGAAATTTGAATGCCTAAAAATTACCCGTAAATCACACAATACTGGTTCACCAGTGGTGAGAAAAGTAACAGATGTCATGTGATAACACTTACAGTAAGTATATGCGATAATGAGCAGCGGTTTTACTTAAAGGAATACTGGCGGAGTTACAACAGTAAGAGTACAATTTCTCACATTTCCATATCTTATTCTTAATATTTCCGTTTGTGTTTTCCGCTAGTTTCATTTCTGATAATGAGGGCGTATTTTTAACTCCTAAAATGGACTAGGAGGTGACTCTAGTACATTCAGAATGTAAATATTCGAGAATTCCCAATTGTTTAGCCGTTGTACGTAAATAACTAGAACTGTCTAGTAAATCTAGACTATTTGCGCTACAAACAGTGTGTTTACCACAGTACATTAAAATGTGATAAGAAATACCAGTTTGCAATATCAAGCAGCATAAGTTGTTCTGTACAGATAAAACATAACTGAAAGTGACACCGGAAACACCCACATTAAAATGGCCGCACCCACTCTTACAAATTCCAGTGCTTTATTAAATGTTATGTGTACATCATCTTTGTCCTTCAAAGTTAGGATTTTTAAATTTGAGAGAACTGTCATTTTGCATCCATAGGATGGCACTATGCCATTTTGTAAAACGCATTACACAGAACCAACAGCAAGTTGTTGTTTTTTTTTTTTTCTTGGGAATCTGAGTTATCCTTTTTTTTCTGTTCCCCCATTTTATGACAAGTGATTTAATGCTGCTCCCTAATCTCTGGTTTTCACAAAAGCTGCCATTTTGCCGTTTTCAAGCAAAAAAAGGCAATTGATTTTTCTACACTCTAATCCTTATGAATTAACCAAAAAGAATTAAAGCTGTTCTTGTCACTTTTTTTCTAAACAACAACAACAGTTATCCATCTTATGGTAACTTTGTCAACAAAAAAAGTGTTCTGAGAAGCCCAAGCATGAGAATTTAATATATAATACAGCACAAAACTGGCCCTAAAATTGTTCTATAGCCTGAGGTTGCGTCTTTCTCTCCTATAGCAGAGTTGAAACAAAAAGAAACTTTGAATTATTTATTGCTTATATATTTTAAAGTTTAATGGCCTGAACTCCAGTCTCATTAATATTGTTAAAAGAAGATGAGCAGTGTGTCTTCACCTTTCACTTTTTTCACAATAATAGGTACTTAAGGGTGCACTTAAGGAAAAGTTTAGTTTGTTGTCTTACATTTTCAAATCCTGTCCTTGCTTACTTATAGGTTCTCTGTTGAGATTCACTGTAGTTTCCAACTCAGAGTTCAGTTCCGTTCCTATGAAAGATTTATAATGAGAGTCTAAACAGCTGATAAAAGGATCACAATAATCCACAGGTAATCCACACAACCCCAGTCCATAAACAAATTTATCAATATTAGGTTTTAACCATCGCTTCTGACCAAAATATGGATTCAAAAATCCATAATAACACTTCCTCCAGTGAAAAAAAAATCTATCTTCTGTTGTCCTCTCACATCAAAATCCTCTGACATGTTTGTTTAGAAATGTTTTGGACTGTTTCACTCAAACAATGCTTGATCTGTGCTTATTTCTCTCCAAATTTGAAAGAGTTGACTTTTTCACTGAAGGAAGCAATGTAATATATAGAGGACTCATTTGAAGTTTAAAAAGTTTCTTAAAAACTTTTCGCTTCGTAAGAGTCATGTGAAGTATTGTATCAATTAGATTTCTTCTTCCGCTCTTGAGTCTATGGCAGCCCATAGAACCGCTTGCAGGAAAGTTATGAAATTTGGGACACTTATAGAGGACAGTCTACTCATTAATCATAGCAAGGTTGGAGTCTCTAACTCAAACTTTCTAGTGCCACCACTTGCCCAAAATTTCACTCATGTTAATAACTTTTGAACCATAAGGTCTAGAAGGATTTTTTTTCTTTTGAATCCTTTGAATGAACACCAAAATTAAAAAATCGTGAGGTTTAGTTTTTTCGCTATTTTTAATAGTTTAAAAAATCTACTTTTTCAAACTCGTCCTAAACGGTTTGTCTTATTTTCACCAAATTTGGCTCAGATCATCTTCAGACCATGATGGCAAAAAGTTGTGGAAAGAAAAATGATCAGTCGAACTGTTATCAAATATGGTGTACAAATTTGACAAAGATCATGCAAAAATGGATGTTGGCGTATTGAGACCAAACTTTCATATCACCTAGTGGTCAGGAGATATGAAAAAATAGTTATTTTGGCATATATTAACTTCTAAATGGTTTGGCCAAAAATGAAAACAATGGTCTCTTTAGATTCGGTGCAGTATGCAGATTCATTTCTTCCCATATCAGCCATTTTGGGCATCAACCATTCTCAATTTTGTCGTAAAATGCTGTATTTTACAAACACCTTGGCCTGTCCTTAAATATTTTTTTTTAAAATGATAATAACATTTGATTAAATTGGCCTATTGTAATGAAAGTGATCACAATATATTCCTTGGGTCATGCCGAGAACATACCAATTTTGCCAAGGTCAGCCAAACTTCCTGTCCGCCATTTTGATTTACATTGAAAACCTACTTTTTCGAACTCCTCCTAGACTGTTGGTCCAATTTTCTCCAAATTGGGCTCATATCTTCAGACCATGCTGACAAAAAGTTGTGAATTTCGTCTTGATATATGAAACAGTTATTATTTAACACATCAACAAATTTGTTGGATCATGCCAAACAGCGTCTGAGGATGTATCTCTGTAAAACTTGACACCAAAGTTTGTGTGTGCCATTGTCACCTCACACTAACCACGCCACATCAATTTGGAAACAAATCACGCCACCTATTGGTCAAGAGTAATAAACCATTCATTAACCGTTAATAATGACTTAATAATAATAACTTTTGATTGCATTAGCCTTTTGTAATGAAACTGGTCTTTAAATATTCTGACAAATATTCTGACAAATATTCTGACATTCCGACAACATAGATACCAATTAAGCAATAGTTGGCCGAACTTCTTGTCTTCCATTTTGATTTACATTAAAAACTTACCTTTTATAGCTCCTCCTCGACGATTGGTCTGATTTTCACCATATTTGGCTCAGATCATCTTCAGCCCATAATGGCAAAAAGTTGGTTAGTCAAACTGTTTTCGAATAACACGTAAACGACTTTGACGAAGATCATGCAAAAATAGATGTAGAGGCTATAACTCCGCAACGCTTTGGTGTATTGACACGAAACTTGGCGTGTCTTATAACAAGCATGACATGAGGCTATCTGCACAGTTTCTGAGCATCCCCACTTAGTAGTCAGAAGATATGAAAAATGACTATTTTTGCTTATAACTGTTGAATGATTTGGTAAAAAACCACAAAACCGGTCTCGTTAAATTCGGTGCAGTATGCCAAGTCTACCCAAATGTTTCCCAAGTTTCCCATATCAGCCATTTTGGGTGTCGGCCATTCTCAATTTTGTCGTAAAATACATCAGTGTATTGTTACGAAACTGTTTGGCACCATGCTCAGACAGTACTCAAAAGTTTGGGGGCAGAAATGTAAAAAAAATGCTAATAACATTTGATTAAAATGGCTTATTGTAATGAAAGGGATCACAATATACTCCTTGGGTCATTCCGAGAACATCGATACCAATTTTGCCAAAGTCAGCCAAACTTTCTGTCCACCATTTTTATTCATGTTGAAAACCTCCTTTTTCAAACTCCTCCTAGACTGTTGGTCCAATTTATTTTTTACCAAATTTCACTCAGATCATCTATAAAACGGTTATTGTGTAAAACATCAACAAATTTGCTGAAATCATGCCAAATAACGTCTATGGCTGTGTCTCTGCAAAACTTTGACATATTGACACCAGCCACATCAATTTGCCACCTATTGGTCAAGAGTGATAAACCATTCATTAATCATTAATAAATAAACTTCCAAAAATGTTAATAACATTTAATTGCATTAGCCTTTGGTAATGAAACTAGTCTTTAAATGTTCTTTAAGTCATGCCGACAACATAGATCTGATTATGCCATAGTCAACCAAACTTTCTGTCCACCATTTTAATTGTCATTAAAAACCTACTTTTTTTAACTCCTCCTCGACCAGTGGTCCGATTTTCACCAAAATCGAGTCAGATCATCTTCAGACAATGCTGATAAAAATTTATGGATTTTGTGCTGAAAAGACTAATTTGGGGCATTATGCCAGACTACTTCTGACGCTGAAGCTTTGACATATTGACACCAAACTTTCTGTGTGCTATTGTCACCTCACACAGAACACACCACATCGATTTGATAAAAGTGCAACCTATTGGTCAAAAGTGATACTCTATTTAATCATATCACTAGAGGTTGTATTTATAATTTTTCAGCCATTTTGACTAAAATCATCCTGAAATGGATTTAATTACTCATTGTTACAGTTGGTCTGTCACTCCATGCCATGCTTGGCTCCTTATTTTGCCTCTCATTGTATCATAATCGCTGCTTGCAGCAATATTGTTATGTTTTTATCAGTTGTTTCAGTCACTCTCAATCTGATGGCACCCATTCACTGCAGAGAATCCATTGGTGAGCAAGTGATGAAATGCTAAATATCTCCAAATCTGTTCTAATGAAGAAACTCGGCTACATCTTAAATGACCTAAGAGTGAGTAAACTTTCTGCAAATTATCATTTTTGGTAGACCGTTTTCTTTAGTATTATAATAATAATGATGAGAAAATCATATTAAGGTAAAAAGAATATATTTTGCTGGTTTGCTGCACAACTGAAATCTTTCCAATAGGGCTGTAGGGCCACATAAGAGGAAAAAGCCTGGGAACTTGCTTTAGACCATTAATTATTAGTTCTTTTTGTAATGAACACAAAAATCTATAAGCCTTTATAGTGCAAAAGCACACGCTTTTCCGCGCCACACAGAGGCCCTTTAATTTTTTCCATTTGGCCTTTTCCCATCTAGCGATTATCAAGGGTCCGCGTGTAACCTACATGTCACAGTAATGGTGAAACCCTCCTTAGTATTTACAGTCTCATGACAAGTAATGACCGCCATAGACCAAACCGTCGGCGAACTCATCAAAACGGCTGGAAACGCAATTCCCCGCCCACGCCGAGCAGCAGACGCCCCTCGCCCACGCTCCCTTCAGTGCGGTGTCATCGGAATATGCCCTGCTGATTTAATATCTGTTTGCTGCATGCATTTGCGGGCAGCCATGTAATCAAGCAAGAAGCCGCTGCTGCGGCTGCCCTCATAAATCACCGTCCCTGGCGGACAATCATGCCTGGCTATATGGAGGCAAGCACTAGTGAAGCCACTGATTACACTCACTGCCTTATTAAAAGCGTTCCCGCCGATGGAAAAGCATGCGTCTTTTTATTTATCGGCCTGGTGTCATTTGCGGACGCTCCGTCTTTCGCTTTTAAATGATTTGGCGCGGTGATGGAATGACGCCTCAATTGAGTTCACAGGAGGAGAGGGTGCCATTCCAATAATCTCTCAAGTATCGCCTCACTGAACTGCCCACGATTCCTCCCTCCTGTCAAAGCCAACTAACGTCTCCTCCCGAAGAAGGTACAACAGACTCGTCTTGGCAATAAGCTGTGGCATTTCGTTAGAGAAGGTTACCGCACTTTGTCACATAAGGGCTTGTCTCAAAGGCCGCATCTTGCACTTTCAGGTGGGCTTTAGACTTTTACACTAGACAGACGCCTCGGTCGTAACTGATGGGGTGAAAGATGGGAGCAATTGAATGAACAATTGCATCCATAAATTATTTAAGATATTAGTCATTTCAGTGACTTCCCAGGCCTTCAAATCCAAGTTTTAAAATTTAGTAAAGCAACAGTTTCAAATGCAGTATCCAAAGTATTTTGTGAAGTGTTAAGAAGCATTCTTGTAAACGCTAGTCGTTTATACTGTTGTAGGATTATTAAATGTTCTTTTTATAGTTAACTTGGTTATGAATCTATGAATTAGCTATGAATAGCTACTGCACTTGAAATTTTGGGAAATGTTTACCAGCAAAAAGTACTAAAGCCTATAACTAACTGCTCTAAAATAATTATTTCCCATGACTTTTTAAGATATTACTCATTTACATGACTTTCCCAGACTTTAAAATCTTAAAAAAGTAAAAATTCCAGTGGGATTCAGTATTAATTCAATGCATGTTGTGACACAGTTGCAAATAATAAATCCACAAAATTGTGTGATGCAAGTTGTACAGTGTTTTTGTATTATTTTCCATGGCCTTTCTACATTGTAAAAAAAACTATTTGTCCAGTTAACTTAAAATAATTTGTTACCCAGCTGCCTTAAAATTTTAAGTTGAATCAACTCAAATATCTAAGTTTGTCACTTTAACAGGACAATTTAACATTTAAAGTTGACTTAACTTAAAATTTTAAGGCAGCCAGGTAACAAAATATTTTAAGTTGACTAAACAAATTGTTTTTTACAGTGTAGTCATTTATACTGTATTTCTAGGACTTTTACAAAGTTATTTTTATATACAGTCAAACCAAAATGTATTCAGACACCTTTAACTTTTCTCACGTTTATTCGCTATAAAAAATGATAAAATATGACAAGAACTCAAAAGTTCAACTGTGTCAGAACAAATTCATCTGGATAACGTCAGATAACTTTGACAGATATCTAACAAAACAATTCAAATTTATGGTCCCAAATTTTACTGGTAGTCCACTGTATAAATACTTTTAGGGTATAATATTTCAAAGTTAACTTTATTTTGCTATCCTAACATTCAGGGTGCGATTTGTGAAAAAAACAGAGGGGGGGATGCTTTTGAAAACTTTTTTTTTTCTCTCTCCACAGGCAGAGGTTGACCAAACTGTTAGTGTAATCTGTTAACAATGCGCATTATATACCCGTCTTTTTAGGCAAGAACCAGATAATGAGTGTCAGGTCATGAAATGTGTTTAATACAACGGAAGCTGTGATCACATTTTAATAAAAAACACAGTAAGTTAGGCCTATTAATAGTAATATTAATGTGTAATGTGTAAATGTGAACTGAAAAATCGAAACAATTAAGAGAGTAAAATATATTTGTTATTTTATTTTCCCCTAATAATTGCTTGATCATTGTTTGAATGAATATAACAGTTGATACTTTGTCATCCATTTTCTTAAAAATGGTTAAAACTTTTTGTTTTTGTGAAAATATATCTGAACTGTAAATCATTCCTTGTCATGGTCATTTTACAGTTTAACATGTTATCGTATACATTTCCCTAACCCGCTTATATGCTGTTCATTTTATTTGTGCAGGTCTTAAAAGTATTAAATTTGAGCTTAAAAATCCTGCAGGTACCCTGATTTACATTTGAATGTTAGTTATGAATCCTTTTTAAAATCCCAGATTTAAACTTGAAAAACAGGGAAAACTTCCAGTATCAGAGTAAAAGATAAGATAAGCAAGAAAGCGGAGAGGAAGGAGAGGTAAGAAGTCTCTATTCTGAGTGGGGTACAGGTTTAGCACTTCTTATACCCTAAAACCAGACAGAACAGGAAGTCTATTGATTGCTTTTATGTCTAATTTTGTTTAAAAAAATATTAGTCATGTCTCAGCTTGTGACTGAAGAAATATAAAAGGTGTCATTATAGACAACGGCCTTCGGACGTGTGGTTTCACTTCTCTTTTTCTTTATAAATTTAGTTTATATTCTATAGAGACTATAATTTATCTTGGTTTTGCAACTCATTCTTTGCACTCCAGGAACATCAGTTCTGTAGAATGTACTTTAGACTTTTGATTAGAATACACATTAAAACCACAGAGAGTTAAAAATAAATGTGAACATATGATCTTAACCTGTAAAATTAGTAAAGAATATTTCATATTTTGATTAACAATGCTTTTATATGAATATGTAAATTCTTAAAAATGCACACACCAATATATATAATTAAGTATATTGAGTTTTTGATGAATTTGATGATGCCATTTCCAAGCTCTATTTTAAAATTAAGCACATAAATAAATAAATCTGGGGGCAATTTAAGTAGGAATTCAATGTATTTTATGACATAATAATAATAATAATAATAATAATAATAATAATAATAATTAAAAAAAAAAAAAAAAAAAATTATATATATATATATATATATATATATATATATATATATATATATAATCTTTTTTTATTTTTATTAAATTGTATAATATTACTCATGCCTTTTCCAGGCCATAAAAACTTGTTTTTATAAATAAATAAATCTGGGACCCAATAATATTTATTATTATTATTATTATTATTATTATTATTATTATGAACAGTGTTCACAATTTTCCTTTACTTTTCCATTTGTATGTCAACTATGAATCCTTGAAATTTCATTTTATTACACCTGACATTTTTAATTAAAAAAAAAATGAAAATAAATACAAATTGCAAGTATATAGCTAAGTATTTTCACGCTAGACACATGCTAGCAACATGCTAATCATGCTAGAAACATGCTAAGAACATGCTTATCATTCTAGAAACATACTAGCAACTGGCTAATCATGCTAGAAACATGATAGTAACATGCTAGCAACATGCTAATCATGCTAGAAACATGCTAAGAACATGCTTATCATTCTAGAAACATACTAGCAACTGGCTAATCATGCTAGAAACATGATAGTAACATGCTAGTAACATGCTAATCATGCTAGAAACATGTTAGAAACATACTTTCAACTTGCTTAAAAACTTTACACTTTTTAAACTTTTTCAACTTCTTTAAACTTTTTCAACTTCTTTCAACTTATTTAAACTTTTCAAACTTTCTGGTCCGGCTTTCTCAAGCCAACTTAAAGTTTGTCTTGACAAACTTTTTTATCTAGTTATTATTATTGTTGTTGTTAATATTGTTGTTATTATTATAACATACAGTCAAGCCCAAAATTATTCGTACCCCTGG
This sequence comes from Garra rufa, assembly GCF_049309525.1. Taxonomy (NCBI): domain Eukaryota; kingdom Metazoa; phylum Chordata; class Actinopteri; order Cypriniformes; family Cyprinidae; genus Garra; species Garra rufa. The sequence continues at coordinate 33,011,318 of NC_133367.1, read as the reverse complement.
CAAATTCTGACTTAAAGTTACTTTTATTCAACCAGCAAGTTTCTTTTTTGACCGGAAATGACACAGGCTTCTCCCAAAAGATAATAAGACGATGTAGAAGAGGCATCATTGTGGAAAAAAAAATATTACTCATATTTTATTTACATTTGAACAAAAAGTGGCATGTCCAAAATTATTCATACCCTTCTCAATAATCAATAACCTTTATTGGCTATTACAGCCATCAAACGCTTCCTATAATTGCTGACCAGCTTTTTGCATGTCTCCACTGGTATTTTTGTCCATTCATCTTTAGCGATGAGCTCCAACTCTTTCAGGTTGGAGGGTCTCCTTGCCATCACCCTGATCTTTAGCTCCCTCCACAGATTCTCAATTGGATTTAAGTCAAGATTGAACGCACTTAGCACATCTAAGCGCGCTCAGGAAAGGGAACCACGTGAGAACAAAAGCTTCCCTTGGCCGTGGCTCAGTAGTCTAATTTGATTAAGTGCAATCAAAACTATACTTTAACACCAAAAAACGCTAGCAATACAAAGCACCAGAACGAATAACTGCTTTCTGAGAGTAATTTAATGTAAATACAATTGAATTAATCCAGATAAATACAATATCTATGTAAACAAACTACAACAGTCCGTCTAGACCCGCGTAAAAATGTACTAACACCAACGAATTAATCCAAGTCTACATATACATATGGACATATATATATATAGGCAGAGATATAGATAACTAGAGAAGTATAAAATAGATATAAACAAGAACGTCTTATCTAGCAGTAGCAAACGCAACAATTGCCTATTAACATACAGTATTTAAGTACTCACTTGCGCGCTGTCGTTCTGTCCGTGCCCGAGGACTGAAAAATCACTTAACCCCTTTATTAACCCACTTTGATTTTGATGTATTGCTCCTTTTTCATGGTGCCGTTTACTGTGATTAGGTTCCCTGGTCCACCGGCTGAAAAACACCCCCAAAACATTATATTCCCACCACCATGTTTGACAGTGGGGATGGTGTTCTTAGGGTTGAAGGCTTCTCCTTTTTTACGCCAAATGAAGGCTACATCATTGTGGCCAACAATTCAATTTTTGTTTCATCTGACCATAAAACAGAAGACCAGAAGTCTTCTTCTTTGTCCAGATGAGTATTTACAAAGGCCAAGCAGGCTTTTGTGTGCCTTATCTGGAGAAGTGGTGTCCTCCTTGGTCTGCGTCCGTGGAACCCAGCGGTGTGCAGTGTCCGTTGGACTGTCTGCCTTGAGATGTTGCCACCAGCAGAGCCCAGATTCATCAGGAAGGCCTTGGTGGTGGTCCTTAGATTCTTTTTTTACCTCTCTCACTATCCTCCTGGCCAGCACAGGTGTCACTTCTGGCTTCTGACCATGTCCTCAGATTTTTCACAGTGCGGAACGTCTTGTATTTTTTAATAATACTTTGCACTTTAGCCACTGGAACTTCAAAACATTTAGATATGGTCTTATAGCCCTTTCCTGACTTGTGAGCAGCCACAATGCGCAGCCGCAGGTCCTCAGTGAGCTCCTTTGTCTTAGCCATGACTGTCCACAAACCAACAGCAGAGAGCTTCTGTTTTTCACCTGTTGAGTTGATAAACAGCTGTTCCCAATGAATCAGGGTAATTAGGATGCTTTAGAACAGCTTGAACTATTTGGAATGTTACAGAACTTTGGATTTTCCCACAGACTGTGATAGTTTGCAAAGGGTATGAATAATTTTGGACATGCCACTTTTTGTTCAAATGTAAATAAAAGCTGAGAAATATTTTTTTTCCACAATGATTTTTTTCCTTTTGTACATCATCTTATTATCTTTTGGGAGAAGCCAGTGTCATTTCCGGTCAAAAAACAAACAAACAAACAAAAAAAAAACTTTCTGATTGAATAAAAGTAACTTTAAGTCAGAATTTGCCAGGGGTATGAATAATTTAATTAATTAATTATTATTATTATTGTTGTTGTTGTTTATCAATAATTTCCATTTGTGTATCAGCTATGAATCCTTAAAATGTCATTGTATTACACTTCACATTTTTAATTCAAAAAAGTAAAAAATAAAAATAAAAACTGCACTACTTAGGTAATTTTTTTAGAACAGAATGAAAATGCACTTTTACAGTTTTTAGTACATGCACTTTAAAGTACATGACTTTTTAACATTTTACTACTCTAGGCATTTTCAGATTTAAAATGTCCAAGTTTTCAGTTTCCAGTATTCACATCATTATAGACCATAAATGAAAGAGAAATAGGCCATATAAAAGTTAATATCCAAATATCTTCCAGATACCTCACTCTGTAGCAAATCAAGCTATTAACAATGAAAAAAAAAAAAAAAAGTAAAGTTACAGTACGGGTCAGGGAAAAGACTATTGCAAGTGTTTTTTGCTTTTTTTTTTTTTTTTATAAAAATAGCTAATTATTACAGTACACCGCATCAACAGCTCATCTGCAAATAAAACTGGTGAACTTTGCATATGATTTATCTGCAGCTACATGAACACCTCAGGAAATGTAACTCAGCTAAAATAAACTTCGGGAATAATATGAGCCATAAATAAGATCAAATGTAAGAGAACAGAAAGAAAATATTAAAAGGACACCGAAGAACAGTTAAGGAACGTGAGAAAACAATGAAAAAACAGACATAAAAATGAAGACACAAAGGAGTGGAGGCAACTTTGATAAAATAAACTCCTTAATATTACATTTTTAATTTTGCTGGGATCACAAAATGACTCGAGTGGGATTTGAATTCCACGTAACTTTATTTAAAACGCTAGCAGTATAGAGTGAATGGCCCTCACAGTGTGTTTTAATAGTATTGTGCGGTGGGGGCTCCTCCTCTGTATTCAGGAGGGATGGTTTGCCCTTGGTGGCATTTGTTGAAAGGGCACACACTAGTGATCCCGGTTGTTCAAGGTCTCAGAAGGGATTTCACAGCTTCTTGAGCGCAGTAATCCACTGGTGTCCATTCAAGACAGCAAATGAAATACAACCCAAGGAGGGGCTGGGGGAAATAGATACCTCCACCCGAGTGTAGCGCCGCTGTAATTGGACAGTTCAAGGTGTGTAAAAAGTGCGAATCATATTTTGATTGGGAGGAAAAAGCAATATGTCATGGAGGCTTCACTGCTTTTCAGAGGTACAAGGCTGGTTCTGCTGTGTATCAAGAGTTCCACATGGACAAATAAGAAAAAAAAACTGCAGTTGATAGAGTACAAAACATTCATTCATTCACTTCTTCAAGAAATAGCTCATCCAAACATGAAAGTTTGTTTCTTCATCAGAACCGATTTGGAGAAATTTTGCATTACATCACTTGCTCACCAATGGATCATCTGCAGTGAATGGGTGCCGTCAGAATGAGAGTCTAAACAACTGATAAAAACATCACAATAATCCACAAATAAGCCACATGACTCCATCAACAGTCTATCAATTATTATCAGCAAAAAGATACTTGTTTGTAAGAAACAAATCCATCAAGACATTTGAACTTTAAACCATTGCTTCAGGCCAAAAAATACAAAGGCTATCTTTTAAAGCAAAGACAAAATATTTTGAGAATAAAGTCAAAATTACGAGAATAGTTGAAATATTTTGAGAGTAAAATCGAAATTGCATGAATAAAATCAAAATATTTCGAGAGTAAAATCAAAATTACATGAATAAAGTCTAAATGTTTTGAGAATAAAGTCTAAATATTTTGAGAATAAAGTTATGAGAATAGTCTAAATATTTCAAGAGTAAAATCAAAATTGTGTGAATAAAATCAAAATATTTCGAGAGTAAAATTAAAAATTACGAGAATATTTACATTTTTGAGAATAAAGTCAAAATATTTTGAGAATAAAGTCAAAATATTTTGAGAATAAAGTTATGAGAATAGTCAAAATATTTCAAGAGTAAAATCAAAATTGTGTGAATAAAATCAAAATATTTCGAGAGTAAAATCAAAATTATGAGAATATTTACATTTTTGAGAATAAAGTCAAAATATTTTGAGAATAAAGGCTAAATATTTTGAGAATAAAGGCTAAATATTTTGAGAACAGTCAAAATTGCGTGAATAAAATATAAATATTTTGAAATTAAAATCAAAATGACAAATAAAGTTGAAATGTTTTGAGAATCAAATCAAAATATTTTGAGAATAAAGTCAAAATTACAAGAATAGTTGAAATATTTTGAGAGTAAAATCGAAATTGCGTGAATAAAATCTAAATATTTTGAGAGTAAAATCAAAATTACATGAATAAAGTCAATATTTCAAGAATAAAGTCAAAATATTTTGAGAATAAAGTCAAAATTACGAGAATAGTCTAAATATTTTGAGAGTAAAATCAAAATTGTGTGAATACAATTAAAATATTTCGAAAGTAAAATAAAAATTACATGAATAAAGTCTAAATATTTTGAGAATAAAGTTATGAGAATAGTCAAAATATTTCGAGAATAAAATCAAAATTGTGTGAATAAAATCAAAATATTTCGAGAGTAAAATTAAAAATTACGAGAATATTTACATTTTTGAGAATAAAGTCAAAATATTTTGAGAATAAAGTCAAAATATTTTGAGAATAAAGTTATGAGAATAGTCAAAATATTTCAAGAGTAAAATCAAAATTGTGTGAATAAAATCAAAATATTTCGAGAGTAAAATTAAAAATTACGAGAATATTTACATTTTTGAGAATAAAGTCAAAATATTTTGAGAATAAAGTCAAAATATTTTGAGAATAAAGTTATGAGAATAGTCAAAATATTTCAAGAGTAAAATCAAAATTGTGTGAATAAAATCAAAATATTTTGAGAGTAAAATCTAAATTATGAGAATATTTACATTTTTGAGAATAAAGTCAAAATATTTTGAGAATAAAGTTATGAGAATAGTCTAAATATTTCAAGAGTAAAATCAAAATTGTGTGAATAAAATCAAAATATTTCAAGAGTAAAATCAAAATTGTGTGAATAAAATCAAAATATTTCGAGAGTAAAATCAAAATTATGAGAATATTTACATTTTATTCAAAATATTTTGAAAATAAAGGCTAAATATTTTGAGAATAAAGTCAAAATATTTTGAGAATAAAGGCTAAATATTTTGAGAACAGTCAAAATTGCGTGAAAAAAATATAAATATTTTGAAAGTAAAATCAAAATGACAAATAAAGTTGAAATGTTTTGAGAATAAAATCAAAATATTTTGAGAATAAAGTCAAAATTACAAGAATAGTTGAAATATTTTGAGAGTAAAATCGAAATTGCGTGAATAAAATCTAAATATTTTGAGAGTAAAATCAAAATTACATGAATAAAGTCAATATTTCAAGAATAAAGTCAAAATATTTTGAGAATAAAGTCAAAATTACGAGAATAGTCTAAATATTTTGAGAGTAAAATCAAAATTGTGTGAATAAAATTAAAATATTTCGAAAGTAAAATAAAAATTACATGAATAAAGTCTAAATGTTTCAAGAAAAAAAGTCAAAATATTATGAGAATAAAGCCAAAATTACGAGAATAGTCAAAATATTTCGAGAGTAACATCAGAATTATGTGAATAAAATTGAAATATTTTGAAAGTAAAATAAAAATTACATGAATAAAGTCTAAATGTTTGGAGAATAAAGTCAAAATATTTTGAGGATAAAGTCCAAATTACGAAATATTCAGAGAGTAAAATTGAAATTACGTGAATAAAATCTAAATATTTCGAGAGTAAAATCAAAATACATTTTTTGACATAATTTTGACTTTATTCTCACAATATTTTGACTTTAATCTTGAAATTTTGACTTTATTCTCAAAATATTTAACTTTATTCTCGTAATTTAGACTTCATTCTCAAAATATTTTGACTATATTCTCGTAATTTAGACTTTATTCTCAAAATACTGTGACTTTAATCTCGTAATATTAGTTTTGTTTGTTTTTTAAGATGGCACTAAAACACAGTCATACATTACACTCTAAAAACACTGGCTTATTTTTTATCTTAACCAAAATGCTGTGGTTCAGTTTGTTAGGTCATTTTATTGGGTTATTTTTAATATTTTTACTCAGGTGCTGGGTAGTTTTTTGTTTTTTTGACCGTAGATACAAATAGTTAACTCCCTTACAAATCTACCCAGCACTGGGACAGACCAGATGGAATGAGGTAAAGTCATTTTTGATGCAAAAAGTCATGAATATAAGTTATTTAATGAACTGGAACAGCCTGATAGCAGAATGTGTTTTTGAAGTGTTTATGATTGTAAAAGACTAACTTGACATTGAATAAAACTGTTCTTGTCAATATAAACAGATTATTTTGTATTTTTAATTATTTAAAATGACCTTCAATAGGTATCTCAAAAAAAAACATTCAGGAAATGGGTTAATGTATAAAACCCAACAAGCACGTGTTCTGTCCAATATTTACCCTGCTCTGCTGAATCTAAAAAATGAATGGTTGTTTTTTTTAACCCAGAGTGTAGGTACATATTAAACCGATTTTCTGTAGTTCTACAAAAATGAATAAATAAGAAACCTTAAATAGAAAAGGAAGCTAAGATCTAAACTATTCTAGATAAACCCCTGTCGTCTCCGTGCGCTTTGAAGGTATTCTCAATCGTATCAATCTGTCACTCGATTTGTCAGCCCTTCATTTCCCCTCCAAATAGGTGGCCTGGATCTTAAGGCCCATCTATGTTATCGGTACCTTTCCACCCAAGATGTTCAGCGTCCTTAGCGCTGGAGCTTTTATCAGTTGGCTTCAGAGACTCCTGCTGCCCGCCAACAGCCTGACTACTTTATCTCAGGCAGGAATTGCCTTGACCTTGCAGCATCTCCTTATCGAGGCTTCAATAATCTTTTTTCACAGTAAAACACATCAGTGTTAAATGACGAACATGTTCTCTCTTCTGCTTCAATTCGTGCAACTGCCTTATCTTTCTTAACATTTTCTGTTTCAGCACTTCCTTTTTTACTAAATATTGTCTTTGAAATGCTTCTTTCGTCATTTGTATTTCAATCTTTGTTAAAATGCAAGTTGTGTAATTTCACGGGAAGGTCTTTTGCTATTAGTGTAGTGATTTCCTGAAGTGGCATGAGATGAAGTGTGTCATTCTTTCAGTAGATTTCCTTGAAAAGTGTCCAACTGATTTTTTAAGGAGAGAACAGGTGTGGTCATTTTTAGCTTGTTTGTGCTAGGCATTCTGTGTCATTCACTTCCAGGTATTTCAGCAGTGCAAAAACAGTCAATTACACTGTAAACTGGCATTTGTGATCATATTATTGTAATCATAAACACACCTGTTTGTAGCTCATGCTGTTTAGTACACTGTTATTCTTCTACTAGTCGCTATTTACCTAGCGACTCTTGCACGTTTACAGGAAATAGCTTTCTTTTATATATATATATATATATATAAAAAGAAACAAGGTGGATAAGCATCATTTAACCAATGGCGTAAGCTGGGGGCATTTCAAAATTTCAATGGTTCGCCAATGCTTTTATGAAGAGGTGTCCTGGAGGGTCAGTGTCCTGCAGAGTTTAGCTTCAACTTGCCTTAAAACAACGTGCCTGGAATTTTCTAGTATGCTTAGGAAGACCTTAATTAGCTGGTTTAGGTGGGTTCAGGTGGTTCAGGTTTAATTGGGGTTGAACCTAAACTCTGTAGGACAATGGCCATCCAAGACAGAGTTTGAAGACTCTTGGTTTTACATGAGGAGTTTCAAAAGTAGCCCTGTTGAAAAAACCTGCATATGCTGGATAGGTAGGTTTTGATGCTGGTATGCTGGTTTAAACAGCTGGTCCTTTGCTGGTTTATGCTGGCCCTTGACCAGCAACATGACCATCCATTATGCGATTTTAAAAAGAACAGCATAAACCAGCTAAAACCAGAATCAAAACCTACCTAACCAGCATATGCTGTTTTTTTTCAACAGGGAGGTTACTTCCGATATGAAACAAGGGCTTGGCTTTCAAACTTGGTAAATTTTTGAGAAATCCAAACAATAAATACCATTTTGCGGCTCTTTAATGTGTCACGACAGATCACTGAATTGCCTCATTAGATCGACATGTGAATCAATCGTCTTTTCTTATTCACTTAAAGCAATAAATAAACATAAATGAACATCAGAACATATTTTATTTAAACTGTGGAAAGATGTCAATACACACAATTTTTCAAGTTTAAATCTGCCGAGTTAAACTAGTTTCCGTATTTATTTGTGGGACAAAATGGGAGATTCGCCGTTATGATTGGTCAGATCGCCTGTCAATCAAGCTGTTTGCGAAGGGTCAATTGTTTCACTCGATTCAACTCTTCAAAAAGGTTTCCGAACACCTGAGTTCTTTTTGCCTGTTTTTTGAATACCTATAAATTCAGACATACTACTCTTTTGCCGTAGGGGAAAGTGGGGTGATTTGTGCCAGGGGGGAAGTAGTTCCACCCCTTGTTTCTAGAAAGCCATAGAAGAAATTGGTCATGAGACCACATACTTTTGAAGAGCCATCCAATTTACCCATCCCCCAATGAAGAGAGACACATGGCATTAGGGCTAAGCACATTTTAGCTCAAAAAACTGTTTTTTACCTTTCAAAGTAAAATGTATATGATCAAGGTTTTTTGATTGTTGCGTCTGAACAATTATAGACAAGTTTGAAATTATTTCACACATGTTTTAGTGCTTTAGTAGGCTACACAGTGAGTCTATACAGTTAGCATAATGTTAGCTCTAAACTGCGGGATCATGTTAGTCTTTCAAAATTGTCGGTCTGAGGTAATTTGTGCCAAAGGGGCAGGGTTAAGTTGTGCCAGTGGGATGTTAAGCAATAGTCCGGATCTAGACAATCTAGACCAGGGCTGACCAACCCTGTTCCTGGAGATCTACCTACCTGCAGACTTTAGTTCCAGTCCTGCTCCAACACAGCTGTCTGTGATTATCACATGCTACCTAAGACATTAATTAGCTGGTTCAGGGGTGTTTGATTAGGGTTGGAGCTGAACTTTGTAGGATGGTAGATCTCCAGGAACAGGGTTGGTTATCCCTGATCTAGACCTACTAACCCACAGGGAATAATCTGTGTGAGGAGATGAGCGTGCCTCATCAGTGTTTGATTTATCTGCCGTTTGTCAGTTTTTTAAGTGGCCTAAGTCACAATGTGATGTTCAGAAATGTTCATAATTGACAGACAGCATTTTGTTGACAGATAGCGTTCTAATTATTCACAAATATCATAATTTGTGTATTTAAGTTTTTTGTGTTTTCCGAAAAAGTAGAAAATATGACATGCCAATAATTTAATAGGGTAACGATATCTAAATAAACCTTAAATGAGCAATTTTGTATTGAATTTGTCTTGATTTTATATAGAATTACAGTTCATGACATTAAAATATTCTTTTTAACTTAAATAATCCCTGGCACAATTTACCCCAATGTATTCTCCCCAAAGGCACAACTTACCCCGCACCGGAGGCAAGTTGTACCACGAGACCACTTTTTTTCTGAAAGCTTTAATTCTGAATCAGATTATTTCAGATCCAAAGTTATTGTTCCCAGAGATGCACCACATCCTGAAATATATGTGCATGCTTAAATTGGAGGGGTTACTGTCATGGCTTCACTATAAAGTCACTTTGAGTAAAAACTGGCACAACTCACCCCACTCTCCCCTACTGTTTTTTTTACATATTGTATAGTAGTATAGTATGGAAGTAGGCATACTTGAACACAGCATGTTTGTGTGTGTGTGTGTGTGTGTTTGAGAAAACAGTCTATATTCTCGGTCCCCTAGTGGCACCAAAATAAAATACAAAACTGTTCCAAATACGCACCATTTATTTTTGCAATTTCGTTTGGTGCCACTAGGGGAGCAATAATTATATTGTTGAAGACTGACAGGGAAGAGAAGAAAAAGTTATTTGTTTCTTTGCGTACAAAAAGTATTATCCTAGATTCATAACATTATGGTTGAACCACTGATGTCAGATGGACTATTTTACTGATGTTCTTACTACCTTTCTGGACCTAGAAAGTTGTGTTGATGTCTATGCAGGTTCAGAAAGCTCTTGGATTTCATCAAAAATACCTTGATTAGTGTTCAGAAGATGAATGAAGGTCTTACAGATTTTGAACAACATGAGGGTAAATAATTCATTTTTGGGTAAGCATCACTTTTAATATGTGGACATGACAATCCTTCAAGAGCAAGCTCTGCGAAGTAGCCTTCCGACAAAGCCAATCTCATGCCAAATCACCCATATTTTGTGAAGTGGCTAATTTGTACAAATTCATATGAGTGAGGTACTTATCATTTTTCATGAGCTCTCCAATTCCTATGAGTTTGTACGTATGACCTACCCCTCACCTACCCCTAAATCTACCCATCACTTGGGTCTAGACCATAGACTGTAAAAAATATGGACGTAGTATCCATGACTTCTGAAGCGCTAATTTGAAGCTCATAGTGGGCGGGATTCGGCCGCGCCATCTTGGAATCGCGTCATCACGTGTCACTCCCGGATAATCAAAAATGGGCAAAAAGGCGGGATGTGGGTGGAGCTGGTTGCTGAAACCACGCCCGCCTAGAGCGACAGTGGTGACATCAGCGGCAATCCCCCTGTCACTCAAGTGGCCACGCCCTTAATTATGCTGAACTTTAAGGCTTAATATAACTTAAACCGATGAGTTATAAAAAAATTCACCCCCCTCACAGTTGACATGAAGGGCAAAACTAGCTATATAGACCAAAACCATTTTTTGAACCAGGCTGTAAACATAGTTTTTTCTGCTGTAAAGTTGGGCATTTTAACATGGAGTGTCAATGGGATTGACTCCCTTTTGCAGCCAGCCTCAAGCGGCCAGTCGATGAATTGCAGTTTCAGTCACTTCCGTGTTGGTTTCACGAGGGAGACCGGAAGGTTGCCCCTTGGTCTAGACAAATCATGTATATAAATAAAGTCATATGAATTAGTACAAATTAGTCACCTTGTAAAATACACATGAATTGGTCGTGAGATAGCATTATTTCAACATGTCAACTTTGTCTGTTGATGATGGTTGAGTTAATATCGCCACACATAATGAGTCTTTGATCGCTGTAATATTACAGTTGAACTCAAAAGTTTACATCCGCTTTTCAGAATGATTCAAAATGATAATTATTTTACCAAAATAAGAGGGATCATACAAAATGCATGTTACTGTTTATTTGGTACTGATGCGAATAAGATATTTATATTTACATATAGTCCACAAGAGAAAATAATAGCTGAATGTATAAAAATTACCCAGTTCAAAAGTTTTCATCCCCTTGATTCTTAACACTATGTTGTTACCTGAATGATGCACAGCTGTGTTTTTTTGTTTAGTGATAGTTGTTTGTGAGTCTCTGGTTGGTTCTGAACAGTTAAACTGCCCGCTGTTCTTCAGAAAAATCCTTCAGGTCCCACAAATTCTGTGTTTTTTCAGTATTTTTGTGTATTTGATGTGAGATCCATCTTTTCACACTGAGGACAACTGAGGGACTCATATGTAACTATTACAGAAGGTTCAAACACTCACCGGTGTTTCAGAAAGAAAAAACATGCATTAAGAGCCGGGTTATGAAAACTTTAGGACAAAATGGAGATGTTGGAGATGATACATTTTTCTTACTTTGCCTAAATATATTTTTTTATTTTTCATTTAGTACTGCCCTTCAGAGGCTACGGAAGATAGTTACATGTTTCCCAGAAGACAAAATACGTTAAATTTACCCTGATCTTCAAATTCAAAAAGTTTTCACCCCCTGGCTCTTAATGTATCATATTTCCTTCTGGAGCACCAGAGAGCATTTGAACCTTCTGTAATAGTTGCATATGAGGCCCCTTTTACACAAAGGAAGATGCAGATATTTCCCTGCTGTTTGGCCTCTCATTTACACGAAAACCCAGTTTTTATCACAGAAAACTCCGGCCAAAGTGGATAAATTTGAAAACGCCGTTTTCATGTTGTAGTGTGGACTGTAAAAAACGGAGGCTTTTGAAAACAATGATGCATATTTATAGTCATGTGACGCATATTGTACCAATAGATATCTATGTTTACACCAGTAATTGTGCCTGTGCTATTCACTGTCACACTGCTGCTAAAGAGATTTACCTTGTACACTCTTCAAATTACAGTCCTAAAATGATGACAGAAAATTTACTCACAGTTGCTGTCCTGCAAAACATGACGACAACTGCTTTTCAGATAAAATATGAATGAGCGCTAGACGCGTCAGTGGATGATGAGATATTTCCGTAATTATCCCGGCAGAAGAATTGTGTGGAAACTTATTACGTCTGTATTATTTTGGAGGCTTTACGCATGCGCAGTAAGGCGAATTTGATGTTTTCCTACGTTTCAGTGTGGATGAGAAACTTTTGGAAAACGCTTGGAAACGCTAGTGTGGACGGAGAGCGTTTTAAAATGAAAACTCTGTTTTCAAATGTATCCGGATTAATGTAAACGTAGCCTGAGTCCCTCAGTTGTCCTCAGTGTGAAAAGATGGATCTCAAAATCATACAGTCATTGTTGGAAAGGGTTCAAATACACAGAAATGCGGAAAAACCACAAAATTGAAAAGAACAGAGGGCAGTTTAACTATTCAGCACAAACAAGGGACTCATGAACAACTATCACTAAAAAAAACACAGCTGTGGATCATAAAGCTAACAACACAGTATTAAGAATCAAGTGTATGTAAACTTTTGAACAGGGTCATTTTTATAAATTCAACTATTATAGACTATATGTAAACATCTTTTATGAGAAATATCTTACTCAGGTCAGAGCTAAATAAACAATAACATGCATTTTGTATGATCCCTCTTATTTTTGGTAAAATAATTAACATTTTTAATGATTCCGAAAGGGGGATGTAAAACTTTTGACCTCAACAATCAATTATGGCAATTTTGAGAGAGTTCTATACACAAACAAAAATTATAATTTAGGGGATTTACTCTCGTATTTAAATGCGAAACTTAAGTGTCTACGTGGCCTTTGAAACTTAAGTGCGTGAGCTTGGAGTAAACAGACCCTTATTGTTAGCTGATGTGGACACAAATATAGTTATAGGCCTAGTTCTTGGTGTGAATGGTCCTTTACTTGCCAAGCCAACGTGTATAAATCACACGCACATACATTCTCCATTCCTTCCCACTCAGTCCACCACAGGTGTCTTTCTCCATTTCATACATCTTTCTCTCTATCCGTCTCTCTTACACTCTCTGTTACACTCTTCCTCTCCTCCTGTGCGCTATGATGTGTCTGTCACTTTCTCTGTCACTGCCACTCCCCCCAACCACAACTCCGCAGATCAGTGGCTGGTTACCATGGCAATGCAACAGCCCAGTTACTCCGGAGCCTTCGGTGGATCAGAACACCAAGGCTACCTGCACCCAACCGTCTTCCCTCTGGCTTCGAGATTTGAAGCCGTCACCCACCCGTGAACGCCGCTCTCAAGATAAACAGCCAAGAATAGCTGTTCACACCACAGACGCATTTCAAATGCTCATTCCGTTATTGTGATCGTCTCCTAATGCGGGGCAAGATGTTTTCAAAAACAGCCGCCTCTCACTGTTGCGTTCGCCGTATAACGTGCCATGTTCACGCTTGAAGAATCTGCGCCCGCGGAGTGGAGGAAGTCATTTGTTTTTCCTGTCATTCCTGGATGCGCCCTGCCCTGCTTCCCACCAGCGCTCGCTCCAAACACATTGAGCTGATCCGCTTTATTTATGGAATGACAGATGGGCCAATTATCATAAAACCAAGAACGGTGCCATTTCCTTTTCAAACAGTTGACTTCATTATCTGCAAGAGTGGAGGGGAGGATGGAGAGGAAAGATGGCGAGCTTCGCACCCTGCCTGCACCTCTGGAGCCTGACCTCGCAAAACAAAGGTTGCCTCGCATAGTAATAAGTCCTGCGAGATGGAGCAACGAAAAGGGGCCGGAATAAGCTCGCCATTGGCTCTTCAACTGTGTGGAACTGTATCTGGAGGAGATTGAGGAAATTAATCAAGTGCTTCTGCATCAGCAACATCTCACAAAAGGTGATTCTGAGGAAAAACAAGAGTAGGGAAGGAAAAAGTCTGCAACAGAGGAGGGAACAGTCAAGAGCTGCTCAAGAAGATGGATGAATAGCATTTTTACATGAAAATGTGCCATTTTGCGTAGAGAAGTCTACAAAAAATGAATCAATTACTAACTTTTTAAACAAAATTAATTATACACAATATTAAATATTTACTTAATTGTGTGAAATTATATATTTTGACATGTTTCTGTGGTGTCATTTCCAGCACAACTATGTAACCCAGAATTATTGAACTAATATTATTATTAGTTTTCTGATTCTGATATGTAGATGGGCTGCAACGTGATCTCATGTTAATATATATGTATTTTACCTAAAATGTGGTTCTACAAAGTTTTTCCAGACATTAAAACAATACTGACGTATTTACAGCATCTAAACGTACAAATACTTACGTTTTTCCAGACACTAAAACGTACAAACTGACGTATTTACAACATCTAAACGTACAAATAGGCCTACTTACGTTTTTCCAGACACTAAAACGTACAATACTGACGTATTTACAACATACAAACGTACAAATACTTACGTATTTTTAGCATTTTAACATACAACACTGACGTAAACGTACATTTACTTAACGTTTTTCCAGACACTAAAGGGTACAATACTGATGTATTTACAGCATCTAAACGTACAAATACTTACGTTTTTCCAAACACTAAAACGTACAATACTGACGTATTTACAACATCCAAACGTACAAATACTTACGTATTTTTAGCATTTTAACATACAATACTGACGTAAACGTACATTTACTTTTTCCAGACACTAAAGGGTACAATACTGACGTATTTACAGCATCTAAACAATACAAATACATTTTTCCAGACACTAAAACGTACAATACTGACATATTTACAGCATCTAAACGTACAAATACTTACGTTTTTCCAAACACTAAAACGTACAATACTGACATATTTACAGCATCTAAACGCACAAATACGTTTTTCCAAACATTAAAACGTACAATACTGACGTATTTACAGCATCTAAACGTACAAATAGGCCTACTTACGTTTTTTCAGACACTAAAGTGTACAATATGACGTATTTGCAGCATCAAAAAATACAAATACTTATGTTTTTCCAACCACTAAAACGTACAAACTGACGTATTTACAACATCTAAACGTACAAATAGGCCTACTTACGTTTTTCCAGACACTAAAATGTACAATACTGACATATTTATATTTATTGACCTAAAAACGAATCCTTATGAATATTATAGAATAAATTGTGGCATTAATATCCGTTTTATATCCGTTTATATTCCCTATAAAATGGGTAGGTTTAGGTTTGGGGGTAGGTTAAGGGGGCAAAAAAAATCTAAATCGCTTATTAATAAAATGATAAAAAGGCACTGATATGAATATCTTAATAAAATAAAAGATAGGTAAAAAATATGTTTTTTTTTTAGCTAAAAATATGTAGGCCTATAGCTATTTGTACGTTTTAAAAGTTGAAATAAGGCTAAATTGTATGATTTAGCATCAATAAAAACGTACAAAAATGTACGTTTTGTGCCTCTAAACGTTATGTATACATGCCTCCGTATAAACAATGAGACCAGGCTGGTATACAGTGCCTTGCAAAAGTATTCATACCCCTTCATTTTTGTCACGTTTTGTTGCAGCATTATGTTAAACTGCTTTAAATGAGTTTTTCCCCACATCAGTTTACACTCCATACACCATAATAATGACAAAGCAAAAACCAGATTTGCTAATTTTACAAATGTATTAAAAATAAAACACTGAAATAAGTACATTGCATAAGTATTCATACCCTTAACTCAGTACATAGTTGAAGCACCTTTACATCCTCAAGTCTTTTTGGGTATGATGTAACAAGCTTTGCACATCTGCATTTGGCAATTATCTGCCATTCTTTGCCTCACCTTTTCACCTCTCAAGCTCTGTCAGCTTGGATGGGGACTGGCAGACATTTTCTAGAGTCCTAGTTGTTCCAGTCATCTTCCATTATGGATAATGCTTCTGTGAACCTTCAATGCAGCAGTTTTTTTCTGAACTCTTCCCTAGATCATTGCCTTAACGCAAGTCTGTCACTGAGCTCTACAGGTAGTTTTCTTGACCTCAGGACTTGGTTTTTGCTCTGATATGCATTTTCAGCTGTTAGACCTTTTCTGAGAGGTGTGTGCCTTTCTAAATCATACTCATTCAAATGAATTTGCCAGGTTTAACTCCACTCGAAGTGTAGTAACATCTAGAAGCAATATGAATGCCCCTGAGCTAAATTTTCGAGTGTCCCAAAAAAGGGTATGAATACTTATGCAACGGAATCTTTTCAGTTTTCTATTTTTATTAAATTTGCACAAATGTTAAAAACCTATTTTTGCTTTGCCATTATGGAGTAGGGAGTGTAGATTGATGTGGGAAAAAAAGTAATTTAAAGTAGTTTAACATAAGGCAGCAACATAACAAAATGTGAAAAAAACGAAGGGGTATTAATAATCTTGCAAGGCACTGTATGTTGTACATTGTTAGTAGACTAACTTGTTTAAATGTAAAGAAAAGTTGACTGACCACATAGAAAGAACTTCAAATATTTGAAGTGCTTCCTTATTTGTTTACTTCAGTTCCTTCTTTAGAAAATGACGTTTAGTGCATGACTGAACTTGTTTAAATTTAATCAGTTTGAAGTTGGTTAGTATTCCACTGAAAATATACACATATTATTACATTTTCAACTAAATCTCATCATATGAACAATATATCATTATAAACAGTACTGCATATTTATTTGTATTTGTTTCAGCAGTGGCCAGAAGTATTAGAACACTAGTATTTTCACCAGCTAAAAATGGTTTTAAGTCAGTTATTTTTATCTTTTACTGTAGTGTGTCAGTAGGAAATATCAGTTTGCATTTCCAGACATTCCATTAATTGTAACAATCCACTGAGATTTTTGTTTGCACAACAGCCAGTGCTTCACACAGAGATATGATCTTATCATCATCCAGTCTGTCTGGAATGATATGAAGAATAAGAACAAACTGAGACTAAAAAAGTTTAAAAGTTAAGCTAAAAGTTAAAACTTTTAGCCACTTGTGTAAAAATGCTGTAAAAGGAGGATGCTGTCAAAAATAATGTCATGAATATATTTTCTTTATCAATTACGTTCTATGAACTAAATTGAATCAATATTTGGTGTGACCATCCTTTGCGCTTTAAGCAGCTTTTGCACTAGGTGCACTTGTGCATAGGTAAGTTTTTTTAGGTAGCTTTGCAGGTAGGTTTCTTGAAGCATCTTGGAGATGTTTCCACAGTTCTTCTGGATTCAGTTTGTCTCTGTTTCTTCTTGTCATTCCAGACAGACTGGAGGATGATGAGATCAGATCTCTGTGTGGAGCACTGGCTGTTGTCAGACTCCTTGCGTAAACAAAAATCTCACTGGATTATTACAATTAATAGAAAAAAATGAATGTTTGAAATTGATATTTCCTACTGACACACTAGCAAACGATAGAAATGCTCCTGCTGGGGAAAATACTAGTGTTCAAATAATTTTGGCCACCACTGTTCTCCCCTTAAAATAAAGGTGCTTCAAAAGGTTCTTCAAGCGATGCCATAGAACATTCAGTCAAAGCTTCTTTAAAGAACCATTTCTTGCTTACCTTTTTATAATCTGAAGAACCTTATTTGCCACAAAGAACCTTTTGTGAAACAGAAAGGTTCTTCATGTTAAAGGTTTTTTATGGAACCATTTAGACAAAAAGGTTCTTTTATGGCATCGTGAAGCACCATTTTTAAGAGTGTATATAAACATTTGCACAGTGTTTCTCTCTCGGTTGTGGTGTCATTCTCCACTGCAACCATTAAACTACAGTATTATTATCAAATTAAACTATAACCTTTCAGAAATGTCAAAAATTGAATGTCCTGTTTCCTGTTTTTTTTTTCCTGTATTGGTTCAAATATTGGTCACAGACACAGGAATTTACTTTAAATTTCACCAAGCTGTTTGCTCACTAAAAACTCTCACAGATCATGTTTTCATGCCATTTCAGATGTTATTTTGACATTGGCGTGGTTATATCTAAGTGTGTAAGTTGTACTTTTTTAAATTTGTTTTCCCATTAACGCCATTATATTGTTCATTCAGACTGATTCATGAACACGAACACTAGAGGTGGGATCTATCACATTAACCAATCGCAGCCAATCATAACCAGTCATATCCAATCATATCGCAATGGAGGCATTGCCTCCTCACACTTGACTTTCCACCATTCATTCTCAATTACCCCCCACTAAACTCACCACATGCTTTAGAGCACTGGTCTCAAACTCAATTCCTGGAGGGCCACAGCTCTGCACAGTTTAGCTCCAACCCGAATCAAAGACACCTGATCCAGCTAATCAAGGTCTTCAGGATTACTAGAAACTTCCAAGCAGGTGTGAGTTGGAGCTGGTTGGAGCTAAACTCTGCAGAGCTGCGGCCCTCCAGGAACTGAGTTTGAGACCTCTGCTTTAGAGGTTCTGTTAAAACTCAATGGGCTCAGGGGAGGCGAGAGAGACGCGGACTCCCACTATAACTTACCCGCTCATGTCGCTGTTAGACAATGTTTCTTTAGAATATATATTTTTTTAATATTGTCTCCCATGGCTTCTCAGAGAAGGGAGTGCTTAAAGAAGCACTTCCTAGTTGTTTACTTCAGTTACTTCTTTAGAAAATCATTAATTTTATTAATTTTTCAAGGCACGGCGTGCATGACTGAACTTGTTTGAACTGTTCTCGATACGGTTCCTGCGTTTCACTTCTCCACAAGCTTAAGTGAAATCCCTCTAGAGCGCATAATGAAAGCTGTGGACATTAGAGGCCTTTTACAGACCTCAAGGGAACCCCCTGATGCCTTCCTCAAGTTCTGCACGACACACCGGATTGACATACTGGCTGTCTATCTGGTTATATTACACATGCTAGGGAAGCAGTCAACCCTGGAGTCTTGCTCCAGTTGACAGCTTGAATTTGTTGAGGGGACTGCTGTTGCCATGTGCACTCTTACCAACAGTGTTTCATGGGAAGTGAGATGTAAAGATCTAAAGCTTTAAGATCCTTCAGCAATCACGCTTTTTTGAGATTAATGAAAATAGTGAGATAAATGACAGCTGAGAATAGCAGGGGTTCTTTCGTTTGGGAATTTTTAAAGCGAAGCAGTCGAGTGTATCAAGATGACTCATAGGAAAACATTACCATTCTGGGGATTTTCATTTATGTGATTGTTCATGGCTTTCTCAGAGAGTTTTGAACTATTATGTGATCTCGAGTTCACATTAATACTAAGCGTCATAAATTATGAATTCACTGTAAACAGAAATGGTCAGGGTTTGTCGCTTTGGCACAGACTCTGCGGACCACTAAATCAATCGAAAGCACAATGAAAAATTCATGCGAACTTGAAGTGTTTGAACCGCTGTGCCAACCAAATCTTTGAAATATGAACCGTTTTATAGCATATTTCCTCTTAAAATGCGATTTTAATCTGTCAGGTTTTAATTAAACCGAGATAAAGCGAAAGATTCATTTTCAAGATGTTTGTTGTTGCATAACCAACAGTCTTCAATTAAAATACATGTCATATTCAAGGTCTGAGTCAGACTCAAATGAATATTTATTGAATATTTATGAATATTCAGTCTTTGTGAATAATTAACAACTGCGAAAATATACTTGTATGCCTCTTCATGTTACAGTATGGATTTTTTCCACACACAAGAATGTACAAAAAGCTAAACGTCCACTTTTGGAAGGGATTTTCAGTTAAAACATATCTAATTTTACAGCTGTTATCACCTAATATCTCGAGTAAAATTGCTTCGGAGTGGGTGGATATGAGAAATTACACAATTACACAAAGATATGCACCCATTAATTGTGCTAATTGTAAATAATCTTCCACTGATGAAGATCTCTCGCGCGTTTGGTTTTGATAACACATCGTCCATGATAATCAGTAGTACTCCCATCGCCCTGGTGTCAAAATTAGGACAAAGAAAGAAAAGAAAGCCAATGTTTGTAATATTTACAACAAATGTCAACCATCAGTCGTCGTTGACATTTGATGAAAAAACGAAAAATGAAATCAATGTGAGCTTGTCATTGGGTTACAAAGGGTTCATATAGTGTGAATGATCCTCCGAGACAAGAAGTCATTTAGCCAGAAGTAACAAATGGCCACTGGAGGCCATTAAGTTGGATCTAAAGCTTGTTTACGGGGTGTTTTAACAGATACAGGGGTATGAGGGTTATAAAAGATGGGCCTTTGCTGCCACGTGTTATGTGGTCAAAAATAGTGTTGGGGTCTGTTCATCGTCAGCTTTTTCAAGAGCCTTTTATAGCAGTGTTGCTATCATGAAAGCAAGTCCTTCTCAGCTTCTACACCTCGAAACAGATCAACACATTGATTTTTCCATTCGGACATCTCCCGGAAAACATAGCCATTACTGGTCGGAGAAATTGTGCAGTGTTGTGCTCCTTAAAGGAGATGGTCTTAAGTGCTGGTCTAGGACTATCTTTCCTCACTATAGTTCTACTTTGGCAAACATCCACGAGGAGAATGTTTTCTATTGGGTTCAGAGTAGAATTAGATTTGTTTTGAATAAAAGTAATCCTGCATTGGTCAGTTCTACTGTGTTGTAATGTTTTTGAATAAAGTTTTTGAATAAAGTATTAGATATGAACAAAAGAACATCACGTAATTGACTCTGATGTAGTTTATATTAATATTTTTGCTCGCATTTGCTATCTGAATGAACGTGTTTAAGCAAATGAGGAGTGCAATGTTCTTAAAAGTTACATTTAAGAAGCCTAAGCTTGTGAGAGAAAAAAAACAACGCTCCATCTAATCCGACTTGTCGGGTATTTACATTAAAAAGGTATGTTCACTCGTTTACACTGGTTTGTACATGTCCCAACAACCATCTCACATTCCTCACCTGTTTCCGCATGAAAGGCAACAACATCTCAAAATCAAAGACAGCGAATGTATAGCTTACGCTCTTAAAAATAAAGGTGCTTTAAAAGGTTCTTCACAGCGATGCCATAGAAGAACCATTTTTGGTTCCACAAAGAACCATTCAGTTACAGGTTCTTTAAAGAACCATCTCTTTTTACCTTTTTATAATCTGAAGAACCTTCTTTTGCCACTAAGAGCCTTTTGTGAAACAGAAATGTTCTTCAGATGTTAAAGAGTTTTTTGTATGGAACCCTTATTAGTAGGGTCTTCTATGGCATTGTGAAGCACCTTTATTTGGTGTGTAGGAATAATTTTACTTAAAGGGGTACACTTTTTTTTAAAAAAAGGTTTCACAAAAGGTTCTTTGTGGAGAAAGAATGTTCTTCAGATTATGAAAAGGTGAAAAAGAGATGGTTCTTTAAAGAACCTTTGACAGAATGGTTCTTTGTGGAACCAATAATGGTTCTTCTATGGCAGTGAGGAACCTTTTAAAGCACCTTTATTGTTAAGAGTGTAGTTTAACCAAAAATGAAACTTAATTCATTATTTACTCACCCTCATGTCGTTCCAAACATGTAAGGCCTTTGTTTATCTTCAGAACACAAATTAAGATATTTTTAATGAAATCCGAGAGCTTTCTGACCCTGCATAGACAGCAACACAACGTTCAAGGCCCAGAAAGGTAGTAAGAACATCGATAAAAAAAAATCATATGGCATTAGTGGTTCAATCGTAATTTTATGGATCTATGAGAATACTTTCTTTGCGCAAAGAAAACAAAATAACGTCTTTATTCAACAATTTCTTCTACAACAACGCATAAAGTCATTACTTTTTGTTTTCTTTGCACACAAAAGTATTCTCAAGCCTGATCTCATGATGTACCTGTGGTAACATTTTCGCAAGACGCGAAATAATCTTTGTGGAGCTAAAAAAGTGTTTGATGAGCATATTTTAGGTTTGTAAACATTTAGGATGCACATCATGGTTGCAGAAAACCCAGGAAAGAATTACACGAATACATTATTAAATAGTTACATTTAAAAGATTATAGATTATATTGATTAGATGTCACTTTCAAAATGTTCTCCGCATATTACAAAAGCTTGTCACCCAGCGATAAGCACTTTTATTCAAGAAAATTGCATTAGATAGTGGGATAGTCTTACAGATCTGAAACAGGGATGACAGGATTTTTGTGGGCGGAGCCTATCTGGTGGCAGAAAATGACGATTTTCAAGTGGCAGTCTATGGAGCCATGGAACAAAAGAATTTAAAAAAAGGTCAAAATTCTGACTTTATTCTCGCAATTCCAGAATTATATTTCACAACTCGTCATTCTCTTTTTCACCTCAGCTCTTTGGCTTTTTTCCCCTTAAGAAGTGATTCACTGTTTTTGAGTTAAATCGAGTTATAAAGTCCGAACTAGGAGATATAAACTTGAATTGTTACGTCCCGAAAGCGAATCATACATACAGAGCTGTAATCATAACTGTACGAAAGCGATTACAAATGCTCGCTGTTTTACCACCTCTAGTGTTCATTTCTGTTGGAAACTGCAGTGATATGTACTTATTGGTACATATTTTGCATATTGCGAAAAAGTTCCCACAGGTACGTTTTCGTCATGAGATCAGGTTGGTATTCTCGTAGCTTCATACATGGCGGTATGTATTTCGCGTCTTGCAAAAACATTTCCAAAGAACTTTATGCATCGTGGATGCAAATAAAGTGTTGAATAAAGTCGTTATTTTTGTTTTTGTTGCGCACAGTTTTCTCGTAGCTTCATAACATTACGGTTTAACCACAGATGTCACATGGACTATTTTATCAATGTCCTTACTAGCTTTCTAGGCATTAAACGTGTCAGTTGTGTTGCCGTCTATGCAGAGTCATTTAGAGTCAGAAAGCTCTCGGATTTCATCAAAAATATCTAATTTGTCTTCTAAAGATGAACAAAGGTCTTACAGGTTTGGAACGACATGAGGGTGAGTAATTAATGACAGGATTTTCATTTTGGGTGAACTAATTCTTTATAAAAATCTCCCAAACCTTAATTTGACTGAATTGGCGTTTAAATGTTTACATATCTAAAATTAAAACCTATTGATTTAGTGAGAATTTCTCTTCTTCAATCTCA
Source organism: Garra rufa (assembly GCF_049309525.1). NCBI lineage: Eukaryota > Metazoa > Chordata > Actinopteri > Cypriniformes > Cyprinidae > Garra > Garra rufa. The sequence goes on along the minus strand of NC_133367.1, from coordinate 32,988,048 downwards.
TTGCTGCGCAATAGGCTTTTGGAGCTATTGGGACATTCATCATACTCTGGTACTCGCTATATTTCTGGAAACACGTCTCTGGGTCCGGGCTTTCGGCGACCCACTCCATCATGGTGGACATCAGAGTTCTTTTCCCGGGTTCACTTTTCACACGTTTAGAGCAGCACAGGTTTTCAATACTGATCAGTCACAGCCTCTTTCCTGTTCATTCATCACTCGCCCCCAGTTATTTTTTTTTCCCCCTGGTTTCTCTCTCTCTCTGGTAAATCAGTGGGACAAAGTGTTGTGGATGAAGTGTGCTAATCTTTCTCTGTGATTGCATGCGGTGCGGCGGAATGAAAGCTGCTTCTGTTTGTTATATTCTCTTGCCCTTGGCCACGACTTTGATTCCTATTAATTGAGGGAGATAAATGCTTAACAACAGATGAGGATTTAACGGATTGCAATGCGCCGGAATTGCGAATTGCTGTGCGAATTGACTTCTGTCTAGCAAGAACGTAATTCTTAACAGATCTAAAGCAATGAGGTCCTGGAAATCTCCTGATACTCTGGACAATTTGCATGTTTTGACAGTTACATTGTAAATAATCGGTTTCACAAAAGATTTGAACAGATAAATGACTGCATTCTCAAGTTGCTGCAGCTCATAACAAGTTTGCGAGGGCATTTGAGCTTTTAGCACTTGTGGTTGTTGTTGTTGTTGTTACTATATATTAGGTAGAAGTAATGTGAAATCTCAAAAGCTTGCATGTAAATAATTCCACTCTAACTCTAGAGAAAAGTACCACTGTTTATCTTCAAAACAGCTGGTTTCCTCTGTCAAAGTCTGTTTTTAGCATTTAGGTACATTAAACCAAACTTTTCAGGAGACAAGTATAGGCCTGAAAGTACAATGACTAATTTTGTCATAATATTGTGAAACTCAGGTGCTTTTGTTTTGTAATAAGTCCATGTAACTTATAAAAAGATTTTCTTTTTTTTGTGAAATAAGGACTGCAAAATTCCCATGTTAGGATTTGTGAGGTCTATACCACTTCCTGTTTTTGTTACCAAGTTAACAAAAAGCTTGTACATGTAAATTGTTCCATTCTTACTTTAAAGTTCAGTCTTTTTTTCTACAAACCAGTTACTGTTTCCTCTGTCAAAGTCTGTTTTTAGTATTTACCGACATTTCCCAACAAGTACAGGCCTGGAAACGAAGCAGCTCGTTTTGTGCCACAATAATTGTTATATTGTGAAACTCAAGTGCTTATGATTTGTAAGAAGGGTACACTGAAATGTCTTCTGAGTCACCTGTAATTGATGCGCAAATTCAGCATCTAGCACTTATCGTAGTCACTGGAATATGTGGTTAATTAAAATTAGACTGACAAATGAGTAATGAAAATGATAAATAAACCCTTCAAATGTTGCCCGCGTCAATTTAATTGGATTACTCTCAGCTAATGTGTTGTGAAGCCCCCCCACTAATTATATATTTTGACCCAGAGCAACACTATCTACTTTATCATTAACGCATTAGTCTTCGGTTCCATCTGGGGACTGATTCTGGGATTTTTCAAGTCTCATTTTAATTTAATGAGTACATAATGGTGATTTGAATGTTGGTATTTCTCCATAATGTTTTGAAATTTGCATGAATTATGCAAATTCTGACAACTAAGACATTTTTAGTTTTGCAGATGAAGGGTGCAACTGTCTGTAAAAGTCAATTAGAAGTGAATTATTAGCAATAATGTTTATTTCATCAGATCTATGCTGGGGGTCATTGAGGTAACCAAAGATGCTTTCAACTCCTCGTGCTTTGCGTTGGCCATTTGTGAGTTATTCGTGACAAACTTATTGTGTCCGATCTCAATCATGACATTGTGAAGTTGGGTTTCAGCTCAGGCTTAGTAACACAATATTTGAATAACACTGGAACCACAGACCACACGTCCGAGACAATGTGCTTAAGAAATACATTTAATAAATAGTTTTAACTTGCCCTAATCAAAGGCAGACCTGTATATTTAGTCAATGTAAAGCTTTGAAAAATATTATTTTAATCATATCTGACATCTATGATGCATTTAAAGTCCATATATATATATATTATCTTTTACACATACTGTTTTTAATTTGGTTTGGATACTGTAAACCATTTGCAGGTTTTAGGTAGATAGAAAAAAATCAACATCATCTCGTAATGTCAGGGGTGGACATCATTGAGAATCAAATGTGTCACAGTACAGATACACCACCATATGATATTCCCGTTTTTTTATTCTTTTGTATACAGAAACAGTGAGGATCTCAAGAAAATTGGCCCTTAGTAATACCACTCGAACATTAGCTTGAAGAGGAAAGTCGGCACCCTCTTAATATGTCTTGGTTAATTGGCACCTGAAAATGGCAGCTTCGCCATCGCATGATTTTCATTGTGCATGCTAGATATTGCACGCGTAGATGTCTCTGACTTCCCTTTAAAAAGACAGGTTTACAATACATAACATCTCTCTGAAATTAAAAAAATAGTTTTAATTCACGATACCAAAAACACTGTGCTGTTCCCTACCTCATAAACTGCTGAATTTTGCACATGCTGTGGTAACACTACTGCACCCTGAGCCCTGGCTAATCACCGAAGACCTTCCCACTGCAATTTCCTATGGCGCGGTCGCCCGCTCTTATCCTTCGCCATGTTAAGGCAAGGATTGTGCTTGTTGCTTTGCAAGTGACTCCAGTATTTAATGAGTTCGTTGGGCTGGAACTGGTGGGAGGTGATCAGGTGACTGTACTTGCAGCTGGAGTACGACACTCTCCAGTGGTTGAAGAGAAACTCATTTGGTGGTGGCACCGGGTCGATCCGCAGTTTCGCCAGGCAGATTCCTACATACACATCCTCGAGATGCAGGCGGCGAATGCTCAGCGAAGCGTTGTAGATTTTCGCCGCCATGTCCCCCGAGAAGACGTAGCCCGTCCCGGAGCAAAAGATAGGGTATCTCTCGCTGGAATAGAGTTCTGGTGGCATGTACCACTTGCTGTCCTTGTTGCGGTTGGGGGCGTAGCCTCTCATTAGGTAGCCTGTGAAGTAATTCTGTCGAGGTGCCATGTTTGGCTTAAGCAGCTTTTGGATGAGATATTCTGTGTTGACAAACATGTCGCTGTCTGTCTTCATGACATAGCGGGCGTGCGGACAATAGCGAGCAACCCAGCTCATGCCCATTAGCGTCTTGATGGTAAGGTTGTAATAGGTGTCCAAGAAGTCCTGCTGGATGATGTCATGGTGCTGCAAGCTCTCCTCCTCGATGGAGCTCTGGGGATACGCGTTCGGTATCCTTCCCAGCAGAAAGAGGCGCACAAACCCGTAACCCATGGCCAAGCTCTCATTGCCCCAGGTCTGTCTGATGGCGTTCCTTGCCTCCAACTGCCTTGGCTCGGCAGCAATTAGCAAGACTAGGAAGGGACTGCTGCTTTCGTTGCACTTGTAGGGCTCATTAAGCAGCCAGTGATAAGGCTGGGCTGCCAGACGCCCTCCCACTCCCATTTCCCTGTGCAAGCTCTTGGTGTTGCCGTTAGTGCTCGAGTTGTTGCCACTCGGCGAGATCTCCAATCCCACAATCCCCCGGGCAGTGATCTCAGCCTGGTGGGAAGTGAAATTGAAGTTAACAGACGGTTTGGGGAGCACATAACCATTGTCTTTCCAGAGGCTTCGCAGTGAGCTTTGGTTTCCCTTTGCACGCTCCTTGTGGGGGCGCAATCCCCGCATGGTGTAAACCAAGGGGTTGTCTCGCAACCAACTCCGGCCCTGCAGCAAATCCTGGTGGCAGTAGATGAGGAAGAGGGCGAAGAGTGAGGCCAGCGAGAGAAGGCCTGCTACATGTGTGCGGAAGAGTGACCGCTTGACATTCCAGGTCATCTTGATGGGGCAGTAGTGTCGCCGACGCCACTGCATGATGTAGAGCGGGGCTGCTTAGCAAAGCGCGGCGGTCACAACCAATCACATCAAACATGTGTTGCAAACAGCCTGAGGGTTATCTGAGCTGGCAGATGGGTGTGTTCAGGGCCGCAGGTGGACCTACGAGAGCGATGACAAACTGTTCATGAGAGTTGCAGGAATGCGTTTCTCTGACCCTCTCCAGTGACAGACGGTCATGCTTTGGGGCAGTTCCCTTCTGAAGGACGACTGCTTCCTCAGACTGATGTCTCTGTGATCTAAGAATGAGGAGAGGAAAAACAATGAGTAATACTGAGTAGTGTAGCAACACAATGGATAGCAGAAGATCTTAAATTACATCCATGAGCCCTGTACTGCTACGGTGGCATCACCTGCAAGGTTTATGACCGCATAAATCTTCTCCCCGCACCACTAACGTTATGATTTTTTCAGTCCCCTGCATTTGCAGTACATGGCAACACTGTGGGGGAGATTGCTAACGGGGTCTCTGCATATCATGAGCTAACCTTTACTGCCCTGCGTGAGAGTTTAAATTGCAGGTTTGCACAACATGGCATTCAGTGAGAACACTACTGCCTCAGAGGCCCTCTAAGCCACCTCCCCACCCAGATGCACTCTAACAGCCAGAGAGGGGAAGCATCCGTCAAAATGAATTTTCAGGCTCCAGCAAGCAGTGTTGCAGGATCCGCAGCCAGAAGCAGCGAGTGATAACAGCCCTCACCCCTTATTCACCCTCCACCTTAAACTTATCAACACTGCACCAGAGGGAAAGGCCTCCCTGCCAGCAATTTCCTCTCTTAACCATTGCTTTCTCACACTAGGGGTTATTAGATTCTGGAGCCTCCTCCCAGTAATGGTGATCTAAAAATAGGAGAGAAATTATTACAAAGGTAAAGAAGAGGTCTTGTTTTTGAAAGTCATGTTTTGTTCAGGCTCGTTTCGAGAGCGTCAGAGGAGGGAGTACTTAATTAATTTTGAGTAATGACAAATACGGCACAAATTGCTGTCCTATTGAAAGCATTTTTTGTTGTTGTTGTGAGAATGATACTGTACGTCATTTTATAAACTATTATCCAACATATAGCATTAATATATTACGATAAATAGTCAATTTTAATAACACTTTACAATAAGGTTCATTAGTAAACAGTTAACTACATCAGTTAACATCAGTACAGTATTTATTAATCTTAGTTAATGTCAATTTGTATTAATTAATGTTAACAAGATTAATAAAGTGTAATAAATGTATCATTCATGTTAGTTAATACATTAACTAATGCTAACAAATTACACCTTATTGCAAACTGCTACCAAATTTTGTAATGAAATATCTGAATTTAATTAGAATTTATCCAACTATTATTATTATTTATTATCTTATTACATTTTGTTATACACATTGCAGTGCTGACTATTCAACTCTGTTAACCACCTAATTTTAAGAACATCAATATTTTTTACACTTTAATATTTTTATATTATTTTATTAGGATAGGACAATATTTGGCTGAGATACAACTATTTGAAAATCTGGAATCTGATGGTGCAAAAAAATCAAAATATTGAGAAAATTACAAAATATCTCCATGGAACATCAGAAAAATCAATCATTTTGACCCATACATGCAACTTTTTCGTTTTGGTTTTGTGGTCCAGGGTCACATACTATAAATATAAAAACCCATATTTTTGAAACATTTATGGTAAATATACATATATGCCTTATTTTACACTATTTAAAATAATACAAAATATATTGTTCAAAGGTTTTGGGGTTAAGACTTTTAAATGTTTTTAAAGAAGTCTATTATGCATGACTAGGCTGTGTTTATTACAATATTACAATTTAAAAACTAATAACTGTAACTAAATACTAATAACTAAATAACTGTTTTCTGTTTTGATAATAGTTTAAAATGTAATTTATTCCTGATTTTTCAGCATCATTACTCCAGTCTTCAGTGTCACATGACCCTTCAGAAATCATTCTAATATTATGCTGATTTGCTGCTCAAGACACAGTTCCTATTTTGTTACTGCTTAAATATTTTTTTTTTTGAGGATCATTTGATGAAAAGAACTTGAAATAGAAATATTTTGTAACATTCCAAATGTCTGTTACTTTTGGCAAATGTAATGCAACCCTGCTGACTAAAGGTATTCATATTATATATATAAACAACTTACTGACTCCAAACTTTTCCATGATAGGGTATAATTTGTGTTTATGCTTACTGGTTAAAAAACAAAAACACACATATTAGGGTTTTAAACTACTTATACAGGGTTTATAAAAAACACTGACTTTATATAACATAACATATAAACCACAGCTCAATTAACGTTTAGTGTGACCTTCTGACTTCGTTCACTTTCATAGTTTTGTAAGAGTATTCTATGCCCTATTTCGCGAGTGCTATGCGCTACGCTTCAACATACCTACTAAATGTTTGTCTCTATGGATTGTTTCCTGTTTTGTTGCAACAGCTGGATCAGAGGATGATAACCTTTTCAACCAAATGTGCTCACCCTGCATGGGCAATTACAGTAAGATGGAAAGAGGCTAAGCCTGGCTTTACTTTAAAGGTTAACACACTTCAGAACAGAGCGAATGAAATGCTCCAAAGGTTTCCTTTGTCATCCATTTGATATCCTGTAATGAGAGCCTCACTAGAGAACACTACGTACTGCACTCACTCGGGTGCTAGGTGTTTTTGTTTTTGCCAAAGTCAGATACATGCTTGTTTGAGAGGAACACGAGGCGAAATAAATATTTATGTGTTTGTTAACGACAGACAGGAATTCAGAAAATCAGCTTTAGCTTTCAGCTACACTAGTTTTCCTTTCAAACAGTTACGGAAATTAGGAGCGTGATGTGGCCACAGCGGTCAGCAATTAGACGAGCAACATGAGACTATTAGACTTGTGATAGGAAGCACCTGCAAACAAAGTTAATATGATGGAGATCAGCAACTCAGCAATCAGCGTAGTCTATAATAATAAATGCAGGAGCTTTTTAATGCACTGCTCCCACAGGTTTTTTTGCAAAACATTTTTCTGTAGCCAATGCATTGTTGAGATGTTTCTGGTGCTGGTTTCAATTTAATCGTGAAAGGTAGCATTTGTAAGCTTAATATTATGAATAGTTTGCATTGCATATGTGACCCTTGATCACAAATCCATTTATAAGTTCAATGTTTTGAAATTGAGAAAGCTGGATAAAATGATGCATGGATGTTAGAATAGGACAATATTTGAAAATCTGGAATCTGAGAGTGCAAAAAAAATCTATATATAGAGAAAATCGCTTTTAAAGTTCTTAGCAATGCATATTACTAATCAAAAATTAAGTTTTGATTTATTTACGGTAGGTAATTTACTAAATATCTTCATAGAACATGATCTTAATATCTTATACTTAATATCCTAATCATTTTTAGCATAAAATCGATAATTTTGACCCAATCAATGTATTTTTGGCTATTGCTACAAACATACCCATGCTACTTAAGACTGGTTTTGGGGTCCAGGGTAACATATTAATATTTAGTATGTTTAGTTTTAAAATCTAAACATACACCATTTTATCAATAAATATATGAGCAAGCCAATGAATAACTGAACTAAATTCTGGATGGCACTAAATAAATATATAAACATACAGAGGGCAATAAGCGCAATGTACAATCATAACAAATGTGCACCAGATTCAATAAATCTCCATATGCGCTAGTGGCTCTCCCAGAAGGAATGATTAATTTGACATTGAGTGTCCCATGTGAAAACACTCATGCATTTGCAAGGTCTCCGCTCATATCTTTGATGGTTGCGTTTATATATACTAAATATGACTTCACATTTTAATGTTTGCTTATACTTGTAATATGGCCTTTTGTGGGACACATTGGGGCCATGCTTGACATATAATTGCAATCATTACTCAAATGCCAGGGTCTCTCATTCAGAAGTTTGCGAATGCTCCTTTGCAAGGTGAATTTAATGAATCACATATCGTGAGGATGCAGCACAAAGCATTTTATTCTCCGAGCATCTGTCATCCATAACTTGGACTGAGATGAATACCATCCCCCCAGTTCTGCTATTAGAGAGCTGTGGCCAAATTAACACACACACACACACACACACACACACACACGGTGGAATAATTTTACAAGGTACTTGAAGCATGCCAGCACACATCTTGGCCCCTGCACACTTCAGCAAGTTGTTTCAATTGTTTTTTTAAGTCAATAAGCCTTATGTGACTAATATGACGTCTCATCTCCCATGAGAGCAAATAGGTTTGTTGATTCATGCACATTACTGTCACAATCTGCCAGCTACTGTGCTGAACAGCGTTACAGTTCTTTTAATGAACTGCAACATATTCGACGCATTAATATTACTACTAAAAAGGCCCTACTTTAAAGTCTTTCTGATACTATTTGTGACCCTGGACTACAAAACCACTCATAAGTAGCATGGGTATATTTGTAGCAATAGCCAACAATACATTGTATGACTCAAAAATGACGCTAAAAATCATGTTCCATGAAGACGTTTTGTAAATTTCCTATCATAAAAATATCGGCATTCAATTACTGATTAGTAATATGCATTGCTAAAAACTTCATTCGCACAACTTTAAAGACGATTTCCTCCATATTTAGATTTTTTAGATCTCCGTCAAAGGTTGACCTATCCTTACAACCTTTTGGAGATGCATACATCTCAATTTAAAACAAACTGACCCTTATGACTGGTTTTGTGGTCCAGGGTCACATTTGTATTTTACTCTGGGGAACAGGAAGAAAGCCTTGACAGTAAATGCTTTGACAGCATGGGGGCCAAGTCCAACCAGTTCTTTCATACTATGGCCACGGCTTAAAAGTGCTTTCGAGCAGAGTATAGCGAGCCGTGGGTGGTGGTCAGCCTGCAAAAGTCTATTTCACCGGGCAGCGGTGGTGCTTCCTTGCCTCACCGCTCACAGACTAGCCAAAACTGGGGCAGTTCTTCACATTTTCACCACCTGGCCGCAGCCATATTTCCTGCAGCGTTCGTTTGGTTTTATTGGTCAAACTACTAAGAGACGAATATATATGTGGGTGGAAATATGTGTTTTATATTTTTAAGACTCCTCTTTAGGCATTTAGACATTGCCCTTTAAACATGTCCATCCTGTTTACACACAACTTAAGTGTCGAACTACTTACTGATCCGTTTTCTTCCTCAGTATGCATTATGATGTTTACAATTGAGATTGTACCCTTAAAGGACAGCAAAGAGTAATTATACTTGTTAAAAACAATATTATATTGAGATATCTATTATATTATGAGACCTACCTCACTCTGTGACAGAGTGGAAAGATGCGCCGTCTGTCGACCCGCACAGCGCGCCATCATTCCCTCCAGCATAACCGATAAACCACCTCTTCACTTCCCCTCTTGCTACTCGCAAGAACTTGGGCTCATTTCTTCGTTTTCCATCTTGAATTCGAAGCGCAAAACCCCTCCTTCCATCTGTCAGGAGCTATTGTTGTCTGCCACTGTACACATTAGGCTTTATCTCCCTGTGGTGCTATCTCTGAGACCGCTACTTTCGCTCCCTCTTCCGTTAAATAGCGAAACGCCTGTAATTTCTCCACAAATATAAACAGCTGAGAGAGGCGGGAGCGGAGAATTTAAAAAAAGAACTTCAACGGTCACATTCTACGCGTCTGCAGTCATTGCGAGGTACGTCCAGGGAAGTAACGGGAGACAAAACAGCGGCGGCGAGCGAGTAGGATGGCTGTCGCGGGTTGTTCCTGTCAGAATAACGGCAGCAAAAGGCCTCTCCGTGCCTGGTCTAACGGAACACGACCCTGAAGTGCAGTAGAAGGCTCTGAAGCCTCTCCTCTTCCCCAAATGATGTGCGGGGTGGGCTAGTGGGAGGGAAAGCAGCTGTTGAAATGACGCTGCTCCGATGACTGACTGACTGACTGACTGAGCCCCTGCGACGTCACCGCCTACTTAGGGGAGAATCCCACGTGATCCATTTAGAATCACTCCCACTCCCCACAAACCCATCCAGACCCCCACTCTCTCTGTCCGCTCCTAGTGAATGAACGAATTTAACTCGCCGAGGGGCCAAGGTTTGGCTGGTTAGCTTCAGCAGTTAGCCCCTGCTGGTAGATGTCGTAACTACAGCATTATGGGGCAATAAGAAACTGTCTCCATTGATGCAATTCAGAACTAGCCGCTTATTCTTTTTCGCAAGGAAAACTGTTGTTATAGTAAATGTTTTGCCAGCGACAAGAGTGTTTTCAGGTTGAATCGTGAAATGAACTTGTTTTTTTTTTTCCTTCCCCTCAGTACGTTAAGCTGCCTTTGGCATTGCAATTCTGCAGGATTCCCACATATTTTGACTCAATGACTTTTCATTATTTTAAAATGACTTTGATAAATAAAGCTGAATGAATAAGCTTCTCATTGATGTATGGTTTGTTAGGATCATATTGGGCTGAGATACAACTATTTGAAAAGCTGGAATCTGAGGGTGAAAAAAAAAGAAATGTTAAGAAAATCGCCTTTAAAGTGGTCCAAATAAAGTTTTCCTGATCAAAAATTAAGTTTTGATATATTTACGGTAGGACATTTACATGGAACACGATATTTACTTAATATCCTAATGATTTTTTGCATAAAAGAAAAATCTGTAATTTTGACCCATACTATGTATTGTTGACTATTGCTACAAATATAGCTGTGCTACTTAGGACTTGTTTTGTGGTCCAGGGTCACATATGGTGAAAAGTGAAAAGCTGCACTTTTAATAACAAAACCATAGTACTGCTTTCTAAAAAAGGAGAGAAATATGCACAGATCAAACAGCATTTACAAGCCAAACAAAGAGTCCACAACAGCTCCAAATAAATATGTCTGTCAATTTTAATGTGAGGGGACAACAGGGGATGGACATTTTCACTGGAGGAAGCATCATCATGTACTATAGACTCAAATTTGTGACCCTGGTCCACAAAACCAGTCTTAGGTAGCACGGGTATATTTGTAGCAATAGTAAAAAATACATTGTATGGGTCAAAATTATTGATTTTTCTTTCATTTAAAAGCAATTTTCTCAGTATTTTGATTTTTTTTGCAACCTCAGATTCCATATTCAAATAGTTGTATCTCGGCCAAATATCGTCCTATCCTATCAAACCATACACCAATGGAAAGTTAATTATTCATCTTTCATATAATGTATAAAAAATCAATTCTAAAAAATTACCCTTATGACTGATTTTGTGGTCCAGGGTCACATTTTAACCAGTAGCTAGTTAAAACGTCTTGATGGACTTGTTGCTTCACAAGACATTAATTAATGTACTTAAGTGTGGATTATCGTGATGTTTTTATCAGCTGTTTGGACTCTCATTCTGACGGCACCCATTCACTGCAGAGGATCCATCTGTGAGCAAGTGATGTAATGCTAAATTTCTCCAAATCTGATAAAGAAACCAACAATATATTTTGGAGATGATGATTATGTTCTCTAAATATAATTTTGTTAATTCATTTCCATCTCATTTCCATGTCTGGAATTCACAATTTTTTTCATTCTTGACATTTTTGACATTTTTTGGTACAACTGTTAGTTGGGGCAAGAATATTTGGGGGTATGTACCGTTTTAAAACTAACATTTCCACTGTAATTGTTCAGGACAGAGGTTTAGTTAAAGCAACACTAAGTAACTTTTCCCTCAATGCTCCCTCTACAGGTTAGAAGCGGAATTGTCCATTACCGCTGTCGTAAATAATTTAGCCTACCGTCGTGTCACATGCACGTTATTTGTTTGAAAGGCTATCCAGGACCGGGCCGGCTTTTGTCCAGTGACAAGGTAGAGTATGTTGTATGACTTTATAAAAGTGTGAAAACCTTTTGTGAAGCCTGCCGTGAAGCAAGTCGCATTTGTAGTATCATTTGAACTACAAAACCGCAACCGCTTTCTATTGATGTATGGTTTGTTAGGATAGGACAATATTTGGCCGAGATACAACTATTTGAATATGGAATCTGAGGGTGCAAAAAAATCAAAATACTGAGAAAATCACCTTTAAAGTTGTCCAAATTAAGTTCTTAACAATGCATATTACTAATCAAAAATTACATTTTGATATATTTATAGTATGAATTTTACAAAAAATCTTCACGGAATATGATCTTTACTTATTTTCCTAATGATTTTTGGCTATTGCTACAAACATACCCCAGCGACTTAAGACTGGTTTTGTGGTCCAGGGTCACATATGTGACCCTGGACCACAAAACCTGTCATAAGGGTGATTTTATGACATTGACAGTTATACATCATCTGAAAACTGAATAAATAAGCTTTCCATTGATGTATGGGTTTGTTAGGATATTTGGCCGAGATACAACTATTTGAAAATCTTGAATCTGAGGGTACAAAAAAAATCAAAGTTAAAGTTGTCCAAATTAAGTTCTTAGCCATGCATATTACTAATCAAAAATTAAGTTTTGATATGTTTTCGGTAGGACAAAATATCTTCATGGAACATGATCTTGATTTTGGCATAAAAGAAAAATCTATCATTTTGACCCATACAATGTATTTTTATACAAATATACCTGTGCTGGGGTATATTGTTGTAATTTATTATGAGATTAAGTTATGTAATAACACAATTACAAATTTGGTCATACTTTATAATAAGATTCATTAGTTAAAATTAGTTAACTAGTTAAAATGAACAATACTTTTTTACAACATTTAATGTTTTTAGTTAGCCAACTTGTCCCAGTAACAATGTGCCAACTGCCAACTGCTATGTGTGACATCTAGTCCCAGTCTCACTGACCTGAAATGAGATGAGTTCTCTCATCCATAGTCTATCAGCCAACAACACATTTCACATTTTCTAAGGTGTCTAATTTCACCTTTTTTTTAATTATCCAAATCCAGTGGGGAAATACACTAAAAGCTGACTTGCCCTGTGTCAGCACTGGCTGCAGACTGTTGTGAATACCACACAAGGTATCACTGTGGTTTCAGAGGCATAGTGAGACTGAATAATTAATAGAAGCCTTCTCGTTGACAGAAGTACTTTGGGAGCCATTAGCTCAGGTACCTGACCAGCGTGAGCATATTAGAGAGAAAGAGGTGATTCTGGAGAGATTGATTTGCCCACAAATTGACTGATCAGAAGCCTGCGTATTAAAGGAACAGTTTACCCCAAAATGATTTTTTTTTCATCTTCAGGCTTTTCAAAATTTCGATGATTTTGTTTCTAAATTGGAACAGATTTGGGGAAATGTATCATTACATCCCATTACATAGTTGTTTGTGAGTCGCTTGTTTGTCTTGAACAGTTAAACTGCCCGCTGTTCTTCAGAAAAATCCTTCAGGTTCCACAAATTCTTTGTTTTTTCAGCATTTTTTGTGTGTTTGAACCCTTTCCAACAATAACCTTGTTGACTCATATGCAACTATTACAGAAGGTTCAAATGCTCACTGATGCTCCAGAAGGAAAAACAATGCATTAAGAGCCGGGGGTGAAAACTTTTGGTCAAAATGAAAATTAGTAAATTTTTCTTACTTTGCCTAAATATCATATTTATTTCACTTAGTACTGCCCTTCAGAAGCTACTTACATTTTTCCCAGAAGACAAAATAAGTTAAATTTATCCTGATCTTCAAATTCAAAAAGTTTTCACCCCCTGCTCTTAATGCATTGTTTTTCCTTCTGAAGCATCAGTGAGCGTTTGAACCTTCTGTAATAGTTGCATATGAATCCCTCAGTTGTCCTCAGTGTGAAACGATGGATCTCAAAATCATACAGTCATTGTTGGAAAGGGTTCAAATACACAAATGCTGAAAGACCAAAGAATTTGAAAGACCTGAAGAATTTTTGTGAAGAAAAGACGCTTCAGGACAAGCATGAACAACTATCACTAAAAAAAAAAAAAAAAACATCTGTGGATCATTCAGGTAGAAACACAGTATTAAAAATCAAGTGTATGTAAACTTTTGAACAGGGTCATTTTTATAAATTCAAGTATTATTTTTTCTTGTGTACTATATGGTAAACATCTCTAATCCCTCTTATTTTGGTAAAATAATTAACATTAAGCAAATTCTGCAAGGTGTGTGTAAACTTTTGACTTCAACCGTATGTAAAAAGCTGCACTCTGAAGATGGACTATAAAAACCTGAGTTATTGAACTTGAGAAACATTGTATGCCTGGGCACAAAGTGTATTGTTCTACTTCGAATCTTTTTCCACTCGCATGGGTTGTTGAGAGACAATAGCTCCGTTCCAAACCTAATGAGCTGCCTCACTGCCTACATAAGCAGCTACTTTGTGAGGCAGCGTCCCAACCAAAAGGAAAATTGACTTTCTTAATGGATGTTCTTAGCGTAATTGTGAACGATTTAACCATTGCATGTATTTGCAATGTGTAATCAAAATATAATAACCTGCCCGTCCTCTGAAACTCCACATGAATAGCGCTCTGCATGGGAGACTTGACTATTTATTGTCACTAAACTGTATCTATATTTACACAGCGTTATTCGTTCAATGCCAAGCGCTTGCCATTCAAGGTTATTTTCCACGTGTGATCCCTGGAATTGAACCCATGACCTTGGCGTATCTGGCGCCATGCTAAGTTAATCTACTGTTCTAAAATAAACCTACTTCAAAAGGCCTTTAGAAGCAAAAGCTTTCATATGGTTCAACGGGTGGACACATCACTTCCAAGCATGCAAGAGGAAATAGGGTTCTTTTGAATTAAGTGCACCCATTTCAACAGAGTCTGATGTTAGCATGTTGCTATAAGCTAACAAACTATTTTTATTGCTACTTCAGTACTGAATAAAATCAGCAACAGAATATAATTCAGTGTGCGATTGATTAAAATCAGATTATTGACTGATTTAGACATCACATTTCTAAGAGATGTGAAAGAAAGAACCATTAGGAACACTCATAATAGATTTCTAATAGACTGCGGAAGGTCAGCAAAGGTTTACATAGGTGTCAGAAAACTGATATTCTAGATAATGGTTAACTTTAGCAGTCAATGAAGTCAAGGCCACATCAGTCTCAAAAGCGTGAAAGACAGAGTTCTTTACAAAATCAATGGGAGCATTGTGTAGCGAACACGTTATTAAAATGGCTTCAAGTCAGCCCCTAATGTCCAAATGAGCTCCTATTAATTTACACTAAGCTTTTGTAGCATAAACTTTTAGAATCTCTAGACTTGCATCGGTAACACTTTACAATAAGGTTCATTAGTTAACATTAGTTAACCACATTAGTTAACATGAACTAATAATGAACTGCACTTATACAGCATTTATTAATCTTTGTTAATGTTAATTTCAACATTTACTAATACATTATAAAAATTTTGTTAACATTAGTTAATGCAGTGTGAATTAACATGAACAAAAAATGAACAACTGTATTTCCGTTAACTAATGTTAATAAAGATTAGTAAATACAGTAACAAATGCATTGCTCATGGTTAGTTCATGTTAGTTAATACATTAACTAATGTTTAACTAATGAACCTTATTGTAAAGTGTTACCCTTGCATCTTGCGCTTTTAGACATGAAAATGCTTTCTGTGTGGCCTGCTAAAGAAAGTTCTTTCCAAATTGAAAATTAGCTGAAAGTGGACTCACTTTCAGGTCATCTAAGATGTAGTTGAGTTTGTTTCTTCATCAGAACAGATTTGGAGAAATTTAGCATTATATCACTTGCTTACCAATGCATCCCCTGGAGTGAATGGGTGCCGTCAGAATGGCAGTCCAAACAGCTGATAAAAACATTACAGTAATTCAAAAGTAATCCACATGACTCCAGTTCATCAGGTAACGAAAGCTAGATAAACACGCACAAAGATGAAGATGAATGTTAACTCCCTGATAGCACACATAACATCATGGAGATGTTTATTTGATGTCTGCTTTTACATCTGGAAGACGTATTTTTTAGATTGCTCATCTGCAATACATCTATAGGACGTTTCCTATCAGATGTCAAATAGACGTCAATTAGATGTCTTTTAGATGTTATTTAGAATGGATGTAAAACTGACATCTTACAGACGTCTGTCAGATGTTTGTTCACAGCAGATGCTTTTCAAATCAAGTGATCTTTAACAGACATCTTTTGCAGATGTACGTGTGCTATCTGTGCAGTCTTTAATAAATCCACATAAAGATAAATCCAACACAAGGGAGGCTGGTGAGTGGTGACACACGTATAGATTGACAAACTAAAACTGAACAGACAGGAACTTAAATACACAGACCAAACAAGAATAATTAACTAGACACATCTAAACTTAATGAATAACTCAAATTAGAAACAATAACTAAACAGTGAAAATGGTGCAAACAAAGTGACATGCTGTGACAATTGTTAAGTAAAAACCCCATCCTAAAAAAATCAAAAAAATCCTCCATCCATAATATTGCTTTCTCCATCTATATCTTGGATGGCCTGAGGCTGAGGACATTTTCAGCACATTTTTTTTTATTTTGGGGTAAACTATCAAGTTTAGGTACTGCAGGTATTAACTTTTTCCAATGCAGAAACACAGAGAAGAAGAAAATGCAATTCGATTTTATCAGTCATGAATTATGGTAAATTCTCAAATTAACCTTGCAAACTATTGTGACACTGTTTTACAAACATCTATCGAGATGGTTTTTAAGGAAAACATTCCAGGATTTTTCTCCATATAGTAGATTTCAATGCAGATCAAGGGGATGAAGGTCCAAATTGCAGTTTCAGTGCAGCTTCAGAAAGCTCTACATGATCCCAACAGAGGAATAAGGGCTTTATTTAGCTAAATGATTGGTAAAGTGTATACTTTTTAACAACAAATGCTCGTCTTGCGCTAGCTCGACTTAATGCATTGCAAAATGCCCATAGAGCAAATGTGCAAAGAAAGTCAAACGATCTTTACAAAAAAAAAAAAAGGTAAAACAAGGATGTTGAGTGATTTTGAAGTTGTATGAGAAAATGAGATGGAGCATTGTAAAGTCGAGCTAGTCCAAGACAAACATTTGTGGTTAAAAAAGGAATACATTTTATTTTTAGCAGAAACTTTTAGCATCTCTAGACTTGCATTTTGCGCTTTTAGACATGAAAATGCTTTCTGTGTGGCCTGCAAGGCTTTCCTGTGTGGCCTGAAAGTTCTTCCCTAAATGAAAATTAGCTGAAAGTTGCAAAACAAAGTTGCAAACAAAGTCCAAACAGTGACATGCAGTGACAATTTTGAAGCAAAAACCAGTGCATCTGTAAGAAACAAACCCATCAATAAGATGTTTTTCAACTTCGAACACAAATCGCCTATCCATAATATTGCTTTCTCCATCTAGATCTTGGATGGCCTGAGGCTGAGAACATTTTCAGCACATTTTTATTTTGGGGTAAACTATCAGATCAGGTACGAAAAGTTTAGGTACTGCAGGTATTTACTTTTTACAATGCAGAAAGACAGAGAAGATGAAAAATGCGATTCAGTTTGATTTTTTCAGTCACAAATTGTGGTAAATTCTAAAATTAACCTTGCAAACTATTGTGACACTGTTTTGCAAAAACAGATGGTTTTCTGTCTTCATTTCGAAAGGAAATTAAGGTTTTTGAGGAAAACATTCCAGGATTTTTCTCCATAATTATAGTGGACTTCAGTGGAGATCAAGGGGTTGAAGGTCAAAATTGCAATTTCAGTGCAGCTTCAGAAAGCTCTACACCATCCCAGCCAAGGAATAAGGGTCTTATCTAGCTAAATGATTGGTCATTTTCTCAAAAATATAAAAATACATATACTTTTTAACCACAAATGCTCGTCTTTCACTAGCTCGACTTAATGCATTGCAAAATTACGTTGGAAAGGTCACATGT
This sequence comes from Garra rufa, assembly GCF_049309525.1. Classification (NCBI taxonomy): domain Eukaryota; kingdom Metazoa; phylum Chordata; class Actinopteri; order Cypriniformes; family Cyprinidae; genus Garra; species Garra rufa. Next base: position 32,970,177 of record NC_133367.1, on the reverse strand, counting down.
AGCATGCAAAGTCGAACGTTCTTTACTAAAAAAGGAAAAACAACGATGTTGGGCGATTTTGAAGTTGTATGAGAGTATTTCATACACAGATGAAGAACTAACTATGCATGACATTTCCAACATGATTACCTAATACGTAAAGTTGAGCTAGTGCAAGACAAGCATTTGTGGTTAAAAAGTATATAAATTTGTATTTTTAATAGAAAATAGCCCATTGTTTCGCTAAGTAAGACCCTTATTCCTCGTCTGGGATCGCGTAGAGCCCTTTGAAGCTGCACTGAAACTGCAATTTGGACCTTCAACCCGTGAAGTCCACTAGAGAAAAATCCAGGAATGTTCTTAAAAACCTTATTTACCTTTCGACTGAAGACATGAAAGACATCTTGGATGACATGGGGGTGAGTAAGTAGTCAGGAAATTTTTATTCTGGAAGTGAACTAATCCTTTAATCAAATGCATATGTCTACTTCACTTTGACCTCTATATTTTTCCAGCGCATAATGCAAATGCTGATCTACTCATACGCATCTGTGGGCAAACATCTTCAGCTCCCACAAAAACATCATGACATCCGACACACACTTGTCATCGGCAGAGACCTCCAACACGACGAGTGTTTCATAGTGCACTCAGGCTGAGCTGTTGTGACTGGACCTCACTCGTCCTTTGTTTACTCTTTTCCAGCATTTGCGCTTTCAACATCAAGAGCAGAGATGAAAGACGACGCTCAGACTTTAGCATGCAAATTGGAGCATGGGCAGCATGGGAAGTGTCGCATCACATACAGTTGTTGGTTTGATGTGCTAACAAGCACAAGAAAGAGCTGATACCACAAAACCTACGGCAAACCGAGCACACGGCCTCATTGCAGTATTACTCGGTTAGACCCATTTTGGCAGTGTGCCAGACTTGATTCCATAATAGTTTATGCAATTATTCTATAAGTTATAATTAGCAGATGTTGGTAGGGTGTAAAGTACTTGAATAATTGCGTCATTAAAGGCACAGTTCTCTCAAAAATGAAAATTCTGTCATTAATTACTCACCCTCATGTCGTTCCAAACCCAACTTCGTTCATCTTTAGAACACAAATTACTGCGAGATATTTCGGATGAAATCTAAGAGCTTTCTGATCCTTCATACATAAAAATAAAGGTGCTTCACGATGCCATAGAAGAACCTTTTTTTGTCTAAATGGTTCCATAAAGAACTAAACAAAAGGTTCTTTGTGGTGAAAGAAGGTTTTTCAGATTATAAAAAGACAAGAAAGAGATGGTTCTTTGTGGAACCAAAAATGATTCTTCTAAGGCATTGCTGTGAAGAACCTTTTAAAGCACCTTTATTTTTAAGAGTGTAGACAGCAACACAACTGACACATTCAAGACCCAGAAAGGTTGTAAAGACAAAAGGAGACTAAAACAAAAATGTACAGATAATGTATTCACCCCCTTGTCATCCAAGAGGTTCATGTCTTTCTTTCTTCAGTCGTAAAGAAATTATATTTTTAAAGGAAAACATTGGGGCAGCCGTGGCCTAATGGTTTGAGAGTCGGACTTGTAACCCAAAGGTTGCGAGTTCGAGTCTCAGGTCTGGCAGGGATTGTCGGTGGGGAAGGTGAATAACCAGCACTCTCTTCACCCTCAATACCACGACTGAGGTGAGTCCCTTGAGCAAGGCACCGTACCCCCAACTGCTCCCCGGGCGCCGTGGCTGCCCACTGCTCCGGGTGTGTGTTCACGGTGTGTGTGTGTTCACTACTGTGTGTGTGCACACTACTGTGTGTGTGCACTTGGATGGGTTAAATGCAGAGCACAAATTCCTAGTATGGGTTACCATACTTGGCCTTACTTCACCTCCTTACTCCTTACTTACTCCTTACATTTCAGGATTTGTCTCTATATAATGGATTTCAGTGGTGCTCCTGAGTTAGAACTTTCAAAATGCAGTCTTCAAAGGACTTTAAACAATGCCAGCTGAGGAAGAAGAGTCTTATCTAGCAAAACCATCAGTTGTTTTCTTTTTATAAAAATAACAATTTTATATACTTGTTATCCTCAAACGCTTGTCTTGTCTAGCTCTGTGTAAACTCTTTGTATTCTGGTTCACGACAGTTGCCGTAAAACTTCCATCTCCGGCCCAGTCTCCGAAGAAAGGGGATCATGCTCTGCTTCAGTATGTCACAGTACATGTTGGCATTCATGGTTCCCTCAATGATCTGTAGCTCACCAGTGCTGGCAGCACTCATGCAGCCCCAGACCACCCATGACACTCCCACCACCACGCTGGACTGTAAGCAAGACACACTTGCCTTTGTACTTCTCACCTGGTTGCCGGCAAACGCGCTTGAAACCATCTGAACCAATTAAGTTTATCTTGGTCTCATCAGACCACAGGACATGGTTCCAGTAATTCACACTCTTGGACTGGTTGTCTTCAGCAAACTGTTTGCAGGCTTTCTTGTGCATCATCTTTAGAAAAGGCTTCCTTCTGGGACGACCAATTTGATACAGTGTGTGGTGTATGGTCTGAGCACTGACAGGCTGACCCCCCCCCACCCCTTCAACCTCTGCAGCAATGTTGTTAGCACATCAATTTCCTAAACACAACCTCTGGATATGATGCTGAGCATGTGCACTCACCTTCTTCAGTCGACCATGGCGAGCCCTGTTCTGAGTGGAACCTGTCCTGTTAAACCACTGTATGGTCTTGGCCACCGTGCTGCAGCTCAGTTTCAGGGTCTTGGCAATCTTCTTATAGCCTATGCCATCTTTATATACAGCAACAATTCTTTTTTCAGATCCTTAGAGAGTTCTTTGCCATGAGGTGTGATGTTGAACTTCCAGTGACCAGTATGAGAGAGTGAAAGCGATAACACCAAATTTAACACACCTGCTTCCTATTCACACCTGAGACCTTGTAACACTAATGAGTCACATGACACCGGGAAGAGAAAATGGCTAATTGGGCCCAATTTGGACATTTTCACTTAGGGATGTATTCACTTTTTCGGCAAGTGGTTTAGACATTAATGGCTGTGTATTGAGGTATTTTGAGGGGACAGCACATTTACATTTATACAAGCTGTACACTCACTACTTTACATTGCAGCAAAGTGTCATTTCTTCAGTGTTGTCAAATGAAAAGATATAATAAAATATTTACAAAAATGTGAGGGGTACTTCTGTGAGAAAACGTGTTCAAGAATAAAAACAATACGTGTAATACTGCTTTAAATTGTTGTTGTTGTTCCAAAAAAAAAAAAAAAAAAAGTTGTCTGTTTAATTTAATTGCATTTTTATTTATTTCTGATCAAAAAATAAATATCATTACAGAAGACACCCACTAAAATGTCATTCAGTGTAACAATCTTGTCAGGCACACTTACAACAAAAATCAATTTATGACATATTAAAAGATAAGTTGTAATTTTACATTTTTAAAATTTAAAAATTTGCCACTATCCTAGTTTTTTTTTTTTTTTTACTCATTTAAAACACAATAAAATGTTATATGGTCCCTTATTCTTTTATATATATATTTAATATGTACAAGTCAGAATAAGCATGTTGTTTACATCTTTACATAAATATTGTGTTACACTGAATGACAATGTAACTTTACTTCAACCAAAATTTGACATTTTATTCCACAAAAACGTATTTGAAATATTTAATGTTTTCTATTGACGAAAAAATCACTTTTGTAAATTTCTTTTGACATGGACATCTTAACGTCTTTGACCCATATATACCTCATAATTAAAATACAATTACATTACAATTAATTAAATTATTTTTATATAATTTATTATAATTAATAACATATAATAAAGAGGAATTATTTGAATGGTAAGACAGTTCAACCTTTCACAATTCCTTTCTCTTTATATCATTAATCAAAAGCCACAAATAATTCATTATTAAATATTTAAGCATAATTAAACGTGGAAACTTTTTTACTTTCAATATATGTTCAACTAGATACCACTGACTTGTAATTAAATAAATGTTATCAAACCAAAAGTTGTATTATCATGCGTACTGTACTTGTACTCCACCATTTTGTTCAATAAGCACATAATTCTGACAGGCCTGCGCACTACTGCGGCTTAAATCTAAAAGTAGATCTTGCTGCAGATTAGTAGCGGCCCTCAAAGTGAAAAATTAATCAAATTCCAATGGCTTTGATGTTCAGGATCACTGTGGAATTCTGTAGAAGTGAAATTAGGAGCCTGAAGAAAAAATCCATGTGATTTTCCAACACTGTTTGCTGGGAGGAGGGTTTTCACACTCCTGTTTTGACTGAACCCAGAACAGCCGGGTCTTTAATAACTTAATAGGGAAAAATACCTCCTACGCAGCGCGTCCTCGCGTATTTCTCAAGATAGATAAGCTAGATCGTCAGGGAGCGAAGTGAGAAAAGGGAGCAGCTGCATTTCGTGGAATGAACCCCAAACCACGTATCCACAATCGTAAGAGAGATTAGCTGTTATTTCCATTAGGTTTTCCTCGTGTAGCTTAATGAGCTTCCTCGTAGAATACCAGCTTCCAGGGAGCTGTTGTATTGTGTGACAGTGTGTACAGTTTATACTAAGCACTAATGGAGCATTGCAAAGCACCGCTGTATAAGGAGCTAATAAAGCATCTCATGAGGCAGGTTCATTTGGGGCCTGAATGTTATTAGGACTACACAGTCGCTCATCTACAGTCACAAACACCCAAAGCAATGCGAGAGCTATTAGAAGCAGATCCAGAAGTATTTAGCCCGTAGTACATACTGTACTTCTTAAAACCACTTTATAGGTTCATTAATGCCTTCCAAAGTTGAAAAGTGATTTGGCTCACACAAAGGAAAACAAAGTTGTGATCTTGCATTGTGTACAAGTTTCAATGGCCATGATAATTATTTTAGAAAACTACACATAAAAAAGTTTGTAATGGCAGAAGTATATAATAAAAAAAAACATATTAACTAGACCATAAATAGTAAGGCTGTCAAGTCAATTAATCGCGATTAATTATTAGATATATGTGTGTACGGTGTATATATCAGTACATAAGTACATGTAAATATTTCTTAATTATATAATGTATGTGTGTGTATTTACATGCAGTATACACACACAATATGTAAACACAAACTTTAATACTGGATGCAATTAATCACGATTAATCAAATAATTGACTGTGATTTCAAGCCCGAAATTATTCATACACCTGGCAAATTCTGACTTAAAGTTACTTTTATTCAACCAGCAAGTGTTTTTTTTTTTTATTAGAAATGACACAGATGTCTCCTAGAAGATAATAAGATGATGTACAAGAGGCATCATTGTGGAAAAAAGTATTACTCATTTATTTACATTTGAACAAAAAGTGGCATGTCCGAAATTATTCATACCCTTTGCAAACTGTCACAGTCTATGGGAAAATCCAAAGTTCTATACCATTCCAAATAGTCCAAGCTGTTCTAAAGCATCCTAATTACCCTGATTGATTGGGAACAGCTGTTTTAATCAACTCAACAGGGGAAAAACAGAAGCTCTCTGCTGTTGGTTTGTGGAACAGCAGAGAATAATTTCTGGCTTGACTCTATATATATACAAAATGAGCCAAAAAAGAGATTTAACTCAGACTTGAAAGTAAAAAACTATAAATGCCCATGAGAAGGATGCAACACTAACGCAATTCTGGAATTAGCAAAGCTAATTAGCATGACCACTGCACAGCGAAATGCTTGTTGGTCTGCAAAAGGTCAGAAAAGACACACGTTAACTGCAAAATATCAGGAACCATTCAGTCTCCGGTGGCACCATTTTCCAGAACTGCAACCTATCTGGAGTCTCCAAAAGTGCAATGTGTCAGGTTCTCAAAGTTTGCTTGGACAAAAAATCCTAAAGAATGGCCTTCACTTAATAAGAATAACATGCTGCTGTCACGGATCAGGCAGGAACACACGAACAACGACGTAATAAAAGTAAACGTATTTAATAAATCCAATGGAATACAGGCAGACACAGGAACACCAGGGGATAACATCCAATGAACATCAGGAGATAACAATAAAGACCGACAGCAATGATGTGCAAACACACACACTAAATACACAGACAGATTACACACACAGGTGCAGACAATGAGGGAGAAACCAAAAACACTCAGAACTGCGGGGGGAAATGGGAGAAACCAACATGAAAGTCCGGGGGTGTGACAGCTGCAGTGTTGTGAAATACAAGAGGACTGTTTTTTATAGGCTTTATAGACAGACAAGTTGAGAGTGACTCTTGAAGGACCAGCACCACGTTCTCTTGTAGCATTCTTTTAAGAATATATCTTCCAGAATCTGGCAGTAAGTTTTGGGAGTTAATTTCAGTCCACAGACATTTCAGGATAGAAGACTTAAACAATACAGCTAAAGTCCCAAAACTTAATGCCAGATTCTGGAAACTCTCGAAAGAGTGCTACAAGAGAATGTGATGCTGGTCCTTTAAGAGTCACTCTCCACTCATCTGTCTATAAAGTCTCCATGTATTTCACAACACTTCAGGATGTTATTGTTCTTAAGTGAGGGTCATTTTTTATTACCCAAGCAAAGCATCTGAGAACTTGACACATTGCACTTATAGAGACTCCAGGGAGGTTGCAGTTCTGGAAAATGGTGGCGTTGGAGACCGTATTGCATCTTTCTCATGGGCATTTATTAATTTTGGACTTTTCAGTTCAAGTTAAATCTCTTTTTGGCTCATTTTATCTGTAAAAGAAAATGTGCCTAATAATTATGCACACCTGAATATAAGGAGTTTTTCACTTCTAGCCGTCAAGGACAATTATATATAACTTCTAAATAATTCAATACAAAATGAATAGTAGTTATTAAGATTGTGGTTTGGAATTTGAAAAATGTGCCTGGAAAACAATATGACATATATAAATATAAACAGTGCACACACATATCATGTAAACACAAGCTTTAATTTCGAATGTAATTAATCACAATTCTTTGAATATATAAATATATGTAAATATTTCTTAAATATACATGCATTTGTGTGTACTCACATATGCATATAAATATACACAGTACACACGCATTTCATGTAAACACTGATTTCTATTTTGGATGTGATTAATCATTTTGACAATCCTAAAATTCAAAAATTTCCTAGGCAACCATAGAAATAATGTAATATCCATCTATCTATAAAATATGTAATGCATAAAAAGCATTATAATGCTATACATTATAATCATAACATGTTTAACAATAAACATTTTTCCACTTTATAATTTATGGTACCATTTCAAAAAAGACACTCCCTGATGTCTCTGCATGACATTACTATTGATATGTAACATATTAATATTTTACACACACAGACACACACATACAAATGTATTTTAAATATATATGCGTGTACACACACATATATAAAAAGGTAACTGCTTAAGTTATTTTTTATGTGGCATCTATGCACTATTCATATAACACACACATATGTATATTTATTTTTCTGTATTTTTGTAATATGGATAAGCAATTATCATGTATTTGTTATCAAATCTTCTTTAAAACAATGGATTCTTGAAAACAACAGAAGCCAGTTGAAACCAAGAAAGGTTTTCATTTCATTTATCGGATTCATTTTTTTGCTTTATTTTGTTTTGTTTTGCGTCATGTGAGTCGGTGAAAAGGCTGTTTGGCATGCTGATGTATTGGTCTCCTCTGGGAACAGACACACGAAATCCTGTTTCACGCAGTCCTTCAGAACTCCCTCAGTGGAATTGCTTTGCATTTGAAATTTACAATTAGTTATTCCTGTTTGGCGCGATTGGGAAATGCTTAAACAGCCACACTCAGCCTTTGGCGTGAGCGTACAGCGGGTGGGATACTTTCCCTCCGCACGTTCCGATGCAAGTCCCTAGGGTACACCTCTAGTCCTTTTCTTTCTAGCCCGTATCATTTTGGTTATTGCTGTGTAAATTGTGCATATAAGCCACATAAACATTGGCTTTAAGCCCTGTTTCAGTATGAGGTAGTCAAAGGGCGCTTTATTAAATCGCTAAGGCCAGTGGTGCGCTATAAACCCAGCTGTTGGGCACAATGAGGTCCAGTTAAAATCACGTTGTACTACCTGCTTGCGGCATTGACCTCGTTGCACCCTTACCACGTGCAATCTACAAAGACATAACAGGCCAAGCATGCAGGCAACACGGCTATTAGCTGCTGCTTTTTCATCCCGCTAAGTGTTTTGCTGGCAAACTGAGAAGTTTTTTTCATTTTTTTGCCGAAAAAAGGATTAAATTTAGCTTGCCACGTTAAATAGGCTCAAACGAAATAAACGCCATGGCCTAAATTTGGGTTTATTGACTTAGCAATTACCTTCTTTACATCTTCTCAAATCCACAAGGATTAGCAAAAAGACGGCAACCGCAGCCGAGCAATGGGTTCACATGCTTCATTACTTCCCATCATCATGTTATCATCACTTTTTAAACATGGGGAATTAATTGACTGAGTAAAAGAATCAGTAATGATAACATCATCTGCTTTTGTATTATTATTTAATTATCTTTACATATTCATTGTATTTACATACATTATTTACGTCTCATAACACATAATATGTACATTAAACTCAGCATTTCCTATGTTACATATATCGTTTTAAAATAATAATATGATAAAAGCCTGTGTCTCTGCCTCTTCCCTTAGTGCAGTTTAATATCCATGGCAATAAAACACTGTTTGCCATCGCTATTTGCCTGGTAATCTGGGACAATGGCCAAGCAACATTTACCAGCTGTGTTCTGTGTGAAAACCGCTAAAACAATACCGCTAAAATCCACGTAATGCTTCTGGTTTGGTCGTCGCATATGCGTGAGGAACGCAGCTTCCCGCTCAACGCATTTTGTAATCGCTTCACTTCAGCTGCACACCGGCTTTTCAATTTCCCGCTCAACGGTGAGTGAAATCCCGCTCTGTCTGCGTTCCATTCGTACCGCTGTTTTCTGTGAAGTTCTTTTCTAAACGTTTTCAAAGAGAACACGAATGCCTCTCCTGAACACAAGGCTTTTTACGTAGATTCATATTTCCGTGCAGTTGCGAGGGAGACACATTAGTATGACTGCTCTAAATTTAGCAAATTTACACAGTGCTGTGTGAAAGGAACACTTCGTCGTTTTCTTCCCAGACTGTTAATTAGTAAATTAACAATGTGTTTAACACTTAGTGATTTCTTGCTGATGTGATTTTAAGTCTTTTAAACGCCTTATGCTCATATCAGCAGGATTTTCTGAGTGAGAGAAAACGTAATCTCATTTTCTTCAGGCAAAAGTCATGCAACTTTGCTCCCTGCTCACACATACTCTGCTTGGTGGTAAATTTTTGTTAGAGAGATTGTCTTGAGGGACAGCTCATTTAACACCTCCATACTGCATTCCTAAATGTTTCCTGATATAACAGCAGTATTGTGTCACTAAAATCTCCTCAGTGTCAGTCTGTTTACCAATCGTTTTTATCTGATATCCTTCACAGAGCCATCAATACAGCTATAAGTAGCCTACCATTCATTGACAACAAACCATAAATGTATTTCTTTTAACTGTGTCAGGGTTTACTGGTGGTGGCAAGCGTTAGAGTGATGACTCGAGATGAACAGAAGTCGATCCAATGAACGTGTTTATTAAACATCAACTTGAAGAGCACAAAGACCAGTAAACATACCCCCAGGGCGGGACAGGCAGCCATGGTGGATCAGGGGGCCACGGCCGGACAGTCAGTTCCTTTGGCCATGGCGGGTCAGGCGGCCACGGCCGGACAGTCAGTTCCTTTGGCCATGGTGGGTCAGGCGGCCACGGCCGGACAGTCAGTTCAGGTGGCCATGGCGGATCAGGCGGCCACGGCCAGACAGGCAGTTCAGGTGGCCAAGGCTGGGCAGTCCCCATGGCCCTGGCCTCAGTCCTCGGCCAGACCACGTGTACTCGGGGTATGTAGCCCCCCCCCCAAAATTTTCTTGGGGAGGTTCAGCAGTTCATAGGGGGGATACTCTGGACGGCTGGACGGAACCAGCTGAGACACTGGACGGCAGGAAGAGACCAGCTGAGACTCCGGACGGCTGGACGGGGCCAGCGAAGGCTCTGGACGGCACTCTGGAGGAGCGGGCTCAGGACGGTGCTCTTGAGGAGCGGGCTCTGGACGGCGCTCTTGAGGAGCGGGCTCTGGACGGCTGGACGACCCCAGCGGGGATTCAGGAAGGCTGGGCGTCTCCAGCGAAGACACAGAATGAGTTAGCTCTGGGCGAGCGGTCACTGGAGGGCGCTCTGGCGGCGCAGTCACTGGAGGGCGCTCTGGCGGCGCAGTCACTGGAGGGCGCTCTGGCGGCGCAGTCACTGGAGGGCGCTCTGGCGGCGCAGTCACTGGAGGGCGCTCTGGCGGCGCAGTCACTGGAGGGCGCTCTTGAAGGCTGGACTGGACCAGCGGGGTTTCAGGAAGGCTGGACAGGACCAGCGGAGGATCAGGAATGCTGGGCAGAACCAGCAGAGGCTCAGGAAGGCTGGACAGGACCAGCGGGGTGTCAGGAAGGCTGGGCGGACCCAGCGGAGTTTCAGGAAGGCTGGACAGGACCAGCGGAGGATCAGGAAGGTGAATAGGTGCTGTGTACTCCTGAGAAATCGCCATGTCCATCAGAGCCATAATATCCTCCTTGGCCGGGAACTCAGGAATGGAGGCCATCTCGACCGGAAATGCCTTGGGGTGTCTCCGGGTTGGCAGGTGGCCGGAACCATTGGTGGGGTATGTGGGGGGTCCTGGCTTATGGAAGGCTGGCACGATGTGCTGTGTGGCAGAGGGGGCTGGATGATGAGATTTAATCGGACTGATAGAATCAATTTCTTCGACTTCGAAATCAGACCCATTTAAAAACAGAATGAGATTGACTAGCTCGATCAAGGGGAATTGACAGGTAGGAAGATCGCAGCTAATAATCTCATCATCCAGTCCCAAAACAAACACAGCGCCGAGTGAAGCATCGTGCCAGCCCACCTGATGTGAAAGCTCGAGGAACTCCTCCACATACCTCTCCAATGTCCGACCACTCTGCCGTAGTCTCCATAGCCTGTCCTCAGCCATCTTTAATGTCTTGGTGTCGTCTTCTGTCAGGGTTTACTGGTGGTGGCAAGCGTTAGAGTGATGACTCGAGATGAACAGAAGTCGATCCAATGAACGTGTTTATTAAACATCAACTTGAAGAGCACAAAGACCAGTAAACATAACTTCAAGACGACACAAAGCAAATGGAAAAGGAAACGACTTATAAAGGGTGAGACTGATTACAAACACAGGTGACACAGATGACTAATAATCAAAGACAGGTGATACAGATAATGATTAAACAAGGACTAAACCAACTGATCAACAACAGACGGGGGAAGACAGAGGGAGAAACCAAATGACCAGTGCAAAACAAAGACAAACAACCAGAAACATGAGGATTTTCGTGACAAACTGGTATTAAACATCACTTTATACTATTGCATATAAATATTATTATATATATTTAAAGCAGTATTGCATTTTTATTAGTCAACACAAAACAAAATGACCTGCTTATGAGATGCAATGTGACCCTGGACCACAAAACCAATTTTAAGTAGCACCTGTATATTTGTAGCAATAGGCAAAAATACATTGTATGGGTCAAAATTATTGATTTTTCTTTAATGTAAAAAATCATTACAATATTGTCACGTATGTGGTCTATCCTGTCATAATGAACTCTTGCACAACACATTCTGGACTTCATTCCCCACAAGCCACTGCACCAATCACTGCACACACCTGCTCCTCGTTTTCCACTGCACTGATTGCTGCACACACCTGTTTCACATTTACCCACATGCATTTAAGCCACAGACACACACACTTCCGGGCGAAGTCTTATTGTTCCATCTGGTCATTATTTCCGAGCGTTTCTTTCCGTGTTTGTTTTCTCTGTGTTTGATTCCTGGACTCCTCCCCGTGTTTTGATTCTCGCTGCCAGCCCCGACCTTCTGCCTGTGTTTGACTACTCTTTGGATTATCCTCGTTGTTGTTGTTTGCCGGTGATTGACCCTGTCTGTTTACCACGCCTTCTTATTAAAGCCTGCATTTGGATCCGAACGTCTGTCTCCCGAGTCCCCCACTGTGACAAATATTAAGTAAAGATCTTGTTCTATGAAGTTACTTCCTACCGTAAATATATAAAAAAGTATTTATTTTTTTTTTATTAGTAACAAGCATTGCCAAGATTTGGACAACTTTAAAGGCAATTTTCTCAATATTGCGATTTTTTTTTTTTTTTTGCACTAGTAGATTCCAGATTTTCAAATTGTTTATCTCGGCCCAATACTGTCATATCCTAACAATGATTCAGCGTTCACAGGATGTATAAATCTCAGTTTCAAAAAATGAATCCTTATGACTGGTTTTGTGGTCTAGGGTCACAAATGGTTTGTTTGTTTTTTCATTTATTTTTGGCCTGTTCACACCAACAATAGTCTTGCGTAGCCAGACCTTCAGACTGACAGCTGAAGGTGTAGAATCCATGGCAGCTTTTATTGGCTTAGACCCACCCATAAGGCCGTTTGACCGACATGTCAAACAACCAATCACAGTTCGTTTCGTTCAGCGTCACGTTTCGTAGTGTTGAAATTTCCCAACAACAACAGACTGGTGTGCAACAAGTCAGTCATTGAAATAACCAGCATTGAAAGTTAACGAAGAAGAGGGAGAACAAGCAGTAAGTCAATAATTTGTTCGTGAATGTTGCAAATGTGTATAACAACAATAGCGTCTGCATAAGCACCTTTTAGCAAAACGCTGAGTAAATCAGTCTGCGCTTTGTTTCCCGGCGGACCGAAAATAAATGCGACACTCGCGTCTCCCGGAAATCCGATCAAATTCAACTAATCAGATGACGACTTCGAAATTCCTGAAGTGTTCCCAGTTAAGTGTACGATATGCATCAGACATTTAGCCAATGTTCCGTGGGCGTGACTTCTGAGGCTGAGACTACACAAACAATAACTATAAAGATAATTATAACGATAATGTTTTGTTTATTATAACCACACAGTGTAGTTATGTCATCTGCCACTTTAAATGCTCGAGCTCTTTTGAAAGACACAAGTCAAGTACATTTTGATTGGCTGTCAGTGTTTTATTATTTATCAGCCTGGGGTGTTTCCCAAAAGCATTGTCAGCCAACTGTGGTCGCAAGTTCCGTTATTAGCAACATAATTCAATGATTTGGTATTTTCTGAATCCACCGTTCCAATGAACTTGCAAATGTCATTCGCTTAAACGTTTTTTAGTTTCATAGTTTCTTGTTAGTTTTGTTAGCAGACTTAAATGCATTGTGCATTTGAGCAAAATAAGCAAGCTAAAATGTAGTGTATCTTTCATTTCATACAGTGCCTTGCGAAAGTATTCATACTCATTCTTTTTTTTTCACATTTAATGTTGCTGCCTTATGTTAAACTTTTAAATTACTTCTTCTCCACATCAATCTAAACTCAATGCTCCATAATGACAAAGCAAAAACAGAAACGTCAGTACACTGCTGAAGTGCCTTTACAATCTTTTTGGGTATAATGCAACAAGATTTGCACCTCAACATTTGGCAATTATCTGCCATTCTTCACCTCAACTCTTCACCTCTCAAGCTCTGTCAGCTTGGATGGGGTGTGGCAGACATTTTCAAGTTTCAGTACTTAGCTGAAGCGCCTTTACAGCCTCAAGTCTTTTGGGGTATGACGCAACAAGATTTGCACATCAACATTTGGCAATTATCTGCCATTCTTCACCTCAACTCTTCACCTCTCAAGCTCTGTCCGCTTCGATGGGGTGTGGCAGACATTTTCAGGTTTCAGTACTTAGCTGAAGCGCCTTTACAGCCTCAAGTCTTTTTGGGTATGATGCAACAAGATTTGCACATCAACATTATTTTGGCAATTATCTGCCATTCTTCACTTCAACTCTTCACCTCTCAAGCTCTGTCCGCTTCGATGGGGTGTGGCAGACATTTTCAGGTTTCAGTACTTAGCTGAAGCGCCTTTACAGCCTCAAGTCTTTTGGGGTATGATGCAACAAGATTTGCACATCAACATTATTTTGGCAATTATCTGCCATTCTTCACTTCAACTCTTCACCTCTCAAGCTCTGTCCGCTTCGATGGGGTGTGGCAGACATTTTCAGGTTTCAGTACTTAGCTGAAGCGCCTTTACAGCCTCAAGTCTTTTTGGGTATGATGCAACAAGATTTGCACATCAACATTTGGCAATTATCTGCCATTCTTCACTTCAACTCTTCACCTCTCAAGCTCTGTCCACTTGGATGGGGTGTGGCAGACATTTTCAGTTTTCAGTACTTAGCTGAAGCGCCTTTACAGCCTCAAGTCTTTTTGGGTATGATGCAACAAGATTTGCACATCAACATTTGGCAATTATCTGCCATTCTTCACCTCAACTCTTCACCTCTCAAGCTCTGTCAGCTTGGATGGGGTGTGGCAGACATTTTTAGGTGTCAGTACTTAGCTGAAGCGCCTTTACAGCCTCAAGTTTTTTTGGGTATAATGCAACTAGATTAACACATCAACATTTGGCAATTATCTGCAATTCTTTGCCTCAACTTTTCACCACAACTATTCACGTCTCACTCTTTGTCAGCTTGAATGGGGTGTGGCAGACATTTTCAGATTTCTTCAGAAATGTTTGATTGTGTTCAAGCCCAGGGTGTGGCTAGGCCATTCAAGGACATTCACTCTTGCTGTGTGCTTAGGGTCATTGCCCTGTTGGAAGGTGAACCTTCTGCCCAGTATGAGGTTCTGAATGCTCTGGACTGGGTTTTCATTAAGGCTCTCTTAATATTTTGGTGTACTGAGCTTTTCTTCTACTCCGACAAGTCCCCCAGTCCCTGCCACTGAAAAACAGCCCCACAGCATAAGGCTGCTTCCAGCACATTTTACTTTTGGGATGCTACTCTGCAGGTGATGAGCAGTGCCTGGTTTTCTTCAAACACAATGCTTGGAATTGAGGTTCACCAGACCACAGAATCTTGTTTCTCACAGTCTGAGGGTCCTTCAGGTACTTTTTATGTGTCTTCACTGAGGAGAGGATTGAGTCTTGTTACACCACCATTAAGCCAAGATAGGTGGAGTGTCGCAGTGAGGTCTGTCCCTCTGTTAGTTTCCCCCATTTGCATATATGATCATGGAGCTCGACTAGAGTGACCATCAGGTACTTGGTCACCACTCTAACCAAAGCCCTTCTCTATCAATTGCTCAGTTTGGCCAGGAGGCCAGCTCTAGGAAGAGTCATGGTTGTTTTAAGCTTCTTACATTAAGTGTAACAGAGACTACATGCTTCTGTGAACCTTCAATGCAGTAGAATTTTTCTGAACTCTTTCCCAGATGTGTGGCTTGATGCAATCCTTTCTCTGAGCTCTACAGGCAGTTTTTTTTTTTTTTTTTTTTTACCTCAGGGCTTGTTTTTTGCTCTGATATGCATTTTCATCTGTTAGACCTTTTATTAAGACGTGTGTGCCTTTCCAAATCATACCTATTCAATTAAATTTGCCACAGGTTAACTGCACATCTACAAGCAATTAGAATGCTCCTGAGCTCGGTTTCAACTCTCCCAGATAAGGTGGAATCAAGTTTTTTTTATTTTTAATAAATTTGCAAAGATGTTAAAAACTAATTTTTTCTTTGCCATTATGGTGTATGGTGTGTAGATTGATGTGGAAAAAAGTAATTTAAAGCAGTTTAACACAAGGCAGCGATATAACATAAAATGTAAAAAAAAAAAATGAAGGCACTGTAAATATGCAAATTTCATTTTACATCTTCTAGTTTGTTAAGAGAATTAAAATGCCCTGTTTGAAGAGTGTGCATGTGCACTTGTACCATGAGGAAGAAAACCCATAAAATAATGGAAAACAAAAATAACGAAGCAGTGCTCAGATGCCATGCTTGTTATTTACAGCAATAACCGTACATTAATGTGATCTCAAACTGATTAATTAGCTCTCACTCCACCACCTGCTTGACGTCATTAAACACAGCTCTAATCAACGTGGTTTGATCAACGGATGTGCGGCAAAGTTATGTTTTCAGGAAAAACAGGTAAAAGCAAACGTTCACTCAAAAAGAAAATTACCCCATGATTTACTCACCCTCAAGCCATCCTAGGTACAGTAAATATGACTTTCTTCTTTTAGATGAATAAAATCAGAGTTATATAAAAAAAAATGTCCTGGCCTTTTCAAGCTTTAATATGGCAGTGAATGAGTGTTGAGATTTTGAAGTCCAATAAAGCGCATCCATCTATCATAAAAAGTGCTCCACATGGTTTTTGTGGGTTAATAAAGGCCTTCTGAAACAAATAGATGCGATTGTGTAAGAAAAATATTCATATTTAAAACTTTATAAACCGTAATCTCTAGCTTAATTACTGTCGTATGTGCTTTCACAAGAGAGTGGCATTCCAGCGGATGACGTAGGACGGAGGCGTAGTGTAAGCTCCGGTGAGAAGTGACGAGCAAAACAAAACACCGGTCATGAATTAGAAGTACAAAACGAGGATTTGGAAAGAAAAATGTTGGAGGATTTCAATATAAGCCAAGAGGAGACGACTGGTTTTCCTCCTCATGAGACTAGCATATTCTCACTGGAGCTTTCACCATGCCTACATTCTACGTCATCCGCTGGAACGCGACTTTCTCATGCATACGCAAGCATACACTTTTAAAAAGGTGCTTTAAAAGGTTCTTCACAGCGATGCCATAGAAGAACCATTTTTGGTTCCACAAAGAACCATCCAGTCAAAGGTTCTTTAAAGAACCATCTCATCTTACTTTTTTTTAGGGTGACCATATTTTATTTTTCAAAACAGAGGACGTAGGATGGGGGGTGGGGGGTAGGTGGATTGAGGTCCTAGTTTTGGTATCAATATATGTCATTTTCATACCAAAACTACATATTTTACAGTCACCGTTATACAGACTGATCATAAACACAGCTAAAAAGCTTCCTACCACAGTGGCCATCCTTCACAAAACTAATTTCTATCAAAGGTAGAATGCTAAATGTTTCAATACAAGCATTTCAGTCAATTGGAATTCATGCAAAATCTAAAATTTTTAACTCACGGTAGAAAATCAGTCCAATTCTGTGGGGAAAATGTGGATTTGGCAACCCTACATCCAACACAAGCTACATCCAAAGCGATTAAATACTGAACATGTTGATATCGATATTGGTTATTCAATATTAGAATGTTTGTGAGAGCGGGATTAAGAAAAGAGACCCGCGCCAGGCTTTAATACAAAAACGCACACAATGAATGGAGACTGACATTTTGGGCGATTTAGGAATCCATTTTTCCAAGTCCAAAAAGAGCACATGTCCAAGGAAAAGAGGACGTATGGTCACCCTACTTTTTTTCTAAAGAGCCTTCTTTCACCACAAAGAACCTTTTGTGAAACAAAAAGGTTCATCAGATGTTAAAGGTTCTATATGGAACCATTTAGATAAAAAAGGTTCTTCTATGGCATTGTGAAGCACAGAGTGTATGACAGGTAGCAGAAGCTAGAGATAACGGTTTATAAAGTTTTAAATATGGATATTTTTCTTACACGAACGCATCAATTTGCTTCAGAAGGCCTTTATCAACCTAGAGCTGTATGGAGCACTTTTTATGATGGAAGGATGCAGTTTTTTGGGCCTCAAAATCTCAACACCCATTCACTGCCATTATAGAGTTTGGAAGAGCCAGGACATTTTTTAATACAACTCCAATTGTATTCGTCTGAAAGAAGAAAGTCATATACACCTAGAATGGCTAGAGGATGAGTAAATCATGGGGTAATTTAAATTTTTGGATGAAAAAAACAAAAACAAACGTTTTATCTACACGTCATGAACCACATACAGTACACACAAAGTGAATCATGATTCTACCACTGGAGTCTATAGTCTTGTGTCTTCGCTGCATCTCTCAGCTAGCTCTTCTTTCACAGTTTGACTGGTCGAATGCTTCAACCCCACCACTTCGCTTTTCAAGCTCCAGCTGATACTTCAAGAAACGCTCAAGGCTCCTTGTTTAGCATCAGTTTTGTTCAGGTGAGGTCAATGTCAGGCCCTTAAATGTTACTAGACACACTTTGGACCTTGTGATACGCTCCACGGACCACCATGTCAAAGGGTAATAGCGGCTTTATAGACATGTTTTTGTAGCATCCCACGTTAGCATAGCATGGAGAGCCGGAGAGGGAAAAAACAGATAAGTCCCTCTTTCCCTCCTCACAGTTACCTCTAGAAAGGCAGACAGCGAAGGGATCTATAATTGGTGAGAGCTTGAAAGGGTACATGCTCTGAAGCTGCCACATGCCTCACATTAATGAATTAAAGATGAAAAAAGAGCCCATCTCTCTCCCGCGCTTTCTCCCTTTCGTTTTTCTAAAGGCATATTCTCTTAATTGGTCCTTTTACAACCAGCAAGGGCTCCTCTCTTCGGCTTTCATTTTATCTGAGGTCTGTTCGGATTGACTGCGCCAGCGGTGAAGACCAGTCTCATTCAAGCGGTCACATGGAAGTACAGTAATTCTGTGATCACTGTAATGCTATCAAAGGAGAGAGGCGCATGCCCTTAGAGAACTTCTCAAAAGAAATCTATAAGAATAAATTACTCTTTGGAAATGAGATGAAGAGTTGGGACCAGCCATTCCTTAACCTTTTTTCTGCCACTTGAAATGTTCAGGATAGAAAGATATTTCGTCTTAACTATGTATCACACGGTTCTTGATTCTGATTGGTCAACCACAGCATTTGGCAGTCATATGATCATCTTTGTATATTAAGCAACTTCAAGTCATGGGAACCCTCTAAAGGTTTACTTTGTGACTGGCTTTATTTTAGTGCAAACACACGAAATATGATATTCTGTTGACAGTGCAAAGTTACGTAAGTTGTAAGTTCCTGAAACAACATTTTTGTGTTTGTTTTTGTTGGAAGAGCATACAGTGCATTTGGTCTCAACCACTGCTATCTGGGGTTAAGGATGGGAACGCCTTGGAATAACCAGCGATTGTTAATGTTTTAGTCAAATCGCATACAGCATGACTCAAATGTAACTGCTTTCTTTAATTTTTTCTTTTAGAAAAGCTCAAGTTTGAAGCAAAGCTTTGATTGACATTGAATATATGTGTGCATTCATTTTCTATTGCTTGGCACTGGAAATGTCTGAGTTGATCTCTCTTTTTTCCCATTTTTTTAATGAAGTGTACACATATATTTGATAGACGCATACAGTATGTTGTAGATGCATATGTATTAATTGCATTTAGTAAACTTTTTTACAAATGCGATGCATGTAGAATACAAAGACAAGCTTTATAAAATAAAAATAATAAACATAAAAAAATATGTATATTTCATTTTAATAGATAAGTGATTTTAATAGATAAGTGATATATATATATATATATATATATATATATATATATATATATATATTGTAAACAATTCTTGATGAAAATAAATAATTTTGTTAAGTATTCTTTAATAATTCCTAAAATAATCATTGAGAAAATTAACATTAAAGAAAAAAAAATACATTTCTTGTTAATAAATACATTGAGTAGCTTTTATTTTTATACTTTTAGTTTTGTTTTTAGTCATTTTGTTATGTGCTTTGGTCATATCCATTTTGTTTTTAAATGTTTATATTTTACTGTAATTTTTTACATTTCAGTTTTAGTTTTAGTCATTTTAATACTTCAACTACTTATTTTAGTTAGTTTAGGTAGTTAAGCCAACATCTCTAGGTTTCATTTAAGCATTTTACGCTTTTCAAGTATAAGATACATTGGAGGCTAAATTGGTAGAATGTGATGTATATCATCCAATATAATCTCCAGAGGAAATCAAACAATCCCAAACAAAGCATTTATCACCACGTCATGTTTGGTCAAGAGAAATAATGTTTTGCCTGGAGAAAAACAGGATATGCACTTGCGAAGAGGCAGCTAAAACCACAGGGTGTGGCGGCGTGAACTGTTAGATCTGTTATGATGCCAGCATGAAACTAGACATAATAGCCACCCTTTCACTATTTTATTCATTGCAAAAAGTGATAAACTCCCCACATATTGTGCTGGGTTTGCCAAAAGTGTCACTTTTTCTTATAACAGATTGGTCCAATTGTTAGACCCTGAGATTCTTTAATAGATATGACAGTCTAACAGAATTCAAAACCGGCCTGATCCATATGTGGAAATGGGACTAACAAGGCCCGCTTTTCAGAGGCATCACTCGTATATAAAAGGGTTAGTGTCAGGGCACAATGAAAGAAATTTTAATGGAGGGAAATTAGATGTCTTATTTTGCGCCGCTCATTACTGCGTAATTGCAAAGGCTGTTACAAATGGCAAGAGAAACTAAAATTACCTGCTAAAAGCTCAATATTCAATGAGATGTTGTGCAGTGAGACAGAACATTTCGTAAAAGGTTAGAATTCCCCAAGTCTAAAGTTTTCGGTCAGTATGAAGCTATTAATCTACAGATGCTACTAGATGGATTCTTGTATCATTTTAGCATCCTCGCTTTTTCTGTTTCAATGGTTTCACTTTTCATCCATTTTCCGCTCTGACACCAACGAGCATCGATTTTCATCAAGAATTAAGTAGCTTAAAAGGTATCACTCAGTCCTGCAATTCTAGCCTTCCCTGGCAAGACATCCTTCACTCTGTTTGCTTAAAGCTGGCCTGTGTGAAGGATTCAATTATAGTGATGACCACAGACATTTTGTTCCAACGATAAAATGTGAACTACAGTTTGGGGTTAGTTCACTCAGAAAGATAATTCTGACATCATTTACTCACTCCTATGTCATTGCGAACACATACAGCTTTATTTCTTATGTGGAACACAAAATGAGATATTCTGCAGAATGTCCCAGCTGCTCTTATCCATACAACCAAAGTAAATGAGGCCAAACGCTTAAAGAGAGCATCTAAATAGTACCTTTAAAGCTTGATAAATGTGACCCTGGACTACAAAACCAGTTATAAGGGTACATTTTTTGAAACTGAGTTTTATACATCATTAGGATAGGACCATATTTGGCCGAGATATAACTATTTAAAAATCTGAGGGTGCAAAAAATCAAAATATTGAGAAAATCACCTTTAAAGTTGTCCAAATGAAGTTCTTAGCAATGCATATTACTTATCAAAAATTAAGTTTTGATAAATTCAAGGTAGGAAATTTACTAAATATCTTCATGGAACATGACCTTTCCTTAAGGCATAAACCCAATTTGCAATATCAAGCAAAACTAACTGTTTTGTACAGCTAAAAATATTGTTATGTTTTAGGGAGTTGCACCACATGACATTTTAACCTGAACTAACCTTGCCTTCTCTTAAAAAAATAAAGGTAACATTACCGGTGCACCTCAATAAATTAGAATGTTGAGGAAAACAAATCTCAATGAATTAGAATAATTCATAAAACAAATTAATAAAAAAAACATGTTTAGTGAATTGTTGGCCTTCTGGAATGTTCATATACTGTATATGTACTCAATACTTGGTAGGGGCTGCTTTTACTTTCTGCTTTTTGCATGGAGGTGGTTAGTCTGTGGCACTGCTGAGGTGGAATGGAAGCCCAGGGGCCGGTTGCATAAACATAGCCATTATCTTAAGACTGTGTCTAAGAATAAGCCTGACCAACTAAAGTCAGTGGGGAAAGACTGTTGCATAAAATAAGTACATGGTTGTCTTTAGTAAGACAGTCTATTTTGCACTGCATTGTGGGAAAAGTAAGACGCTGAGCAGCTTAAACAAAATGGCCAACAGTGGGTGCTCGTCGCAGTTTTCCTTTGCTGAAAATATTTGCATATTGGAGGAATACAATGCTGTAAAATCGATTTTAATGAACAAATTTAGCGATTACAATGCAAACAATAAAAAAAAACTAGGGATGCACCGATACGAATCGGCCTATCATGCTTGCGCGTTTTGTCATTAAAGCCGGTTCTGTAATCAGCGGTAAATGCCATCAGGTGCGTGATTTCACGTTGAGCCGTATATACTACACACAGCCGTTGTTTACCGACGAGCTGCGCAAATCAATGTTCATTATCAGTGTGAAAGTGCGCAGCTCGTCAGTGAACAACGGCTGTGTGTAGTATATACGGCTCAACGTGAAATCACGCACCTGATGGCATTTTTCCGCTGATTACAGAACCGGCTTTACTGACAAAACGCCCAAGTGATCGGCCGATACGTATCGGTGCATCCCTAAAAAAAAACACAAGGCTTGGTCCACAATAATGGATAAAGTTAATAGTATAAATCCTTCTGTCCCACGGACCATCAAAGATGTACAGAAACGCTTTAAAAACATGGTGCAGGAAGCAAAGAAGGAAATATTCAAACAACAACAACAACAACAAAAAAAAAACGGTCTTTGAAAAACCTTTTTCTACTTATTGCATGTTCATAAACCCAAAGATTAAAATTTTCCATAGCACAAGACAAACAAAAGTCTACGCTGTTTAAAAATCTGTCACAGCTGACAGTTGGTTTCCATGGCAACATAGATTGTAAGGAAAAGTTAGCCATGGGGTAATCAGTCCAGTCTAAGATTTTATGCAACTGGCTTACAAAGTAAAGACCCGTCTTAAAGAAAAAAAGACCAGTAAGACCAGTCTAAAACAGTTTTATGCAACCGGCCCCTAGGTTTCTTTGACAGTGGCCTTCAGCTCATCTGCATTTTTTGGTCTGCATTTTCCTTTTGACAATACCCCATAGATTCTCTATGGGGTTCAGGTCTGGTGAGTTGCTGGTGAGTCAAGCACACCAACACCATGGTCTTTTAACCAGCTTCTAGTGCTTTTGGCAGTGTGGGCAGGTGCCAAATCCTGCTAGAAAATGAAATCAACATCTTTAAAAAGCTGGTCAGCAGAAGGAAGCATGAAGTGCTCCAAAATGTCTTGGTAAACAGGTGCAGTGACGTTGGTTTTCAAAAAACACAGTAGACCAACACCAGCAGATGACATTGCACCCCAAATCATCACAGACTGTGGAAACTTAACACTGGACTTCAAGCAACTTGGGCTATGAGCTTCTCCACCCTTCCTCCAGACTCTAGGACCTTGGTTTCCAAATAAAATACAAAAAGAGGACTTTGGACCACTGGTAAGACACCTCTGATGTTGTCTGTGGTTCAGGAGTGGCTTAACAAGAGGAATACGACAACTGTAGACAAATTCATTGACCTGTCTGTGTGTGGTGGCTCTTGATGCCTTGACCCCAGCCTCAGTCCATTCCTTGTAAAGTTCACCCAAATTCTTGAATCGATTTTGCTTGACAAGCCTCTCAAGGCTGTGGTTCTCTCGGTTGGTTGTGAATCTTTCTTTCCCCACTTTTTCCTTCCACTCAACTTTCTGTTAACATGCTTGGATACAGCACTCTGTGAACAGCCAACTTCTTTGGCAATGAATGCTTGTGGCTTACCCTCCTTGTGAAGGGTGTCAATGATTGTCTTCTGGATAACTGTCAGATCAGCAGTCTTCCCCATGATTGTGTAGACCATTTTGAAGGCTCAGGAAACCTTTGCAGGTGTTTTGAGTTGATTAGCTGATTGGCATGTCACAATAATTTAATTTGTTGTTGAGATTGGTGTGTTTTTGTTAAATGTGAGCCAAATCATAACAATTAAAAGAACCAAAAGACTTAAACTACTTCAGTCTGTGTGCATTGAATTTATTTAATACACAAGTTTCACAATATCAGTTGAATTACTGAAATAAATGAACTTTTCCAAGACATTCTAATTTATTGAAATGCATCTGTATGTGATATTATAGTATGCGTTCTCTTAATAGATAAAATACAATATTTTTTAGAAAAAATGGACATGAAAATCATTAAGGAGTTCACACAAAAATGTAAATTCTGTCATTAATTATTTGCCCTCATGTTGTTACAAAGACCTTTGTTCATCTGTAAAACACAAATTAAGATATTTTTGCTGAAATCCGAGAGCTTTTCTGATCCACATAGACAGCAACGTAACTGACACATTCAAGGCCAAGAAAGGTATAGCAGAAAATACATTTTTTCCAAGATATTTCCAACTCTGACTTTGAACCAATTCTTTAGAATGGCCTATATATTAGAATGACTCATATTGTCGTTTAGACCACTTTTAGTTTACCTTAATGGTGCTTATTTGTTATTAATGGAGCTTGGCAGAGTGCTAAATGTCTCATTTTCTAACCCACAAAAGAAGAAGTCGACATCAGGGTGAGTAAACAATCATGGATTTTTAATTTTAGGGTTGAATTTCTTTAGGAAAGATTGTTATTGGATTCATAACTGATGTTTATCAAGCTTTTTACTTCATCCTTACTATCCTAATTATAGCAAAGGTTCAATGAAAAACTCCTGACTGGTCAGCCAGTTCAATACAAACACCATAAATAACATGTTCTCTGCAAGCTCTGCAATTTTTTTTCCTATGGGGGGGCTCCATTTATACTCCTGAGAATGTGTGTTAGAATTCCTAGAGGATTCAGAGTATTTTGGGTCGTGCTGAGAACGATTCACTAAACGACGCCTCGGCTGTGACCCGATTACAAAATTGCGAAAACACTCTAGAAATGTTTCCATTTATCATCTCGGACCAGACATTTCATGAAGCGGAATTTCACATTTGAGTATGAAGCGCTGCCATCTCAAATAACGACGAGCCCCAGTCACAGGGACGAATTTCCACAGCCCAGCAAATACCAATTCATGGCAGCAGACCGGAGGCACTTTGGTGTGTGTCGCGGGTGAAAAGTCAGCACTCTTGATGTTTGAAGTGTGTGTGTGTCGTTTCTGCCCTTCCTCCCTGCACCGCTGCCCTCTCATCCAGTTTATCCTGCACCACTGCCCTTCTATCCTGCCTGATAATGAACCGGTGTGTTTACCTATTTTATCAGCCTCTAACAATGTCACTCATTTGGCTCCTCAAACAGAGCCACCATTGACATAAATACCACCATGGCTACCAATGCAAATATTCATTTTCAACAATTCATTTTGAGACAGTAATACTCAAGTTCATCGCTAATGACTGTGAGAGATTTTGGTCAAGGACATGTAAGAGTGTCTATGAAGAAGAAAATAAGAAATCTTTTAAAAAGTGTAGTTGTTAAACCTAAAGTGTATTTTACTGTGTATTCATGCTGGTTAAATTCAATTAGTTTAAACAAACAAACAAACAAAATAAATTAATAAATCACAAAAATAACTTGGTGCAACCATTAACTAAAAAGCAATGGCATATTTTCCATGAATTATTTTCATATAAATATTAATCATATAAATATACGTTTCAAGGTACCTTTTTCTTACAAATATCATTAATTATTTATTCATAAATATCATTTTTAGGTTGCATCACGTGACATTTTGCTTGTGTAAAAAGGTCAAATTATTATAATTATTTTAAGAGACTTGTTGACTTTGTTGTTATCATGGCCTAAAAATATAAAAAAATATCAATGAATAAATCACAAAAATACCATGTGGTGTAACCATTACCTAAAAAGCAACAGCATTTTCAATTAATCATTATTTTCATATAAATATCAATCATATTAATATACTTTTCAAGGTACTTTTGTCTTACAAATATCATTAATTATTTATTCTTAAATATCATTTTTAGGGAGTTGCACCACATGACAGCTTAAAATCTGAACTAATCTTGCCTTGTTGTAAAAAATCTAATTATTATGATTATTTTAAGAGACTTGTTGACCTTGCTGTTATCATGTCCTAAAAATATCAAAAATATCAATGAATAAATCACAAAAATACCATGTGGTGTAACCATTACCTAAAAAGAAATAGCATTTTTCAATTAATCATTATTTTCATATAAATATCAATCATATAAATATACTTTTCAAGGTACTTTTTTCTTACAAATATCATTAATTATGTATTCTTAAATGACATTATGTTGTTATCATTAACTAAAAACATCAAAAATAATTTTCAAAAATTTAAATAAATAAAATAAACATTATATATACTGAATTTGTGTGTATTTGTGTGCAAAAAATAATAGGTGTAATTAGTTGTCACAACTTAAAATTTAACATTAGAATAAGTAAAAATGTGTTGTTTCACACACACACACACACACACACACACACACACACACACACACACACACACACGTTGGGTTTACATGTTTTATGGGGACATTCCATAGGCGTAATGGTTTTCATACTGTACAAACCGCACTTTCTATCGCCCTACACCTACCCTACACCTAAACCTAGCCCTCACAGGAGATTGTGCACACTTTTACTTCCTCAAAAAAAACTCATTGTGCATGAATAATAAGCCTGTTTCCTCATGGGGACCTGAGAAATGTCCCCACAAGGTCAAAATCCACTGGTATTCCTATCCTTGTAGCGACATTTGGTCCCCATAACGTGATGAATACCAGGTACACACACACACACACACAAATCAAGATTAATATATTTTGTATAAATCATGTCACCATCCAGTTTATATGAACTTTGATGTGGACAAAATGAGCATTATTTCATTCACTGTATTTTCAGGCAGATCTGAAATTACCTGAAAGTCTGTGACATTTCAAGTCCTCCTACACCCTTTAAATAAACACAAAGCCAACAGCTGTCATGCAAAGCGTACCATGCCATTACTATTCCCTGCACACCAAAGATCAACACATAAAGCTTGTGTATCTTTGGCCAAATCTCTGAAATGATATATGAAACACACAGAAACGTGTCAGAGCCCAGCATACTAACCGACAGCTGTGAAATAACAAACCGCATTTGTTTAAATGCACTGAGCGGCAGTTTGCTACAGGAACCCCTTGAGGATCTGAAGATGTACACATCATAAACATGACACACTTGTGGTAAAATGGGCTGAGCGGGTTTTACTCTATGACGCATGGAAGCGGAGCAAGAAAAGGGCTCTTTAAGTTCTCGGATGTGCATTACCAGGGATTTAATTCCGTTTCGCCAACCTTAATGGCACAACAGAGGGTTTCCAAATAAGTGCCATGGTAACCTATCCATTAAGACGAGATGAAAACGACCTCCTTTCAGAAGAAATGCTGCAGAAGTAATGACAGTACAAAATGTAACTGTAAATGGGTGCATTATGATAGAACAGTTAGATAAGGCTGAGTTTAACAGCATTTGCTAGAAAAATGCTGTGAATTAATAGAATTGCTAAAAGATAAGTTAAAAGATAAGCATAACAGTAAAGAGCAAAAAACAGACTACAATTTAAAATCTTCAAAATAGTAGCGCTTGTACCATGCTGCAACAGTATGGATATTATACACATGGAAATAAATAGAAAAATGTACTGTCAGTAATTCTACTGAAAATGTCACATTTAATTCAGTGTTATTTGTTTTTTTGTAATTATTTGTGAAATTTACTAGCAATTTCTGAGTAAAAATGCTTTCAAAGTGAATCTACCATTTACTGATTTTCCATTTGAATGTCATTCATGATTTATATCTTATATGATTTATTATTGATCATAATACCAACCATGATGACATTTTAATTGCAAAATAAAATAAAATAACAATTTTAACATGACAGTTTTTCTCAAGATGCAACATTAACATGCATTAACATGCTGCTCTTTACACTTATCTCTGAATAATACCTACCTAGGTAATATTAATTTGTACGAGTTACGCACACAAAATCGTACAAATTAGCCACCTTGTCAAGTATTCGTATGAATTAGAAACCCTTAAAAAATATGTAAAGTTTTTCACAAATCATATGAATTTGTAGGAGTGACATTCACACATTCTCAAATATTTGTATGAATTAGCAAACCACGAAAAATACATACAAGTTTTTTACAAATCGTATAAATTTGTACGAGTGATGCTGTAGGAATTTGTGCAAATTAGTCGCCTTGTCAAATATTTGTATGAATTAGCAAACCTCAAATAATACATACGATTTTTCACAAATCGTGTTAATTAGTACAAGCGACGTTGTAGGAATTAGTACAAATTAGTGACTATCTTATTAGTGACTTTACCTCGAAAAATACAAATCTTATTAATATGTAAGATTTTTCACAAATTGTATGAATTTGTATGAGTGATATGGTGCAAATTCGTACAAATAAGTCACCTTGTCAAGTATTCATACAAATTTTTAAACCTCGAAAAAAAACTTGAAAATATATTTTTGGCAAATCGTATTAATTTGTACGAGTGACGTACGAATACGAAATTCATGATTTACATCTCATATCATTTATTATTGACCATAATACCAAACATAAAGACATTTTAATGCAAAATTTAATAAAAAAGCAATGTCAATGACAGTTTTTTCAGAGGTCATGTGACAACAATATACTTGTACGAATTTGCGAACTTTGAAAAATACATACGATTTTTTACATATCTTCTATTGAATTTGTAGGAGTAATGTCGTACAAACTCGTGCGAATTAGCCACCTTGTCAAGTATTCGTATGAATTTACAAACTTCGGAAAATATATTTGATTTTACACAAATCATATGAATTTGTACGAGTGACACTGTATGAATTTGTACGAATTTGCCACCATGTCAAGAATTTGTATGAATTTACAAACTTCAAAAAGTGACGTCGTATGAAATCATACAAATTAGCAACCTTGTCAATTATTCGTACGAATTTACAAACTTCAAATAATATGTACGATTTTTCGCAAGTCATATGAATTTGTACAAGTGACACTGTATGAATTTGTATGAATTAGCCACCTTGTCAAGTATTCATACGACTTTACAAACTTCGAAAAAATACGTATGATTTTTCACAAATCATATGAATTCGTATGAGTGACGTTGTATTAATTCATATGAATTAGCCACCTTGTCAAGCATTCGTACGAATTTACAAACTTAGAAAAATATGCATTTTCAAAAAGTCATATGAATTTGTACGAGTGGCATTGTATAAATTTGTATGAATTAGCCACCTTGTCAAGTGTTTGTAAGAATTTGCAAACTTCGAAAGATACGTATGATATTTCACAAAACATGAATTCGTATGAGTGACGTTGTATTAATTCATATGAATTAGCCACCTTGTCAAGCATTCGTACGAATTTACAAACTTAGAAAAATATGTATGATTTTCCACAAATCATATGAATTTGTACTAGTGACACATACACAATTGTACAAATTAGCCACCTTGTCAAGTATTTGTGCAAATTTACAAACTTAGAAAAATATGTATGATTTTCCACAAATCATATGAATTTGTACTAGTGACACATACAAAATTGTACAAATTAGCCACCTTGTCAAGTATTTGTGCGAATTTACAAACGTAGAAAAATATGTACGATTTTTCAGAAATCATATGAAGTTGTACAAGTGACGTCGTACGAAATCATACAAATTAGCCACCATGTCAAATATTTGTATGAATTTACAAACGTTGAAATATATGTACAATTTTTCACAAATCATATGAATTTGTACGAGTGATGCATACAAAATCGTACAAATTAGCCACCTTGTCAAGTATTTGTAAGAATTTACAAACTTCAAAAACATATGATTTTTCACAAATCTTATGAATTTGTACGATTGATGCATACAAAATCATACAAATTAGCCACCTTGTCAAGTACTCGTACAAACTGCCATGAGTTCGGGTTGGCAAAACAGTCAAAGACATCTAGCACATTAAAATTTACATTAAAATAAATAAAAATGCACTCAACTTAAACAAATGTAAAGCCCAAAGATAGACAAACCTTCTGTTCTATGTGAATAACCCGATATGATATCTAGCATCATCAGCTGACAGTCTCTGTGAGCAAATACAGGCACCATGTTAATAAAAACAATAACTTCAAATGTTCACGCTGATATACAGTATGTCTTTGGATTTTATTTTTGGATGGACAGCAAAATGTAGACAGCAGCTCAGATGCAGAGCAGATGGCTGACAAATGTCCTGGCTGGAAGCAACGTTCTACATAATTTGATAATCCTCTGTGCTGTTACTCTGTGTTATAGCTCAGAGAGACTGTACAAGCTTCTTGTAGGAGGATGGTTGCTGTAACAAAACTGAGTCAGACTGAGAAAGACAAAAAGAGACAGAAAAAGACCAAAAACAATAAAAAGTGAGAAGTTTGCCTTTTAAGATACTGAAGAATTCAGATCTGAAGACAGTCTGGATGCAAAACTATATCATTTATTACAAAGCTCTTTCTTTGCTAGTGTAAATAACGAAGTAAAAAAGCTTAACATATATTTCAATTAAAGCAGCAAAATATTTGATCATAACCGGGACTAGACGGGTTCTACATTGAAGTTAAATAACACAGTATGCACAATCTCACTTTTGAAAGATGGAGCGATAGAATAACTCCTTTCCTTCGCCAGTAATGACTCTCTTATCACTGAAAGGCTGTAATCTTAAAAGGCTTCCTGTGAAGTTGTCTTGTGTGCAGCACTTTGGCATTTAATCCATATTTAAAGCATCAAAATTTATAC
This sequence comes from Garra rufa, assembly GCF_049309525.1. Lineage (NCBI taxonomy): Eukaryota > Metazoa > Chordata > Actinopteri > Cypriniformes > Cyprinidae > Garra > Garra rufa. The sequence continues at coordinate 32,939,549 of NC_133367.1, read as the reverse complement.
TTCGACTCTAATTGCTTTAGTGTTTGGTGGTGGCAGCAGTATTCAGACTTCACAGGTTTATTTACATGGAAATTTTTCCATGTAAATAAACAGGAGTCAAATAACATCATGTTCTAGAGTTCTGGTGTAGTGATTGATACATAAAGTCAAGCCCGAAATTATTCATACTCCTGGCAAATTCTGACTTAAAGTTACTTTTATTCATCCAGCAAGGTTTTTTTTTTGACCGGAAATGACACAGGCTTCTCCCAAAAGATAATAAGACAATGTACAAGAGTCAAGTCAAGTCAAGTCAAGATTATTTATACAGCGCTTTTTACAATACAAGTTATGTCAATATTTCTCAGCTTTTATTTTATTTACATTTGAACAAAAAGTGGCATGTCCAAAATTATTCATACCCTTTGCAGTCTATAGGAAAATTCAAAGTTCTATACCATTCCAAATAGTCCAAGCTGTTCTAAAGCATCCCAATTACCCTGATTCATTGGGAACAGCTGTTTTAATCAACTCAACAGGTGAAAAACAGAACGCAGGACACAGACAAAGGAGGACACCACTTCTCCACATAAGGCACACAAAAGCCAGCTTGGCCTTTGCAAATGCTCATCGGGACAAAGAAGAAGACTTCTGGTCTTCTGTTTTATGGTTAGATGAAACAAAAATTTAATTGTTTGGCCACAATGATGTAGCCTTCATTTGGCAGAAAAAAGGAGAAGCCTTCAACCCTAAGAACACCATCCCCACTGTCAAACATGGTGGTGGGAACCTAATGTTTTGGGGGTGTTTTTCAGCCGGTGGACCAGGGAACCTAATCACAGTAAACAGCACCATGAAAAAGGAGCAATACATCAAAATTCTCAACAACAACATCAGGCAGTCTGCAGAGAAACTTGGCCTTGGGCACCACTGGACATTTCAGCACGACAACGACCCAAAACACACAGCAAAAGTGGTGAAGAAATGGTTAGCAGACAAAAACATTAACGTTTTGCAGTGGCCCAGCCAGAGTCCTAACTTAAATCCAAGTGAGAATCTGTGGAGGGAGCTAAAGATCAGGGTGATGGAAAGGAGACCCTCCAACCTGAAAGAGTTGGAGCTCATCGCTAAAGATGAATGGGCAAAAATACCAGTGGAGACATGCAAAAAGCTGGTCAGCAATTATAGGAAGCATTTGATTGCTGTGATAGCCAATAAAGGCTTTTCTACTGAGAAGGGTATGAATAATTTTAGACATGCCACTTTTTGTAAAATGTAAATAAAATAAATAGTAACTTTAAGTCAGAATTTGCCAGGGGTGTGAATAATTTTGGGCTTGACTGTATGCTCTGATACATTAAGCCTTAATGCATTTTGGGTGATATAAGCACATGATATGTCTTGAACCCATTCCTGCCCTCTTTAAGACTGCTAAAAAGACCAAAAATGGTGGTGGAGAATGCGGGCACAGTGTCTAAAAATATACTTAACATTCATTTAATACCAAAAATTCTCAATAAAAATAAGTTCAATTTCGTTCAGGAAGGAGAATTGTATACAATATTTGTATTTGTATGCATATTTTTGTATTAGCTTAGCAACATGCTAAATCCAAATTCTGAAATACAATAAACTGTATTGAATTCAATTGAAAATCAATTGTCACTCAAGTCTGCCTATGTCAACAGGATCAGATCAGAGCCACAAACTTAAAACTCGTGTTCACTGCGAAGATTTAACAAACCACATTCTGTCATAATCAAGTGTGCTTTGAAACAAACCCTAGCCTTTCCTGTGTAATTCTCCCACAATTCAGTCACACAATCAAGATATCAGTTGAGAGAATTCTGGTCTTAACCAGAGGACAAGAGTCCAGATTGATTTTCTTTCTGTCTTAATTCCTCCCCACAGTGTTAAGGGCAAATGAAGTTCTTCCATTTAGCTGCAGGCGACTGCTGCCATGTCACAGTGTGAGCCTGGCAGTCTGTGGTGAATTTTCTCCAGCTTCATTTTGTTTATTGCACTATAATCTGACATGGTCTCATGTGACAGCTTCTGCTTTTTAGAAACCATTTAAATCACTTTTGTGTGTAAGTTAACAGTGTTTATAAAACATAAATTTGCAGGTCTAAAAGAGGATTGTTTGAGTCACATTTGAAGCCTTTGTTAAATACATGCACACCAACAACTGCATATTGATTTAATCCTATATTAATGGACTAATATGCACTTGGCAATTGTAAACAGTCAACAGTTTATCATTTATCACCTTTAACAATGTTTTATTTAAAAAATACACATTTAGTTTTGTTAATTATAATACAGCCATAAATCCATATTTGCAAAATACAAACACAGACACACACACACCTACAGAAAAAGAACTCTCTCTCTCTCTCTCTCTCTCTCTCTCTCTCTCTCTCTCTCTCTCTCTCTCTCTCTCTCTATATATATATATATATAATGACAAATAAAAAAAATCTAATATTCAGTAAAAATCAATATATACTGATAAAGAACTCTGATAAAGAATAATATAAAGAAGAAGAATATAAATAACTGATAAAGAAGTATAAATATTCAGTATCAATCAGTATATATCCAATATCTATAATGCAAATAATAATAATGAATATATATTGATTAATGTATCAATCAATATATATTCAATATTGATACTGATAAATTTAAAAATAATAAAATAAAAACTTAAATAAAAATTCAATATCAACCAATTAAATATCTATACTGATAAAAAATATAAAAATATACAGTATCAATCAATATATATAGCAAAAATCAGTATACTGATCAATTAAAAAAAATAAAAAATAAAATAAAATAAAATAAAAATAATTAATATAGAAAGAAATAAATAAAAACTTAATATTTAATATCAACCATTATATAGCCAGTATCTTCACTGACAAATACAAAAAACTCTAAATCTATATATATTCAATATTAATAAATAAATTGAAACATTTAATATCAACCAATATATTTCCAATACCTGTACTGATAAATCTATATCAACCAAAATATATCCAATATTTATTCTGATTAAAAAAAATGCAATTAAATATTTAATATTCAGTATCAATCAATGTGTATATATATATATATATATATATATATATATATATATTAGTGGTGGGCCGTTATCGGCGTTAACGTGCTGCGTTAACGTGAGACTCTTATCGGGCGATAAAAAAAATATCGCCGTTAATCTATTCTCAAAGTTGGGAGCTGGGTCTAAACTACGCAAGATATGAT